>NC_141992.1:3164370-3479370 GCF_049901715.1 Pseudonaja textilis | reverse complement strand
AGAAAGAAAGAAAGAAAGAAAGAAAGAAAGAAAGAAAGAAAGAAAGAAAGAAAGAAAGAAAGAAAGGAAGGAAGGAAGGAAAGAAAGGAAAGAAAGAAAAGAAAGAAAGAGAGAAAGGAAGGAGGGAAGGAAGGAAGGAAGGAAGGATGGAAGGAAGGAAGGAAGGAAGGAAAGAAAGAAAGAAAGAAAGAAAGAAAGAAAGAAAAGGAAGGAAGGAAGGAAGGAAGGAAGGAAGGAAGGAAGGAAGGAAGGAAAGGAAAAAGGAAAAGGAAAGAAAAGGAAGGAAGGAAAGGAAGGAGGAAGGAAGAAAGGAAGGAAAGAAAGGAAGGAAGGAAGGAAGGAAGGAAGGAAGAAAGAAAGAAAGAAAGAAAGGAAGGAAGGAAGGAAGGAAGGAAGGAAGGAAGGAAAGAAAGGAAGGAAGGAAGGAAGGAAGGAAGGAAGGAAAGAAAGAAAAAGAAAGAAAGAAAGGAAGGAAGGAAGGAAGGATGGAAGGAAGGAAGGAAGGAAGGAAGGAAGGAAGGAAGGAAGGAAGGAAGGAAAGAAAGGAAAGAAAGAAAGGAAGGAAGGAAGGAAGGAAGGAAGGAAGGAAGGAAAGAAAGAAAGGAAGGAAAGAAAGGAAGGAAGGAAGGAAGGAAGGAAGGAAGGAAGGAAGGAAGGAAAGGAAAGAAAGAAAGAAAGAAAGAAAGAAAGAAAGAAAGAAAGAAAGAAAGAAAGAAAGAAAAGAAAAACCAACCAACTCAAAGAGTCCCTCGCCTTTCCGGGTTTCCCATCCAAAGCCGCAGCTCTGCCAAGATGCCAACTGAGGTGATCTTTTTCCCGCTCTCCGCACGCAGGTGAGTCATCCAGGCATGTTGCAAGAGGCTGGCAAAGCACCTTTGCTCACCTGTGGCAGAGTTCCTTCTTAAGCCCCCCTCAGGTGATCACAATCAGCAATGGCACACACAACGCAACAATGTCCCCCTGCCTGATTTTTCGGTGTAGAGAAAGTCCCTGCGCTTCAGCTGTGACAAGTCTAAATGCAGCTAGTCCTCAATTTACAAACAGTTCGTTTAGTGACCGTTTGAAAACAGGAAGAACAATCCACCCGTGGAACAGAAGTTGCCCTCGGAAGTTGCGGGGGCTTCATCCCTGGAGGCTTTCAAGAAGAGACTGGACTCCCACCTGTCAGAAATGGTGTAGGGTCTCCTGCTTGGGCGGAGGGTTGGGCTGGATGACCTACAAGTTCCCTTTCCAGCTCTGTTCATCTGTATCTATATCAATCATCACTTGAGACTTTCAAGAAGAGATTGGGCTGTCAGAAATGGTGTAGGATCTGCTTGGGCAGGGGGTTGGACTAGATGACCGCCAAGGTCCTTCCAACTCTGTTATGTGGGAGCTTCATCCCTGGAGGCTTTCAAGAAGAGACTAGACTGCCATTTGTCAAAAATGATGTAAGGTCTCTCACTTGGGCAAGGGGTTAGACTAGATGACCTACAAGATCCCTTCCAGCTCTGTTCATCTGTATCTATATCAATCATCACTTCAGACTTTCAAGAAGAGATTGGACTGTCACAAATGGTGTAGGGTCTCCCATTTGGGCAGGGGGTTGGACTAGATGACCTACAAGGTCCCTTCCAACTTTGATTACCTGTTATCTGTTAAAATGCAATGGGGGTGTGAAAAAAAAAAAAGCAACTTATGGCCATTTTCCACTCTTATGACGGTTGCAGTGCCCGGGGCTCACACGATCCCCTTTTGTCACCTTCCAACAAGCCAAGTCAACAGGGAAGCAAACCTGATTCACTTAACGTCCGGGTTTCGATCTTAACATCAGCAGTGATTCCCGTCACGACCATATTACTCCCTTAACATGGGCACTGATTCACTTAACGACCGTGGCAACAAAGGTCGTAAAGTGGGGCAAAACCTGTCTCGCTTAGCAACAGAATTTCTTTAGGGGCGGTCCATTGCCGTTGTAAGTCGAGGACCACTAATTTTTTTTTTTTTATCAGGGAATTGTTTTATGGGGCTTACATTTCCAAGTCGCAAAACGGGTTCGATCCCCGTCTAGGGTGCCCCGAACGTGCCAGATCCCAGCTTGGCCTGGCCTTTGCCCTCGTCCCACATGTGCCAAGCGCATAGCAGGGTGATTCATCCATGGGCCACTCACCGATGGTGATGCACCATTAGTGAGCAATGCGCCAGGGGCTGAGTCAACAACCCCCAATACTTCCCTCTCCACTGAGCCATTGGGGCCAGGAGGTGGACCAGCCCCCCTGTTTTCCCCCCCTATCCTACCAACCTCCAGGACCCCCCTCCAAAAAAACCCAGCCCGGCTGAGGATCATGGGACCTGTAGTTTCTCCCTCCGCCCCCCTCCATCTTCCTTTAAGAATGCACCTGTGGTACCTCTGCATGGGGGTAACGCTCGCAGGGGGTTTTGGGCCTCCCCCTGAAAACTCAGCCCCCTCCCCTCCTCCTCCTCCTCCTCCTCCCTCCTCCCCACTCCTCAATTCTTCCCTTGCCCCCCACCCCGTTTGCGTTTGTAGCTCACCCTCCCCCAAAAAGGAAAGTCAACCTGTGCAATTAAGGAGAATTTTTCTGACCATGAGAACCATCAACCCATGGAACCAAAGTTGCCTTCAGAAGTTCTGGGAGCTTCATCCCTGGAGGCTTTCAAGAAGAGACTGGACTGTCAGCTGCCAGAAACAGTGTAGGGTCTCCTGCTTGGGCAAGGGGGGTTGGACTAGATGACCTCCAAGGTCCCTCCCAACTCTATTATTATTGTATTATTCAGAAGTTGTGGCAGCTTCATCCCTGGAGGCTTTCAAGAAGAGACTGGACTGTCAGCTGTCAGAAACAGTGTAGGGTCTCCTGCTTGGGGGCGGGGTTGGACTAGATGACCTCCCTTCCAACTCCGTTAATCTATTAGTTAATACTTCTGTGGTAGATCTAATCCTGCTCTCTTAACCTGGGAAGGACCAGGGGAGACATGAAGCTTTCAAGAAGAGACCGGACTCCCACCTGTCAGAAATGGTGTAAGGTCTCCTGCTTGGGGGGAGGGGGGAGTTGGACTAGATGACCTCCAAGGTCCCTTCCAACTCTATTATTATTCTATCATTCAGAAGTTGCGGCAGCTTCATCCCTGGAGGCTTTCAAGAAGAGACTGGACTGTCAGCTGTCAGAAACAGTGTAGGGTCTCCTGCTTGGGGGCGGGGTTGGACTAGATGACCTCCCTTCCAACTCGTTAATCTATTAGTTAAGACTTCTGTGGTAGATCTAATCCTGCTCTCTTAACCTGGGAAGGACCAGGGGAGACATGAAGCTTTCAAGAAGAGACCGGACTCCCACCTGTCAGAAATGGTGTAGGGTCTCCTGCTTGGGCAGGGGGAGTTGGACTAGATGACCTCCAAGGTCCCTTCCAACTCTATTATTATTCTATCATTCAGAAGTTGCGGCAGCTTCATCCCTGGAGGCTTTCAAGGAGAGATTGGACTGCCATCTGTCAGAAACGGTGTAGGGTCTCCTGCTTGGGGGCGGGGTTGGACTAGATGACCTCCCTTCCAACTCTGTTAATCTATTAGTTAAGACTTCTGTGGTAGATCTAATCCTGCTCTCTTAACCTGGGAAGGACCAGGGAGACATGAAGCTTTCAAGAAGAGACTGGACCGCCACCTGTCGGAAACGGTGTAGGCTCTCCTGCTTGGGCAAGGGGGGGTTGGACTAGATGCCCTCCAAGGTCCCTTCCAACGCTGATGACCTCTTATCCGTGGGACTGGGAAAAGGGCACTTCGAGGAGGCGGGGAAAGGTGGCTCCAATGAAGAGGGGACCTCCGAGCATGGGCAGAGAGCTGGATGGGGCAGAGGAAGACGTGGGAGGAAGCCCCCTCGCACCCCCCCCCCGCTTCCCCCGTTGCTTAAAGGGGTGCACCGCATTGTCATCGCCCCCCCCCAGCCAGTCCGGGACCCCCCTCCCCTCCCCACCGTACCTTCGGGCCGTGTGCAGTGGGGTGGAGTGGGGGGGTCTTCTCTGCCTTCCTCCCCCGGGAAAGAGCCCGGGCTGGCGGGGCAAGCGGGGTCTCAGGTGCGTGGCGGGGCCATCCTCGCCGTTGCGACCGACCCCGCGGAGCGCCTTTGTCTGAGCCCCGCCGCGCGCCGCTCCTGCACCGAGCCGCGGGGATGATGTAACCCCGGCGGCGGCGGCGGCGACGGAGGGGTGGGCGGCTGGCAGCGCCCGCCTTCCTCCCTGCCTTCCCTCCGCCTCCGGCTCCGCCTCGGCTCGGCTCGGCTGACGCGGCCGGCAGCGCGGATTGCAGCAGGACTCCCGCGGCCGGCGACGCCGCCTCGATTGCAGCCCGATTGCGCCATAGGAGCTGCGCTTGCGCGGACGGGCGCTTTTTTTTTTTTTTTCCAAGCGGAGCCCCGCCACCTCCCGTCGTCCCCAGGAGGCAGGGCTGGCGTGGGATGGGACTTGGAGTCCTTAACGAGCCTGGGCATTGGGGGCTGCTGAGATGGGAGTTGGAGTCCTTAGCGACCCTGGGGAATTTGGGGGCTGCTGGGATGGGAGTTGGAGTCCTTAGCGACCCTGGGAAATTTAGGGGCTGCTGCGATGGGAGTTGGAGTCCTTAACGAGCCTGGGGAATTTTGGGGCTGCTGAGATGGGAGTTGGAGTCCTTAACGACCCTGGGCATTGGGGGCTGCTGAGATGGGAGTTGGAGTCCTTAATGACCCTGGGCATTGGGGGCTGCGGAGATGGGAGTTGGAGTCCTTAACGAGCCTGGGGAATTTGGGGGCTGCTGAGATGGGAGTTGGAGTCCTTAACGACCCTGGGCATTGGGGGCTGCTGGGATGGGAGTTGGAGTCCTTAACGACCCTGGGCATTGGGGGCTGCTGGGATGGGACTTGGAGTCCTTAACGACCCTGGGCATTGGGGGCTGCTGGGATGGGAGTTGGAGTCCTTAGCGACCCTGGACATTGGGGGCTGCTGAGATGGGAGTTGGAGTCCTTAACGACCCTGGGCATTGGGGGCTGCTGAGATGGGAGTTGGAGTCCTTAACGACCCTGGGCATTGGGGGCTGCTGGGATGGGACTTGGAGTCCTTAACGACCCTGGGCATTGGGGGCTGCTGAGATGGAGTTGGAGTCCTTAGCGACCCTGGACATTGGGGCTGCTGAGATGGGAGTTGGAGTCCTTAACGACCCTGGGCATTGGGGGCTGCTGGGATGGGACTTGGAGTCCTTAACGACCCTGGGCATTGGGGGCTGCTGGGATGGGAGTTGGAGTCCTTAACGACCCTGGGCATTGGGGGCTGCTGGGATGGGAGTTGGAGTCCTTAACGACCCTGGGCATTGGGGGCTGCTGGGATGGGACTTGGAGTCCTTAACGACCCTGGGCATTGGGGGCTGCTGAGATGGAGTTGGAGTCCTAGCGACCCTGGACATTGGGGGCTGCTGAGATGGGAGTTGGAGTCCTTAACGACCCTGGGCATTGGGGGCTGCTGGGATGGGACTTGGAGTCCTTAACGACCCTGGGCATTGGGGCTGCTGGGATGGGAGTTGGAGTCCTTAACGACCCTGGGCATTGGGGGCTGCTGAGATGGGACTTGGAGTCCTTAACGACCCTGGGCATTGGGGGCTGCTGAGATGGGAAATGGAGTCCTTAATGACCCTGGGGAATTTGGGGGCTGCTGAGATGGGAGTTGGAGTCCTTAACGACCCTGGGCATTGGGGGCTGCTGGGATGGGAGTTGGAGTCCTTAGCGATCCTGGGTATTGGGGCTGCTGGGATGGGAGTTGGAGTCCTTAACGAGCCTGGGAATTTAGGGGCTGCTGGATGGGAGTTGGAGTCCTTAACGACCCTGGGCATTGGGGGCTGCTGGGATGGGAGTTGGAGTCCTTAACGACCCTGGGAAATTTAGGGCTGCTGGGATGGGAGTTGGAGTCCTTAACGAGCCTGGGCATTGGGGCTGCTGAGATGGGAGTTGGAGTCCTTAATGACCCTGGGCATTGGGGGCTGCTGGGATGGGAGTTGGAGTCCTAACGACCCTGGGCATTGGGGGCTGCTGGGATGGGACTTGGAGTCATGCGACCCTGGGCATTGGGGGCTGCTGGGATGGGAGTTGGAGTCCTAACCCTGGCATTGGGGGCTCTGAGATGAGTTGGAGTCCTTGCCCTGGACATTGGGGCCTGAGATGGGAGTTGGAGTCTTGACCCTGGGCATTGGGGGCTGCTGGGATGGGACTTGGAGTCCTTAACGACCCTGGGCATTGGGGGCTGCTGGGATGGGACTTGGAGTCCTTAGCGACCCTGGGCATTGGGGGCTGCTGGGATGGATGGGAGTTGGATGGGTTGGAGTCCTTAGCGACCCTGGGCATTGGGGGCTGCTGAGATGGGAGTTGGGTCCTTACGACCCTGGGCATTGGGGGCTGCTGAGATGGGACTTGGAGTCATTAACGACCCTGGGCATTGGGGGCTGCTGGGATGGGAGTTGGAGTCCTTAACGACCCTGGGCATTGGGCTGCTGGATGGGATTGAGTCATGACCCTGGGCATTGGGGCTGCTGAGATGGGATGGACCTGAATTGGGCTGCTGAGATGGGAGTTGGAGTCCTATGACCCTGGGCATTGGGCTGCTGGGATGGAGTTGAGTCCTTAGCGATCCTGGGATGGGGGCTCTGGATGGAGTGGAGTCGGCCTGGGCATTGGGGCTGATGGGATGGGAGTTGGGTTGGGGGCTGCTGGAGTTGAGTCTTAGAGCCTGGGCATTGGGGCTGCTGGGATGGGAGTTGGGTCCTTAACACCCTGGGCATTGGGGCTGCTGGGATGGGAGTTGGAGTCCTTAGCGACCCTGGGCATTGGGGGCTGCTGAGATGGGAGTTGAGTCCTTGACCCTGGGCATTGGGGGCTGCTGCGATGGGACTTGGAGTCCTTAGCGACCCTGGGCATTGGGGCTGCTGGGATGGAGTTGGAGTCTTACGACCTGGGCATTGGGGCTGCTGAGATGGGACTTGGAGTCCTGACCCTGGGCATTGGGGCTGCTGAGATGGGAAATGGAGTCCTTAATGACCCTGGGAATTTGGGGCTGCTGAGATGGGAGTTGGAGTCCTTAACGACCCTGGGCATTGGGGCTGCTGGGATGGGAGTTGGAGTCCTGCGATCCTGGGTATTGGGGGCTGCTGGGATGGGAGTTGGAGTCCTTAACGAGCCTGGGCATTGGGGGCTGATGGGATGGGAGTTGGAGTCCTAACGACCCTGGGCATTGGGGGCTGCTGGGATGGGAGTTGGAGTCCTTACGAGCCTGGGCATTGGGGGCTGCTGGGATGGGAGTTGGAGTCCACCGACCCTGGGCATTGGGGGCTGCTGGGATGGGAGTTGGAGTCCTTAGCGACCCTGGGCATTGGGGGCTGCTGAGATGGGACTTGGAGCCCTTGCGACCCTGGGCATTGGGGGCTGCTGCGATGGGACTTGGAGTCCTTAGCGACCCTGGGCATTGGGGGCTGCTGGGATGGGAGTTGGAGTCCTTAACGAGCCTGGGCATTGGGGGCTGCTGGGATGGGACTTGGAGTCCTTAACGAGCCTGGGCATTGGGGGCTGCTGAGATGGGACTTGGAGTCCTTAGCGAGCCTGGGCATTGGGGGCTGCTGAGATGGGACTTGGAGCCCTTAACGACGCTGGGCATTGGGGGCTGCTGAGATGGGACTTGGAGTCCTTAACGAGCCTGGGCATTGGGGGCTGCTGAGATGGGACTTGGAGTCCTTAACGAGCCTGGGCATTGGGGGCTGCTGAGATGGGACTTGGAGTCCTTAGCGAGCCTGGGCATTGGGGCTGCTGGGATGGGAGTTGGAGTCCTTAGCGACCCTGGGCATTGGGGGCTGCTGCGATGGGACTTGGAGTCCCTGTCCTATTGTTTCTTTTATATATTTTTATTTTTCTTATATGTATCCATGTATCCATAACTATGTATATACTTATACCTGTATCTTGTAAGTGATTGACAAATCAAATAAATGAATAAATAAATAAACCCCGGCGATTGGGGGCTGCTGCAAGGAGGTGCGGTGAAACGGGGAAGGGGGGGCTGTCCAACGCCCCCCCGACCCTCCTCTTTAGAAGGGCAGGAAGCTTTTGGGGAGGGGGGGCTTTCCACAGCCCCTCCCCCGAAGCTCCGCACCTGCTTACAGCAGCCGCAGATCGGCCGGGGGCGTCGCACTCCAACTCCCATCGCAGGAGACCCCGATCGGCAGGGGATGATGGGAGATGTGGCTCTCCACCTGGAGAGCGCCCGGTCGGGAACGGGCCCCTTTAGTTAATCGCAAAGGCGGCGCAGAGAACCGGCCGAACTCCGAAAGGACGGCGGCTGGGCGGAGTGTTAAAAAAAAAAAAAAAAACACCTCTGCACATGCTCAGAGGCCAGGGCGAGGCTTGCAAAGGCGCGGCCCGAGAGGCCAACAAACCCCTGGGATTGGTTAGAATCGGATAAAGCTTTGGAAATGTGGGGGGGACAAGCGAAAGTGAAACCCTCCGAGGGTGACGCAACCCAGGAAAGTTTTGCAGAGTTCGCCAGCCCTTCCCTTGGGAAAGGTGGGCTGGAGCGCCTGACCGAATTCGGTTTGATACGGTATATACAGGTAGATCGTAATGTTGTAAGCCGCCCGGAGTTACCTGTGTGCGACTTGGGCTGCCCTATAAGTTTGTGTGTTTGAGAGAGAGAGAGTGTGAGAGAGAGATTGAAAGAGAGAGATAATTATATAAATTATAAATGACAGGGAGATGAGAAGGAGGAAGGGAAGAAGGGAGAGTGAAAGAGAGAGAGAGAGAGAATAGAAAGATGATAGATACCATAACTAGATAGATAGGCAGGCAGGCAGGGGGATGGATGAATAGAGAGAGAGATGATAGACGGATAATACAGTGATGATAGATAACAGATAACATTTTAATAGATATTATTTTTAATAATATATGTTTGTGTTTACACCTGAGTACATATGTGGTGAATTATACACACAGACACACAGATATAGATGTATGTATGTATGTATGATGCATGTATGTATGTATGCATAGTATTCAGCTTTGTTGGGGTATTTTCCCACGTCATTACAGTTGTGCTTTTAAAGTTGTAGCAACGTTTCGGCAGAATCTCATCTGCCATCATCAGACTGTTCGTCTGTGAGTCAGACTTTTACAGTTGTTTCAGTTTTAAATTTGTAAAAGTCTGACTCACAGACGAACACAATACAGAAGCCTGATGATGGCAGATGAGATTCTGCCGAAACGTTGCTACAACTTTAAAAGCACAACTATAATGACGTGGGAAAATACCCCAACAAAGCTGCGAAAACTTAAGTTACCTGCGAAAACTTAAGAAAACACACATGCACACACACATATGTATGTATGTATGTGTATATATATATATATATATATACACACACACACACACACACATACACATATATATATATACACACATACACATATATGTTTATGTATATCTATAGGACCAATCTTATAAGACCAAAGCAGAAATATCCTAAAGTCCTGAAAAAAAGCAGGGTTGGAAGGCACTTTAAAGACCATGTAGTCCAGCCCTGTGCCTAAGGCAGAAAGCCAAGATTACAGCCTCCAGCCTCCACCAAAGCTGGCTAGAGAATTTTGGGAGTCCACTCACCTTCAAGGGGCCATAGCTGAGAAATACCGTTCTACGTTTTACAGGATCCAATCTGAGTCGGTCACCAGGACCTAAGTTTTGTCTAAGCTACAATTTGGTCTAATCTTCTATTTAAGACACACACACACACAAATGGTCTTCTTCAAGGGTCCCTTGCCTGCATTTCTGCTGAATGGACATTTCGTATAATAATACATTGTTTTGTCGCCACAAGAGTTAAGAGATGGAGCGACCGCAACGTAACAGGAAGCAGGAAAGAAAGCAAGCTGACAGAAAAATGCACGCCTCCCCCAAAGAATTCATAGTCAAAACTTGCCTAGCACGTGACAGATGGTTTCCTGAGTCCTTTGCATCACACACACACACACACACACACACACACACACACACACACACACACACGAACATATATCCAGGGCACATCTTGTGACTTCTTTCTTTGCCACTGCACTTTTTTGTCACAATTCTTAAGTAGACCACAACCTACTTCTTGCTAAGCTAAAAAAAATGTGGGACCGACAGCATCCATCCACCAGGTAGATTCGTAACTGGCTGACCAACCGTACTCAACGAGTAGTCCTTAATGGTTCCGCATCCACACGGAGGGAAGGAAGCAGTCGGGTGCCACCAGGTTCCGTCTTAGGCCCAGGACTCTTCAATTAACTTCATAAATGGCTTAGATGATGGAATAGGAGGGGAACAGATCAAATTTTCAGATGACACTAAGCTGGCAGGAATAGCCAACACCCAAGAAGATAGGCTGAAGGTCCAGATGGACCTTGACAGACTTGAAGAATAGAATAGAATAGAATAGAACAGAACAGAATAGAATAGAATAGAATAGAACAGAACAAAGTGGAATGGAACGGAATAGAATAGAATAGAATGGAATGGAATGGAATAGAATAGAATAGAATAGAATAGAATAGAATAGAATAGAATAGAATAGAATATTCCAGACATTGACCACTCAGCGAAGAGAACGCAGTTGCTCTTAATATGATCACAGAGGTCATTTATGTAGAGTATGAAGAGGGTTGGTCCTAGAACACTGCCTTGGGGGACACCACTATTGACAGGTACAGAATTTGATAGGACTCTCCCAATTTTGACCATTTGTTGTCTGTTTGACAGGAATGCTTCTGTCCAGTTGTGCAGGTGTCCAGAGATACTATAAGATTTTAGTTTTAGGAGTAGTTTGTCATGTACCACTAAATCAAAGGCTTTACAGAAGTTTGTGTAGATTGCGTCTATTGCTTTGCCCTGATTGAGTTGTGTAGTCCATAGGTTTTTGCAGTGTAAGAGTTGCAGATTGCAGGATAGTTTTTTTCTGAAACCAAATTGTTTATTAGAGAGTAGGTTGTTTGTCTCTAAGTGGAGGATGATGGATTGGTTAATAATTGATTCCATGACTTTACAGGTGACGCAGCATAAGGAGATTGTTCTGTAATTTTCAACTAGGCTGGGGTCTCCCTTTTTGAAGATGGGGATGACCGTGGTTTGTGACCATAGTTTTGGCAAGGAGCTGGTCCTGAAAGATTTTTCAAAGATTATGCTTAGAGGCTCTGCTATGGCAGTGGATAGCTTTTTTAAGAAGTAGGCACATATTCCATCCGGTCCAATAGATAGAGATGGTTTTAGATTGCGTAGTGCTTTTTCAACAATGTCTTCTGTAAAATCAATATGTATTAGATCATTGTAGTTGTCTGTGGTTCGGCTAGGAAATACTGGGCATGATCCATTGCTGTTTACAAACACTGAGCCAAAGAATGTATTAAAGAAGTTGGCTTTGATGGTGTCGTCATTGCAGTCTTTACCATTAGGTCCTATCAGGTGGGATGGACCTTGAGTTTTTTAGTTTGTTGTTTACAAAATTGTAGAAAGCGCAGGTGGAATTGGTGCATAGAAGGTTTTCCTCTTAAACAAGACATTAAACAATGTGATAATTGGTGCATTCAGTCTTTATCTTGTGGCATAAACTTTTGTATCGACTTTTGAAGTTGGCAACGTGACCAGATTTGTTTTTCCGCCAAAGTGATTTCTTTTTGGATTGAAGTTTCCTTATTGTTATGGGTAATCTGTTTTTTTCTGGTTTTGGGAGTTGTTGTTGGTACATATAGTTTGATGACTCCTTTGACTTCGAGTAAAAATATGTTGTAATGGTCTTCTACAGTATTGCATCCAGTGAATAGAAATTGCCAATCAAGGGATGAGAGATCGTTGTTTATAAGATCATAGTTGCCTTTTTTGAAGTTATAATTGGGGATTCCATCGTTGTGATGATTTTTGTGTGGACATATGTTGAGACAAAAATCAATCATGTTGTGGTCACTGTTGGAAAAGGGTTCTTTAATTTTATGCCGGGTTATGTGCATTTAAAGTGACAGTAAAGTTATTCTGTTCTGTTCCGTTCTGTTCTCATTCCAATTCTATTCTGTTCTAATTCTATTCTACATTTTCTATTCCATTCCATATTTTATTTTATTTATTTTTCTTGTCTTCTCTTCAATTCCATTCCATTCCATATTGTCTATTCCATTCTATATTTTATTTTATTTTCTTCTTTTTCTTTTCTATTCCATTCCAATCCATTCCATATTTTCTATTCTATTCCATATTTTTTTCTTTTCTTTTCTTTTCTATTCTATTCCATTCCATATATTCTATTCTATTCTATTCCTATTCCTATTCCTATTCCTTATTCTATTCTATGTTTTCTATTTTATTTTATTCTATTCTATTCCATATTTTATTTTATTTTCTATTCTATTCTGTATTTTCTCTTGTATTTTATTCTATCCTATTCCATATTTTTCTGTTTTATTCTATTCTATTCTAGTATAGTACAGTCCATTTTCATTTATTCATTTACTTCTATCATGGTTATGCCGTGTATACTGGAGGTGGTGACCCTTTGAGAGCTGCATGCATGAAATTTCATTTTAAGGTATGCAGCTTAGTGTACATTTAAAGTGACAATAAAGTTATTCTCTACGTCTATGTCTCTACCTGCCTGGGGAAACATTGACTCCTGCTGCAAGAAGGAAGGTGTAAGAAGATCTAAGAAGCTGAGAGAAGGCACAGAAAGAGGCAGGCTTTTCTTTTGTTTTTGGTCGTTTGCATCAGCCTACCTCAAAGGGTTGCTGTGGGAATAACAGGAAGGGACATCCAAACTCAGTCCTTGACTGCCTTGAATTCTCTGAGAAATGCAAGATTATATTTTTTAAAAGTGTCCTCCCCCCCACCCCCCAAAGCCACGATTAATCCCAACAAATGCACTCATTTCAGTCTTTATTATGACAAGCTGGTCTTTTCACTCAAGCAGACGACCACATGAAGGTATATAACAGCTGCCCGCCCGTGTCTCTGATGGTCTTTCCCGCTCATGGAGTTGAGTGCTCTTCACCCCCTCCTTGAGTCAGAAAAATGGTATGGCCTTGAAGGGGCTGTCGCCTCCACAGCTGAAGCTCCTCCCACCTCTGTCTTTTCCAAGTCTCTCGTCAAATGGCCTCTCCTGATTGGTGCATCTGCTGATCGCGATTGGTTTCTCCCCCTGGCCTCCTTCCGCTCACCCCCCAATCAGTAAGGAGATTCTCGCCAATCAGGGCACTGAAACAATAAAAGGGGAGGGTCTCTCTGCTCGGTTCCTGCCCACTTTGGGCATCTCCCAAATTAAAACAAGGGGTGATTGAGGAATGGAAGGAAGATACCAAAGCAGAAATAGGGTGGTAAACCCTTCCTCACTAGTCCTTGACTTACAGCCGCAATTAGGGCCAGAATTTCAGTTGCTAAGCAAGGTGGTTGTTTATGTCAGTCATGCCCAATTATACCACCTTTTTTTTTTTTTTTGCCATGGCTGTTAAGCAAATCACTGCTATTGTTAAATGAATCACACAGTCATTAAGTGAATCCGGCTTCCCCTATTGACTTTACTGGATGGGAAGGTGGCACATGGGGATCACATGGATTGCCGCAACCACCCTACATATATATGAGGGTTGCCAAGCACCTGAATTTAGTTCACATGTCAAGGTCGTAAGTCTGAGGACGGCCCTAACTCACTGTTTTTCAATGCCGTTGTAATTTGGAACGGTCATTAAATGAGGACTACCTGTCCTGAATCGATCTTCTGCTCAGCTGTTAGCAAGCCTGAACTGGGGGGAGGGGAGAAAGGTAGGGTCTGCTTGGGCAGGGGGGTTGGACTAGATAACCTACAAGGTCCCTTCCAACTCTGTTGGTCTCTATCTAAAACGTAATCATATTTGAGTTTTTGCAACACAGGTTTGTTTCCGACTTTGGAAAGGCAGTGGAAAGTTTCTCCTTTTGGTTTGGTTTTGTTTTTTTACGCAAGGGAACCGCCAAATATCTTTTTGTTTTCCAAATGTGGTGTTTGCGGAATGAAAATATCATGTCGCTTTCTCCAAATCGGTTTTCCCTGCTCAGTTTCTGTCCGGTTCCTCCCTGGTACGGAAGGTTCTATTTATCTAAAGCTAGTGAAAGAGAACCTCCAGGTTTAAGAGCAGTCTACCTGTGAGTTTTGAGGAGGTTTTTTTGGGGGGGGGGGAAGGTGCCACCTTTTGTCTTATTGTGGATCCTCCAGTGAGGCTGTTAAGAAGGAAAACAGCATCTACCTCTCTGGAGGTGGGAGACAATTTTCCACCTGCGCATACCTGTGGCTGGGAGGACTTCAACTCCCAGAATTCCCCAGCCAGCATTGGAATGCTGGGAGTTGAAGTCCCCCCATCTTTTAAGCATGCTAGCTGGGGAATTCTGGGAGTTGAAATCCACTCTCTTTAAAGCATGTGGGCTGGGGAATTCTGGGAATTGAAGTCCCATCTCCTTAAAGCATGTGGGCTGGGGAATTCTGGGAGTTGAAATCCACTCTCTTTAAAGCATGTTGGCTGGGGAATTCTGGGAATTGAAGTCCCATCTCCTTAAAGCATGTGGGCTGGGGAATTCTGGGAGTTGAAATCCACTCTCTTTAAAGCATGTGGGCTGGGGAATTCTGGGAATTGAAGTCCCATCTCCTTAAAGCATGTGGGCTGGGGAATTCTGGGAGTTGAAATCCACTCTCTTTAAAGCATGTTGGCTGGGGAATTCTGGGAATTGAAGTCCCATCTCCTTAAAGCATGTGGGCTGGGGAATTCTGGGAATTGAAGTCCACACCTATCTTGAAAGGTGAGAAATGCTGGGCCTTAAGAGCTTTTGATGACTCTCAAGTCACACCTCTCTTTTTGGCTGGACGCCCTGTACCCGGGAGACTTGGAAAGGGGCAGGGGGCGCTGAGACGACGGCACCCCACGGATGAGGGCCATTCTCCGGCAAGATGGGAGACAGCTGCTCTTCCTTCCCATCTTCACCTGAACCGCCAGTCCGGTTCCTTCTGCCCAGCCTGGACAACAACACCAAGGCGACCAGCAGCACCCCAGCAACGGCACACAGCACCACCCCGACGGCTCGGGAGAGGCCCAGGGCACCGTTGTACTCTACGGCTCGCTGGTCCAGCACCACAAACTCAGCTTCCCCAATGTCTTCCAACTTGGAGGGCAGGACCGACCCCGTGGTTAAAGCCGCCAGGCCGATCAGCAACAGCAGAATCCCGACGGAGAGCGTCACCTTGAAACGAGAAGGTAGAATGAGAGACAGCTTGGGCAGCGTCCTGGCCTAGGCTTCTTCCCAAGATCACGAAGCCGAACTCCTCGTCCCGATAAAAGCCCTTTTTATTTAGGTTCAAAGGAATTCCTCGCCAGCAAAGTCCCGACAAACAGTCTTTCCTGAGATTGCACAACTACAGACCTTGATCAGGCTGGGAGAGTTGCCAGGCCGATAGCTTCCAAACGCCATGCTGTAGCAGCAATGACTTAGCAAGGAGTCAGGA
Organism: Pseudonaja textilis; assembly: GCF_049901715.1. Lineage (NCBI taxonomy): Eukaryota > Metazoa > Chordata > Lepidosauria > Squamata > Elapidae > Pseudonaja > Pseudonaja textilis. The sequence continues at coordinate 3,463,844 of NC_141992.1, read as the reverse complement.
ACAGGTCTTCACCCTAATGAATTGAACTAACTGCAAACCCCACTCCCCTTTCACTCCTCTTTTTATTCCCTTTGGGAGGGGCCATTCACTGTCCACCTGTGGCTTTACTTCCAAGTCGGCCCTTGTTCCTCAGCTGTTCCCTTCGTCTGGCAGCTCTGTGCATGAGCACACTGGGAACAGGCTCCAGCTGTTCTTCTTCCCCACTGATCTCCGACTCTGAAGGTAGCTGATAACTGTCGGAGGGCCCTGGCCCCATCTCTGCCTCTGACAACTCATCAGAGCCTTCCCCAGACTCCAGGACTGGCCCGTGTTCCTCCCCAACCTCCTCACTGTCTGAGTCTGCCACCAGCTCCACTGGCCGCTGGTGCGCCACAACAGGCGGGGTTGGTCTGGATGATCTATGAGGCCCCTTCCAACTCTGTTCATCTGTCTGTCTGTATCCTTGTGCACTAATTCTGAGAAGGACCAGGGGAGACAGGATAGCAGTCTTCCAAAATCTGAGGGGCTGCAACAGAGAGGAGGAAGGGGGTCAAGCTATTCTCCAAGGCACCTGAAGGCCATAGAAGGAACAATGGATGGAAACTGAACAAGGAGAGATTCAACCTGGAAATAAGGAGAAACTTTCTGTCAGTGAGAACAATCAACCCATGGAACAGAATTTGCCCTCGGAAGTTGTGGGAGCTTCATCACTTGAGACTTTCAAGAAGAGACTGGACTGCCATCTGTCAGAAATGGTGTAGGGTCCCCCGCTTGGGCGGGGGGTTGTACTAGATGACCTACAAGGTCCCTTCCAACTCTGATTATCTGTTAAATCTGACAAATGGCAGTCCAATCTCTTCTTGAAAGCCTCCAGGGATGAAGCTCCCACAATTTCCGAAGGCAACTTCTGTTCTACTGCTTGATTGTCCTCACTGTCAGAAAGTTTCCCCTTATTTCCAGGTTGAATCTCTCCTGGTTCAGTTTCCATCCATTGTTCCTTGTCCGGCCTTCAAAGATGCCTTGGAGAATAGCTTGACCCCTCTTCCTCCTCTCTGGGGCAGCCCCTCAAATATTGGAAGGCTGCTCTCCTGTCTCCCCTGGTCCTTCTCTTCCCTAGACTAGCCAGGCCCAGTTCCTGCAACCGTTCTTCATTTGTTTTAGTCTCCAGTCCCCTAATCCTCCTGGTTGCTCTTCTCTGTACTTTTTCTAGAGTCTATATAAAAACATTTCCAGCTGAGGAATTCTGGGAGTTGAAGTCCACTTGTCTTAAAGTGGTCAAGGATGTGAAACACTGACCTTAAGATCCACTCCTTGCCTGCAGATGGCGCCAGAGCCACCCCAGAGGCTAACCAAAGTGGGTCCCAGATGTGTCCTGACCAGAAAGGGGAAAAGGCTGCAAATCAGTTCTTGGGACCCCCAATTTCTCAAAAGCCCTACCCTGTTTCCCTGAAAATAAGCCCCGACTGGAAAATAAGCCCTAGCATTGATTTTCTTTTTAAGGATTCTCATAAGATATTATGTATTATAATTACCCCCCAAATAAGCCCCAGTTAAGATTGTCAGCCAGACGGATGCCTTTGGAACCGTATTTCCCTGAAAATAAGACCTAACCGGAAAATAAGCCCTAATGCGTCTTTTGGAGCAAAATTTAATATAAGACCGGGTCTTATTTTCGGGGAAACATGGTATGCAACCTTCCAGCATATGTTTGACTCCAACCCAACATTTATGCCACTGAATCTGATGTTTTCCCACTTAGCTGCTTGACTTAAAGCTGGGGGTGTCTCCCAACTTGGCCACTTTACAGATAACAGATCATCAGAGTTGGAAGGGACCTTGTAGGTCATCTAGTCCAACCCCTTGCCCAAGCGGGAGACCCTACACTATTTCTGACAGAGGGCAGTCCAGTCTCTTGTTGAAAGTCTCAAGTGATGAAGCTCCCACAACTTCTGAGGGCAAATTCTGTTCTATGGGTTGATTGTTCTCACTGTCATAAAGTTTCTCCTTGTTTCCAGGTTGAATCTCTCCTTGTTCAGTTTCCATCCATTATTCCTTGTCTGGCCTTCGGGTGCTTTGGAGAATAGCTTGACCTCCTTCCTCCTCTCTGGGGCAGCCCTCAAATATTGGAAGATGCTCTCCTGTCTCCCCTGGTCCTTCTCCTCCCTAGACTAGCCAGGCCCAGTTCCTGCAACCTGCTCATTGTATGTTTTAGCCTCCAGTCGCCCTCATCATCCTGGTTGCTCTTCTCTGCCCTCTTTCTAGAGTCTCAACATCATTCTAGAGCAGTGGTGGCTAACCTTTTGGGCCCTGCCCAAAATCATGTGCGCGCTTGCACGCCGCACTCGCGTGCCGGCACCCAGAAGGCAATGCATGCCCCCCATACCCCCTATGCATGCGCACATAATCCCCACCCATCCATACCACTCCCTTACCTGCACTGTGCCACAGCTGATTTTCGGCCGGTTTGAGGTTGCTTGGCCTCCCAGAGCTTGAGGAAGGCTTCTGCAGGCGTTGCAGGCCGAAAACCAGGCCGGTTTCGCCACTTCTGGTATTTTCGAAAACAGGAAGTGATGAAACGGGCCTAGTTTTTGGCTTGCAAAGCCTGCAGAAGCTTCTTCGAGCCTCTGGGAGGCCAATAAAAGCTTCAAACCGGCTGAAAATCAGCTGTGAGGCTCACACATGTGCAGTGAGGTAAGTTTGCCTGCAGCTCGCATGCCGGCACAATTGGCTCTGCGTGTCACCTGTGGCATGCGTGCTATAGCTTTGCCCTCACGGTTCTAGAGTCTTTAACCCAAAGGTGCCTTTTTTTTTTTTTTCAAAGAGGCAACTGGACTTTCTTGGTTTTTTTTTTCTTTTTCTTTGAAGATGTTTCGCTTCTCATCCAAGAAGCTTCTTCAGCTCTTAACAGGACGGTGGGGAAATGGAAGGATTTATAGTCCTTGCAAGACAGCTGGTCACTTGCATCCTTTTAGAGCAGGGGTGTCAAACTCGAGGCCCACGGGCCGGATCGAGTCAATGGGCTGCGTAGATCTGGCCCACGGGGCTGGCTGGGAAATAGAGAAGGACCGGCCGGCGGTGCCTGTGCCAGGAAAAACACGGTGCCCCGTTTTGGCTGGTGGTGCGCTGTGGGAGGCTGTCCAGGCCCTCCCCTGTGCCCCGTTTTGGCTGGCAGAGGGCTATCAAAACTCAAAACAAAACAGAGAAATGTTTCCCCTTTTGCATTTGAGCATGCAAGAAGGGGCAGGAAAGGAAAAGAGGGAAGACAAAGAAAAAGGAGGAAAGATCGAAGGGAGCAAGGAAGGAGAATAAAGAGGGAAGGAAAAGGAAGGAAGGAAGGAAGGAAGGAAGGAAGGAAGGAAGGAAGGAAGGAAGGAAGGAAGGAAGGAAGGAGAAGGAGAGAAGAGAGATAGGAGGAGCAAGGAAGGAAGGAAGGAAGGAAGGAAGGAAGGAAGGAAGGAAGGAAGGAAGGCAGGAAGGAAGGAAGGAGAGAAGAGAGACAGGAGGAGGAAGGAAGAAGGAGAAGAGAGACAGGAGGAGGAAGGAAGGAAGGAAGGAAGGAAGGAAGGAAGGAAGGAAGGAAGGAAGGAAGGAAGGAAGGAAGGGAGAAGGAGAGAAGAGAGACAGGAGGAGGAAGGAAGGAGAAGGAGAGAAGAGAGACAGGAGGAGGAAGGAAGGAAGGAAGGAGAGAAGAGAGATAGGAGGAGCAAGGAAGGAAGGAAGGAAGGAAGGAAGGAAGAAGGAGAGAAGAGAGACAGGAGGAGGAAGGAAGGAGAAGGAGAAGAGAGACAGGAGGAGGAAGGAAGGAAGGAAGAAGGAGAGAAGAGAGACAGGAGGAGGAAGGAAGGAGAAGGAGAAGAGAGACAGGAGGAAGGAAGGAAGGAAGGAAGGAAGGAAGGAAGGAAGGAAGGAAGGAAGGAGAGAAGAGAGACAGGAGGAGGAAGGAAGGAGAAGGAGAAGAGAGACAGGAGGAGGAAGGAAGGAAGGAAGGAAGGAAGGAAGGAAGGAAGGAAGGAAGGAAGGAAGGAGAAGGAGAGAAGAGAGACAGGAGGAGGAAGGAAGGAAGGAGAGAAGAGAGATAGGAGGAGCAAGGAAGGAAGGAAGGAAGGAAGGAAGGAAGGAAGGAGAGAAGAGAGACAGGAGGAGGAAGGAAGGAAGGAAGGAGGAGAGAAGGAAGGAAGGAAGGAAAAAGAGGTTATAATCAGAGTGAGTGAGGGTCTCAAGGGAAGTCCTGCCTTAGTACTTGGCCATCAGAGCTATTAGTATTTCCTATATTATTATTATTATTATTATTATTATTATTATTATTATTATTATTATTATTATTAACACGCTCTGATGCTAAGGAGTTCTACTCCCCTCCCCACCTGAAAAAAAGAAATCTCTTCCAAATGCAAAACACAAGCAGAGGAGTTTCAGTTTCACAGCACCAAGCAGCTTTAGTACAGAACAGTTGAGATAAGCCACACCCAGGCTCCTTGCTGTCTCCTTCTTGCTCACGCAGCAAATACTATTTCAGTTTCCAAACAGCCCTCCACTCTCTCACACTCTGACAGGACACAAGCCAGATGAATACTGATGGATGCTGGTAGGCAGAGGCCGAATTTCTCCCCTCCTTATTTTCCTCCCCCAGACTAAGTCTGACCACTTAGTTTTGTAGCAAAGCACGGATATTGAACTAGTAAAGTTATATATTTTTAAAAAACCTAAACTCTTCCATGCTCTATTTATTTATTGACCAGAGCTATCCGAATTTGAATGTTTTGAATTTTTGCTATGTTCTGCTATTCCATTCTGCTTACAGGTAGTCCTTGTGTAATCAATAAAATAATCTCCCCACCTGCAGTCTGGACGTGGTGGGAAGGCCCTCTGTATGTGCTCAGAGAACGTGCCACAAAGCAGGAGTGCCTGGCTCCTGGTTGAGAAGTTCTCACCTTCCAGAAGACGGAGCTCCATCCGCCCTTGGTGGGAGACGTAGCAGCCTCTTCAAAATTGTCCTCCGAATGGGTGCCGGTGCAGTCCTCGTAGAACAGGTGCAGGTATGAACGGACGCCGTACCATTTGCCCTGCTCCATGTTGGGACCCCGCTGGCAGCCACACGTGGGCTCTCCGGCCGTGGCCATCAGTCCTGCCGCAAGGAGCAAGGGGACAGGTCAGACTGGCTTACACAGAAGAGAAAGAAGAAGGGAAGAGAAGAGAGGGGAGAAGAGAAGAGAAGAGAATGAAGTGGAATGGAATGGAATGGAATGGAATGGAATGGAATGGAATGGAATAGAATAGAATAGAATAGAATAGAATAGAATAGAATAGAATAGAATAGAGGAATGGATTGGATTGGAATGGAATGGAACGGAACGGAACAGAACAGAACAGAACAGAATAGAATAGAAAATATAGGATAGGATAGGATATAGAATAGAATAAACAGAACAGAATAGAATAGAATAAAGAATAGAACAGAATTTAAAATATAGGATAGAATAAAATAAAGAAGAGAAGAGAAGATACATTTGTCAAGAATCATAAGGTATAACATTTAATGAGTCATAGACTTATATAGTAAATAGAATATAGTCATAGGGTACAAATAAACAATCAAATCATAATAGGAAACACTCAATATAAATTGTAAGGACACAAGCGATAAAATTGCAATCATAGTCACAAGTGGGAGGGGATGGGTGATAAAGGAGTGATGAGAAGGTTAATAGTAATAGTAGTGCAGACTTTGTCAATAGTTGGACAGTGTTGAGGGAATTATTTGTTTAGCAGAGCGATGGCGTTCGGGGGAAAACTCCCCTCGTGTCTAGTTGTTCTGGTGTGCAGGGCTCTATAGCGTCGTTTTGAGGGAAGGAGTTGAAACAGTTTATATATCCAGGATGTGAAGGGTCTGTAGATATTTTCACAGCCCTCTTTTTGACTCGTGCAGTATAAAAGTTCCTCCATGGAAGGCAGGTGGGTAGTAATTGTTGTTTCTGCGGTCCTAATTCCTCTCTGGAGTCTGTGTCTCTCCTGTTGGGTTGCAGAACCGAACCAGACAGTTGTAGAGGTGCAGATGACAGACTCCATCATTCCTCTGTAGAACTGGATCAGCATAATTATAGGCAGTCCTCGAGTTATGACCACCATCGAGTCCAAAACTTCTGCTGCTAAGCGAGCTGGTTGCTAGTTTTTGCCCCATTTTACAACTTTCCTTCCCCCCCCCCCGTTGTTAAGTGAATCTGGCCATTGATTTTTTGCCTGTCAGAAGTTCACAAAAAGTGATCGCATGACGCCAGGACACTGCGACTGTCGTAAACGTGAGTCAGTCGTCAGGTATCTGAATGTCAATCCGGTGACATTCTGTGGGGATGCTGCTATGGGTCACAGGTGTGAAAAACGGTCGTAAGTCGCTTTTTTCAGTGTCGTAACTTTCAAAGGTTCTGGAGATTTTGTGATGAGGCGTGAGCGGTATTTTGCTTTTTAGAGAGAGAGAGAAGATTCAAACTGCAAATGAAAATTATTTTTTGGGGGGGTGGGGAAATGTTCATCAACACTTGAACCCAGGACCATCAGCCTGTAGCACAGGAGAGGGGCTGCCCCCAAAGAGGCAGGAGAGGTCTGACAAATGATGAAGGGTGATGCCACCCGGATCTTCCTTCAAAATTGGGGCTCCCTTGCACCCCTTGGAATCAGAAGGTGGTCGTGGGTACGCAGAAAATGGGCACTCCCTCCCTGTGGGTGGTAAACCCAGGGCATCCCCCCCCTCCCCTGCCCCCCCCTCCCCACCAAACCTATCCATGAAGCCAGCCTGCCCAGCTGGCTGGGCCTGGGCTGGCAGCATCCTCTATTCCCCCCCACACCCCGATTGGCCGTTGCCATGGGAACTGCCTCCATACAGATGAGGACGGATGGTGGGAAAGTCAGCCATCCTTGCCTTGCCTCGGCTGCAAAGAAGCCAAGACGGGTTGCAATAGTAGGCGGAGGGAGGGAGGGAGGGGGAGGGAGGGAGGGAAGGAAGGAAGGAAGGAAGGAAGGAAGGAAGGAAGGAAGGAAGGTCGGTCTATGCAATTGTAAAAATTTTCTTGGTTTGACAAGGCAGAAAATCCATCTTTCTCTTCCCTCCCTCCCTCCCTTCCTTTCCCTCTCTTCCTTCTTTCCCTCCTCCCTTTCCCTCTCTCCCTCGCTTCTTCCTCCCTCCCTCCCCTTCTTTCCTTCCTTCCTTCCTCCCTTCTTTCTTTCCTCCCTCCCTTTCCATTCTCCCCCTCGCTTCTTCCTCCCTCTCTCCCCTTCCTTCCTCCCTTCTTTCTTTCCTTCCTCCTTTTCCATTCTCTCCCTCGCTTCTTCCTCCCTCCCTCCCCTTCCTTCTTTCCTTCCTCCCTTCTTTCTTTCCTCCCTCCCTTTCCCTTCTCTCCCTCGCTTCTTCCTTCCTTCTTCCCTTCCTCCCTTCCCTTTCCTCCTTCCCTTCATCCCTTCTTTGCTCCCTCGCTCCCTCTGTTCCTTCCTTCCTTCCTTCCTCCCTTTCTTTCTTACTTTCCTTTTTTCTTTCTCTCTTTCTTTGTAACTTTGAATGGTCACTAAATGAATTACTGTAAGACGAGGACTACCTGTACTCGCTCGAGGAACTGGGTTTCACAAAATTCTGCAACCAGGGTCCCCTAGGCGCTTAATCAAAGTTAAAACGATCCAGGCTGACTCGTCCGCTCGCGTGATATTTGCACAGCATCCGGAAGGGCTTGGCAGTGGTCCCACTTCCCTGCTCCAGACCCTGTTCCCTCAAGCCCAACTTAGAGCGAAAGAAAAGAAAGGAACCTCAAGCCCGTTTTGGAATCAAACCAGGTGTGGGGCATCCACTTTCCTCCACAAATGCCCTCTTCACACATTCCTCCTGCCTTATGAATGGATCGATGGATGGACAGGTGAGTGGATAGAGAGGTAGACAGATGAGATAGAGGTAGGTAGGTAGGTAGAGCTAGATAGAGCTAGATAGAGCTAGATAGATAGATAGAGAGAGAGAGAGAGAGAGAGAGAGAGAGGGCTAGATAGATAGTTAGAGATAAATAGAGATAGATAGATAGATAGATAGATAGATAGATAGATAGATAGATAGATAGATAGATAGATAGATAGATAGATAGATAGATAGATAGATAGATAGAAAGAATAGTGACAGAATATTAGAGGTATGTCATATAAATTATAGGGGGAAAGACTATAAAGGCAGGGTATTAGAGAGAGAATAGACAAACGAATTAGATAGATGGTAGGTAGGTAGGTAAATAGGTAGGTAGATAGATAGATAGATAGATAGATAGATAGATAGATAGATAGAATAGTGACAGAATATTAGAGGTATGTCTTATATAAATTATACGGGGAAAGACTATAAAGGCAGGGTATTAGAGAGAGAATAGACAAACGAATTAGATAGATGGTAGGTAGGTAGGTAAATAGGTAGGTAGATAGATAGATAGATAGATAGATAGATAGATAGATAGATAGATAGAATAGTGACAGAATAGAGAGAATAGACAAGAGAGAGAATAGACAAACGAATTAGATAGATGGTAGGTAGGTAGGTAAATAGATAGATAGATAGATAGATAGATAGATAGATAGATAGATAGATAGATAGATGATAGAGAGATAGATAGATAGATAGATGATAGATAGATAGATGATAGATAGATAGATAGATAGATGATAGATATGATGATAGATGGATAGATAGATAGATAGATAGATAGATAGATAGATAGATAGATAGATAGATAGATGATAGATAGATAGATAGATAGATAGATAGATAGATAGATAGATAGATAGAATGCATGGATGGACAAATGGACAGAGACAGATAGATGATAGATACTGTGGATGGATGTACAGATGGATAGATAGACAGATAGAGAGTGGGGAAGGTACGTAGGTAAACAGGTGGGCCAGTCAATAGATGAGATAGATAGATGATAGATAGATGAGCAAGAGAGAGAGAGAGAGATGAGCTAGCTAACTAGAGATAGATGATTGTTAGAGCAAAAAATGATAGATGAAAGGTGGGTGGGTGGATAGGTAAGTAGGTAGACAGATCAACGTATAGGTACGATACATAGAATCTGGACCCAGGAGACAAATTCTCTCCTTTCCCCACTCCTGGTTGTGTCTCTTTAAACAGATGTTGCCCAAAACCAGCAGCTGCATTTTTTTTTAACAGGGTAAACCTGGTGGGTTTGTTTGTCTCTGCCCTCACCTGGAGTCATTCGGGAGCTGGGATCCAAACGCTGCCTCTGAATCACCCCTGTACTTTTCCTGTTTTTTTTTCCCCTTTTCCCCCCCCCCCTCACCCTGGATGTCCGAGCTGAGAGCCAGCCACCTCTGGCTGAAGCTGCCCCCCTCCCCCTCCCCCCACACACCTTACATGCTGCTCACCTGTGTTGGGGTGCCACCCAAGCCTTCTTCAGTGCCTCCTTGTTGGGACATATCCTTCGCGCCGGTTCTGCTGGCAACCCTCGTGGTCCTCAGCAGCAGGCAGAGAATAGCAATCCAGGATGTCCTTCTGCAGGCGAGCCAGGTGAGGAACCAGAGGTCTGGATCCGGTCATCCGTATGACAAGAGGTGGACAACCACCCATCGGCTGCAAGAATCGCTGGCCAGAACCCAACAGCGGGGACGGCGGGGGGGTCCTTGCAAACCCACCAAGGAAGGAACTTGAGTTACCATCAGAAACCAACCACCGAGTATCTGTTTCCCTGTCTGCTTGCTGCAGTTTTTTGGGGGAGGGGGAGCTGCCTCACCCCCCCCTCCATGCCTGAGTCATGGTGCTGGGCTCCCCACCTCTGCCAGGCACCAAGGAAATCAGTGTTCAGCAGGCAACAAGGCAGAAACCTCTTTCTCCGGGCGATTTGTGGGTCCTGCGCAAATCTGGTTAGTTGCTTGGCTTGTGGGCACCACCTGTCTCTGTTTTGGCTGGAATCTCTCATTTTCCTCCCCATAAGCTGCCTGCACATGGATGCCAGCATCTTCGTCTCGCTTTGGGAAGAGGCGGCTTCTTGCAACAATGCTTCCCCTTCCTTTACACGGAGCTTCTTAACACACAGAGAGCAGTCGTTGACGTAACTTTTCTGTTTTTAATGCTCCGATTGCTCGCAGGCTCTTTTTGTCTGATTTCTTTGTTTTATTTGTCGCCGACTGGTTTTGTGAACAACTCAAGGAGGCGAGCGTATCCAGCACACCTTCCTCTTCCTCTTTTCCTCATGACAGCAACCCTGTGAGGTTGGGCTGAGCGGAGAGAGAAAGGACTAGCTCAGAGTCACCCAGCCGACTTTCCTGCCTAAGTTGAGAATAGAACTCACCATCTCCCAGTGATTAGTCTGAAGTCACCCAATGGCTTTCCTGCCTAAGCCAGGACTAGAACTCACCGTCTCCTGGTGATTGACCCAAAGTCACCCAGCTGCCTTTTATGCCTAAGGCGGGACTAGAACTCAGCGTCTCCTGGTGATTAGTCCGAAGTCACCCAATGGCTTTCCTGCCTAAGGCGGGACTAGAACTCACCGTCTCCTGGTGATTGGCCCAAAGTCACCCAGCCGGCTTAAGGCAGGACTAGAACTCACCGTCTCCTGGTGATTGACCCAAAGTCACCCAGCTGCCTTTTATGCCTAAGGCGGGACTAGAACTCAGTGTCTCCTGGTGATTAGTCCGAAGTCACCCAATGGCTTTCCTGCCTAAGGCGGGACTAGAACTCACCGTCTCCTGGTGATTGGCCCAAAGTCACCCAGCCGGCCTAAGGCAGGACTAGAACTCACCGTCTCCTGGTGATTGGCCCAAAGTCATCCAGCTGCCTTTCATGCCTAAGGCGGGACTAGAACTCACCGTATCCTGGTGATTGACCCAAAGTCACCCAGCTGCCTTTCATGCCTAAGGCGGGACTAGAACTCAGTGTCTCCTGGTGATTGGCCCAAAGTCATCCAGCTGGTTTCATGGTAAGGTGGAACTAGAACTCAGTGTCTCCTGATGATTGACCCGAAGTCACCCAGCCAACTTTCATGCCTGAGGCAGGACTAGAACTCACTGTCTTCAAGTATTGGCCCAAAGCCACTCATCCAACTTTCCTGTGTAATAGGCAAGACTAGAACTCACTGTCTCCTAGTGATTTGTCCAAAGTCACCCAGCTAGCTTTCATGTCTAAGGCAGGACTAAAACTCACCATCTTCTGGTGATTGGCCTAAAGTCACCCAGCTGACTTTCATGCCTAGATTAGATAATGGACAAATGGACAGAGACAGATAGATAAATGATAGATACTGTGGAGAGATGGATGTACAGATGGATAGATAGACAGAGTTGGGAAGGTGCATAGGTAAACAGGTGGGTCAGTCAATAGATGAGATAGATAGATAGATGATAGATAGATAGATAGATAGATAGATAGATAGATAGATAGATAGATAGATAGACAGATAGATAAATGAGAGAGAGAGAGAGAGAGAGAGATGAGGTAGCTAACGAGATAGATGATTGATAGAGAAAAATGATAGATGATAGGTAGGTGGGTGGATAGGTAAGTAGGTAGACAGATCAACATATAGTTACGATATATAGAATCTAGACCTAGCAAACAACTCCTCTCTTTAAACTTCTGGTGACTGGCCCAAAGTCACCCAGCCGGCTTTCATGTCTAAGGCAGGACTAGAACTCCCCATCTTCTGGTGATTGTCCTAAAGTCACCCAGCTGGCTTTCATGCCTAAAGTGGGACTAGAACTCACCACCTCCCAGCTTTCTAGCCTGGTGGCTTAACCACTAAGCTAATCTGGCTCTGATCATGCCACTTGCTGAAACACAGCTTCCTTTCCTGACTCTTTCGGTGTCACGAAGCACCCAAGATGGTTTGTGCTCCGAAAGCCTTCTTAACCCGCGGAGAGGGATCTTGGGCAGAGATACCAAAGTCACCGTTGATTAGTTTTTCCTTCCGTTCTTTTAGATTACAAAACCATGAATTGTTTTCACATCATTCCAGTGAGACCAGAAGGGGATTCATACGGGAAGTCAAACCTCCACTTTTCTCTGTATGAAGCCCTGCCGGGCTCTTCTATTCGGTTTGCGAGGTCCTCCCCACACCCACAGAACCGGTAGTAAAAAAAATCTTTTGAATCCCACTACTGGTCCGTACCAAAATGTCCCATTCTGCCAGTTCTGTGGCTGTGGCTTGGTGGGTGTGACTTTCCTTTGGCCCAGAATGTAGTAGTGTGAATGCAACCGTTCTTAACCCGGATTTCGGGTGAAGCACCCAGCAGAACTGGGTGTGGTTTGTCTCTCATTCTCAGGGCTTAATCCTGGCTTGCCTCCAGAAGATGTGGGGGAATACAATACTTTTTAAAAGCAACTGGACAGCCATTTTGTCTGAAACGCTCTAGGGTCTTTTTGCTTGAGCACCCTGGGAGTGGGCTAGAGGGCCTTTAAGGTCCCCCCTCCAACTCTGTTATTCTTGGAAAATGCTGGAATTTGACATTTGCAACGCAAGCTCACCATCTGAAGAAGATAGATAGATAGATGATAGATAGATAGATAGATAGATAGATAGATAGATAGATAGATAGATAGATAGATAGATAGATAGATAGATACATGGTGGATGGATAGATGATAGATAGATGATGGATGGATGGATGGATGGATGGATGGATGGATGGATGGATGGATAGATAGATAGATAGATAGATAGATGATGGATGGATAGATGATAGATAGATGATGGATGGATAGATAGATAGATAGATAGATAGATAGATAGATGGATAGATAGATAGATGGATAGATAGATAGATAGATAGATAGATAGATAGATAGATAGATAGATAGATAGACAGATAGACAGACAGACAGACAGACAGACAGAAACAGTAGCACCATTGCAAACTCTGGCCTGACCAGGGTCTGATTTGGGTCATCCTGCAGGATCAGCCAATCCAGACAGCCAGGAAACAGCGGGGGTGAAGACCCCCTGCTTGGTTGCTAAGAGAGGAAGGGCACCGGGTGACGCAATGTTGCTGAGAGGAGTATCCCGCTGGGTGGGATTTGGGGGTGTCGTGCAAGGAAGACGCTGGCTCCCTGTTGCCAGGACACTGCTGTTGTCGGGAGAAAGGAAAAGGCGGGGCTTGTTGCTATGGCGCTTTGGGGTGACCGTTCTAGCAACCGAGAGTGGTGCCCCGATCACTCCATGGTACCCCTTGCCAATTTTTTTTTTTTCAGGGCTGCTTGTCGGGCCTCGACAGCTTGAAGATGGGTGGACTTCAACTCCCAGAATTCCCCAGCCAGCCTTTGCTGGCTGGGGAATTCTGGGAGTTGAAGTCCACCCATCTTCAAGCAGCCAAGGTTGTGAAACGCTACTCTGCAAGCATGTGATTGGTCCAGGGTTCATCACCAAGCAACCATTGCCATGGGATTCCAGGCACAGTTTCCATGGCAATGGACCAGTCATTCTTCTGAAGGCTGGATGCTTAATTTCCCTGATGCTTTTACCAGGCAGGATGAAAATGGGTGTGTGTGTGTGTGAGGGGGGGGGCACTAGGGGGAGATATCCATTAAATTTCATTGTATGTATACTGTGTATATATACGTACCATGACAATAAAGAATTCAATTCAATTCAATTGAAGGGGACATCTTTTCGTTCAGCTTGGGGCCCACCCAAGACCCAAGACAGTCTCTTGAGTGTTTAATGCATGCCCGGAATTAAAACCGAGATTGAAAAAGGAAGATTCTGGGACCAAGCCAAGATGGAAAGAGGAAGATTGGGGAAAGGATCAAGCGCATTTCACTAGATCTTCATTCATGGCTTGGATGGTAGTTGGTGGGATTGGTCCATAGGGTGGCTGTTTGTCCGAGCCACAGAGAATTTTTGTGGTCCTGAAGATCAGAGGCGAGAAGAATTGCAATCGCTCAAGAGGTTTGGTTCATTTCCTGGATGGACCCAGCGTGCTAGCTTCGCACAATACCACAGGCCAGCGTTTCTCAGCCTTGACCACTTGAAGAGATGGTGGATTTCAACTCCTCAGTCAGCATGGGTTAAGGAGAGTGGACTTCAACTCCCAGAATTCCTCAGCCAGCAGGCTTTAAGATGGGTGGACTTCAACTCCCATAATTCCCCAGCCAACATGCTTTTAGGAGAGTGGACTTCAACTCCCAGAATTCCCCAGCCAACATGCTTTTATGAGAGTGGACTTCAACTCCCAGAATTCCTCAGCCAGCAGGCTTTAAGATGGGTGGACTTCAACTCCCATAATTCCCCAGCCAACATGCTTTTAGGAGAGTGGACTTCAACTCCCAGAATTCCCCAGCCAACATGCTTTTAGGAGAGTGGACTTCAACTCCCAGAATTCCCCAGCTTTTAGGAGAGTGGACTTCAACTCCCAGAATTCCCCAGCTAGCATGCTTTTAGGAGAGTGGACTTCAACTCCCAGAATTCCCCAGCTAGCAGGCTTAAAGATGGGTGGATTTCAACTCCCAGAATTACTCGGCCAGCAGGCTTTGAGGAGGATGGACTTCAACTCCCAGAATTCCCTAGCTAGCAGGCTTTAAGATGGGTGGACTTCAACTCCCATAATTCCCTAGCCAACATGCTTTTAGGAGAGTGGACTTCAACTCCCAGAATTCCAATGTTGGTTGTGAAATTCTGGGAGTTGAAGTCCATCCACATTCAAATGACCAAGGTTGCCAAACACTGCCACAAATTTGCCAAGTAGGCTACCTGGTGTATTCACACAATAGATAATTCGAGTCCCCGCTTAGGTAAGAAAGCTGACTGGGTGACTTGGGGCCGATCACCAGGAGATTGTGAGTTCTAATCCCACCTTAGGCACGAAAGCCAGCTGGGTGACTTTGGGCCAGTCCCTTTCTCTCATCCCGACCCGCCTCACAGGGTTAAACCAAGGTTTCTTCATTCTTGGCAACTTTTAAGAATTAAAATTGGGGGCCTTGGTCATCATAAACGACCAAGGGTTGCTGTTGTGGGGAAAATAGGAGGAGGAAGGCCTATTAGGTATGTTTACTGCCTTGAGTTATGATCAAGGCAGGAGGGGGGTGGTGAAATCTGCAATAATAAAAAATAATTTTTCAAAGGTAGGATGCTCCCATCTCCCCAGATTCCCCTACCTGCTTCCTTGTTGGCGCCACCAGAGCTTGGATGCCAGCATGCCATTGGGCGATACCCGGACCCCTGTTGCCTTGGAGACAGCCTCCTCTCAGGGATGCGGGTGACGTCACTAGGATGCTGCTGGCTCAGGCATTTCCGAAGATGCTTTCAGAAAGCACAGGGGGGGCTGAAACAGGGATATTTCTTTCTCTCCCCGCTCCACCCTTTTAAAGGGTTTTGGTAGCCAACGAAAACACAACCCGTCCACTCGGAAGGACGGATCTTTCGTTGTAATTCGCAACGTGTACCTTGCGTTTGGATCTCTCTCGATCTCTGAGGCCGAGAGCCGCAGCGCAGGCAGCCCATCCCCCTAAAAGCTAGACATCCTGTGTTGCTAAGTATAGCTTTAAGCATTTTTTAAGGCCTAAAAATAGTTGCGTTCGATCCGTTGAAAGAAGCGTCAGGAATCCATTACGGGGGTTTCTTAGGAATCGCTTCCTTTTAAAAGTATCCTTGGTTTTTATTCTTGTTTTTCCTCCGTTCAATTTGGAAACAACCTCAGCTGATCCTTTGGCATGTCCGGGCTTGCTAAGGCAACCAGTGTAATTCCTGAAAAAAGAGATGCCGTTCTAAAAAAAAATACACAGTTAAAATGGACAACTGGAAAGAGGAGACTTTGGAATGAAAAGAAGGACTTGGGGTGACGTGATAGCAGTCTTCCAATATCTTTGAGGTGCTGCCCCAAAGAAGAAGGGGGTCAAATTATTCTCCAAAGCACCTGAAGGCAGGACGAGAAGCAACGGGACAATTAACCAGTGGAACTGCTTGCCACCACAAGTTGTGGTTCTTCATCACTGGAGGTTTTTAAAAAGAAATTGGGCAGCCATTTGTCTGAAAGGATATAAGGCAAGGGTCTTCAAACTTAGCAGCTTTAAGACTTGTGGACTTCAACTCCCAGAATCCCTGAGCTAAACTTGACTGGAGGAGGAATTCTGGGAGTTGAAGTCCACAAGTCTTCAAGCTGCCAAGTTTGAAGAGCCCTGATATAAGGTTTCCTGCTTGAGAAGGGGGTTGGACTAGAAGACCTCCACAGTTCCTTCCAATTCTGTTATTTTGACTGGAAATGTGTGAAAAAGAGAACAAACCCCAGGATGCAGAAAATAAAAAACCATTTCATAAAAAATAAATAAAAAAACTTTCCATTGGTTGGATTTCAACTCCCAGAATTCCCCAGCCAATAACCTTTATGTTGGGTGGACTTCAACTCCCAGAATTCCCTTACCCAATAACCTTTATATTGGGTGGACATCAACTCCCAGAATTCCCCAGCCATCAGTCTTGAAGATGAGTGAACTTCAGCTCCCAGAATTCCCTCACGCAATATCCTTTCCGTTGGCTGGACTTCAACTCCCAGAATTCCCTTACCCAATAACCTTTATGTTGGGTGGACATCAACTCCCAGAATTCCCCAGCCAATAACCTTTACGTTGGCTGGACTTCAACTCCCAGAATTCCACAGCCAGCAGGCTTGAAGACGAGTGAACTTCAACTCCCAGAATTCCCTCACCCAATATCCTTCCCGTTGGCTGGACTTCAACTCCCAGAATTCCCCAGCCGGCAAGTGCCACCTCCCTAAATCCCAACCGCCACAAATCAAGAGACAAGATTCAACCTTCCAGACCAAGAACACATTTTATTCCAGGGTTACAACCACCATTTCCCGAGCTAGTCACAGAACCACACGATGGATCGAGTGCCGTTAACTTTCCTTTTTTTAAATTTTTAATTTTTATTTTAATTCCTCTACAATCCTATGTTTCTTTTTTTTTCTTCTCTCTCTCTCTCTCTCTCTCAAGACCACCGTCACGACTAAACACAACATTTACCAATAAGGAAACCCAGAAAGGGATTGTTTATCATCGATATCGTTTGAATTCACTCGGATTTTGCGCATGGCACCTTGCACACTGAAGAGGGTTGGGCGGGGTGGGGTGGAGGACCTCCATGGACCCCCGTTCCCCGTGTTGGAGTTGGTACCTGAGAGCATTGTCTCCCCTCCCCCCTATTATTACAGGTAGTCCTCGACTTATGACCACAATTGACCTCAAATTTAGGTTGTGAAGTGAGACATTTGTTAATAGCGATAACACTTAGACCAGGGGCCCACAAACATGGCCCCTTTAAGACTTGTGGACTTCAACTCCCAGAATTCCTCAGCCAGCTATGCTTAAGTCCACAAGTCTTAAAGGGGCCACGTTTGGAGACCTCTGACTTTAGACTTATATACTGCTTTACAGTGCTTCACAGCCCTCTCTGTGTGATTTAGAGTCAGCCTCTTGCCCCACAACCATCTGGGTCCTCGTTTTAATGATCTGGGAAGGACAGAAGGCGGAGTCGACCTTGAGAGCCAGTTAGGATTTGAACTCTTGGCAGCGGTCAGAGTCCGCCTGTCAATACTGCCCTATGAAAACCACAGCGCCACCATGGCTCAGTGAAGTGAGCTTTGCCCCATTTGACAACCGTTCTGGACACCGTCGTTAAGCGAATCACGGCAACAAGGTTAAGGGAAAGGAATCAGGCTTCTCCCGCCTGTTGATTTTGCTTGTCGGAAAGTCGCAAACACGGCGACCGTCATAAGTGGGAGTCGGCTGTCAAGCGTCTGAATTTAGATCATGGTGAATGCTACAACAGTCGTAAGTGTGAAAAACAGTTCTAAGTCACATTTTTTTCAGCGCCGCCGTAACTTTGAACGGTCACTAAATCAACTGGTGTAAGTCGAGGGCTACCCATAGTCCTCGACGTACGATGGGCCTGAATGTTGCTCATTAAGCCATTGTGGTCATAACTCGAATCACCATGCAACTGGACCCGCTTTTAAGAACCGTTTCTACGGTGGTCGTAAAGCAATTTACCGTGGTCCTTAAATGAATCGCATGGTTGTTAAGCAAATCCAGCTTCCCCAATGGAACGTTTGGGTGGAAAGATCAGAAAGTTGAATTCACCGGGGGCTGCAACCGGTTGTACATGTGAGCCAGTGGCCCTGCAACTGTCATAAGAGAGAGACCAGGACCTAAAACACTTTTTCCAAAGGGGTTGTAACTTAGAATTGCAAACAGTTGTAAAGCGAATCACAGCTACAAAAGATGCAGAAGTGTGTACAGGTAGTCCTCAAGTTATGACCAAAACGGAGCCCCCAAACATCCGTGGCTCAGTCTTAAGGGAGTGTGCACCTTGTTTTACGACTTTCCTCACCATGTTCGTTTAAGCGAATCATTTCATTTGTTAAAATGAGCCAACCCGGCTGTTCAACGAATCTGGACTTTACCGGTTAGAAAGTCGCCAAAAAGGAGACATTGGTGGCTGTCGTAAATACGAGCCAATTGCCAAATCTTTAGATTTTCATCACATGACCACATAGGGAACGCTGCAACGACGGCCGTCGTAAATACGAGCCAGTTGTCAAATCATCCAGATTTGGGATCACGTGAACACGGGGGACTGTCGTTAAGGGTGAACCACGGCTCCCCCTGAGTCGCTCTTTCCAGTTGCAACTTCGGTCACTAAGCGAACTGTCATAAGTCGAGGATTACCCGTCAAGACAGCCAGGGAGGTGCCAAGACGCTCTAAAGCATTAACATCGCACACAAATATTTCCCTCCGTGTAAATCCACCCCAGAGCACCGCGGATTTCTTCCTTATCCTTAATTATTCCTATTTTTTTCTCCCCTTTACTCAGACAAAGCCCACCTATTCCCCCACCCCTTCCCCGACGACACCCCCTCCCGTGCCCACCCCCCAACACCCCCAAAAATTGACTGCAACGAGGAAGCGTCGGCGAAGGTTGTGCTTCGAAGACAGAAGGAAGGAAACGATAAGCCGTCGTTTCCACGGTTTTGTGATCGGAACCGGCTCGGTGGAAGGATCCATCCCGCTCGGTCCTAAGTCCTGAGGAAGATTTCATGTTTTTTTTTTATTCTTTTTATTTTATTTTTATTTTTTTTTGCCTGATCCTTCGTAAAATTCAGAATAGCACTTGAGGCTTGAACAGGATTTCCCCCACCGGCGTGGGGAGAGCGATGGCCCCATCGGGCAAGGCGAGATTACGTCCCCAAACAGGGGACACAGCAGGAAAACAGACACAAAGACATGGGGGGAAAAAAGGGCACCCCAAAAAATCTGGGGTGGAGGGTTGGCATGGTTTGGGGTCTGCTTGGCCCCTCGCTTGGCATCCCCTGTTTTGCTTTGTTTTTTCCCGTTGGCCAGGCAGGGGTTCCTCAAATTTGGGTTCAAATTTGGCTTGCGACAAACTTTACAACAAAGATAGAATATTTTAAATAATCCATGAAATCACAGCTGCAAGATTAGTTTATGCCCAAAAATGGAAATGTTAAAGAAACTCCAGGTGAAATAGGAAATAATTCGGAAAATTGGGGTCTGCACAGAAATGGATAAATTTGACAGAAGAATTAAAAAAATAAGCATGATTCTGATTAAATAGGGGGAAAGTTTTATCACTGGCTGCAAACTAGGAAAGATCAAAAAAATAGAAATAAGGATTAATGTTTATGTATAGATTATATACCATGTGTATAAAATGTAAAGATGTATTATTCTTTATATGAATTAGCAGTGTAAGACAATTAGGTGTGTCAGGACGATTGCACCACGTCCATTGTTTTTAAATGTCTTTTATTCTTTTGGGTGTGTTTGTTCAATAAAATATTTTTTTTTAAAAAAAGTTGGCTTGGAGAGATGTCTAAGGAAGATTCTCGATCATCCAAAGATGCTTTCTGGGTTTTTTAAAAAAATTTCTTTTGAAGACTTTTTGCTTCTCATCCAAGGAGCTTCCTCAGTTCTGGAAGGAGGGTAGAGAATGTGTAAATCCTGCCCTTCCCCACCGTCCTGTCGGAGTTGAAGAAGCTTCTCGGAATCAGAAGCGAAACGTCTTCAAAAGAAAAAGTCCAACTGCCTCTTGGGGACAAAAAAAAAAAAGAGTACCTTTGGGTTATTGGAGAATTTTATTGAGCATGTGCAGAGGGAAGGGGAGAGCGGGGATTCTGGGAGGGAGCCTAAGGCAGGTTATTCCTTCCATGGTGAGCCGTTCCCATCATCCACTGCTTGGGTCCCTGGATTTAGGGGAAGGGGAGCGCATCAAATAGACAGTAATGGGAGGCGCGGCCAGGCGCAGGGGATTCTTATTGCAGCCTGGGTCACTTTAAGAGGTTGGACTTCAACTCCCAGAATCCCCTAGGCTGAGGGATTCTGGGAGTTGAAGTCCAACCCTCTTAAAGTGACCCAGGCTGACAGACATTCTCCTAACCCCATTGAATTTGAGGCTGAGGTGGGGGGCACATGGCACGAAAAATGCAGGCTTCTGAGCAATTGTGCCCACCTTCCCTCTATGGACCCCCCGCCCCGCTAAAAAGTGGGTGACCCAACCCCAGGGACTCCAGCCCAGCCTAGCCGTCCGCAGGATTCCCTAACGTCCTTCATAGGCAACCTATGATACCTTCGCCAAGCCAAGGTAGGTTGGCATGAAGTATAAGTGTGCCCTGCCAGCTTCACCCAGATTTTTGCACACACACACACACACACACACACACACACACACATTACCCCAGCCTGCTTTCTGGATTTTACTGCAAGCACCTGAGTATGTCCACCTGTGGGGTGCGGTCAGTGTGACATCGAGCTGACCACGGGGAAAAAAAAAGCCCACCTAATAAATCGATGCAATAATTCTCTTTTTTTTGTTTTTGCTTAAAGCAGGAATGACAACGCAGGATACAGATCGTCCTCAACATACGTCCATTTTCTGTCACTAAGTGAGACAGGGAGTTGCCCCATTTCTTTGCTTATGGGTGTTGAGTAAGTCTGGCTTCCCCGTTGAAATTTGCCTCTTGGACGGCTGCAAAAAGCAGGGGGTGTGGGGGGGCGGGAATCACGGGACAAAGCCACCGTCGTAACTGTGAAGCGGTCACTAAGCGCCTGAATTTTGATTACGTGACTGTGGCGGGTGGTGGTTCTGAAACGGTCGTATCGATCGGTGAGAAACGGTCGTAACGAAGTCACTTTTTTCAGCACCGTTGTAACTTTGAATGGCCGTAAGTTGAGGACGAGCTATAACCAGGGAGTGGGATTCACATTTTTCAACAACCAGTTCTGTGGGCGTGGCTTAGTTGGTGGGCATGGCTTGGTGGTCATGTGACTGGCTGGGCATGGCCAACTCACTATCACTCACATCGAGGCACGCATCTCTTTGCCTGGCCTCTCGTGACTATGGGGATGCTACAACAGTCGTAAGTGTGAAAAACGGTCATAAGAAGTCAATTTTCAGTGCCATTGTGAATGGTCTCTCCACACAAGCAAAGTACCAGCAAAGGAGGGGAAAAATACTCCAGAGACGTTCCTGAGACAGGAAGTCTCGTCCTGCCAAGAATGTAATAAGGGTTAACGGAGAGGCAGTTTCTGTAAGCAACACCAGAATGTTTCCTTCCTGCCTTCCTTACAGGATTAGCCCAGTAAATTCTTCTAACAACCGTTTCTCCGAACTCCTTAGAATGTTAACAACCGGTTCTAGCGAATAGGTGAGAACCTATAGAGTCCCACCCCTGGCTATAATGCTTCGTGCCACAGGGACCTCCAGCTGCTGAAGAATACAATTCCCAGAATGCCTGAGCAACTGGCAGAAGGAATTCTGGGAAATGTAGTTTTCTTTTGAACCTAGGGAAGCCAATTTTAGGATTAGAAGTCAGATCCGAGCCAGGAAAGCTCAACTCTTTGTGGCCTACCTCACAGGGATGTTGTACACAAAATACTGTCAGAATAATCACTATGGTGGAGGGGGGCGGGGTGTCTTCAAACTTGACAACTTTAAGATTTGTGGAGTTCAACTCGCAGAATTCCTCCTCCAGTCCATGTTAGATCAGGAATTCTGGGAGTTGAAGTCCACAAGCTCAACTTTGAAGGCCCTTGCACTATGGCAATGAAATTGTGATTTTTTTTATAGGGAGAGAGCGCAGCTGTTGGGCCATGAGCAAGCTGTTTACAAGTTAAATTTGCAGTTTTCTTCCTATTGGGATGCTTCTCAGAGAAGAACCTCCCTAGCCAAGAATATTCTACCCCTGGGGAGCAAACAATTCCAGTAAATTTTAGGCAATTACTGGTATCGGCAGTTTGCGTGATTGCTAAGAATGTATTTGTCACTATAAAATCCCAGATGTTAGGAATCCTCACAGTAAGTAGCTTTTCAAAACGTAGCTAAAAAGGAGAAAGGAGAAGAAAATAATAATAACAAACCAGCCTGCAGATTAAATCAACTGATTTGGGGATTTGTGTCTATCCTTATTTGTTCCATTTTGCTCTGCACCATTCACGTAATCTGTCCAGAGATTTATTTTTTCAAATAAAACCTACTGTCTAATGGCTTTTGAATCGCCTTAAGCCCCTTTCCTGTGGGGAAAAAAGTTATAAAGCTCAGAAACGGCCACTTCACAAACCAGCTTAGGAAAACAAAATGATAGAAAAGCCTTTTTTTCCCTAAGCTGGTTTGTGAAGTGGCCATTTGTAAACCAGAATATCTCTTACTAAACTTTTAAGATGTGTGGACTTCAACTCCCAGAATTCCCCAGCCAGCATTGCTGACTAGGGAATTCTGGGAGTTGAAGTCCACACATCTTAAAAGTTGTGGAGGTTAAGAATCTTTTGATATTTTCCTGAAATTTTAAGCAAACAACAACAAACCACCTTTGCAACACTTCCAAAATCGGTTGGGAATGTGGGAAATTTATAAAAGCAACAGGGTTTCTAAGACCAGCATATAATATTAGCAAAATCACCCTGGCTAATAATATGGAACGGGGCAACTTTCAGGAAGGAATTAAAAAAGAAGAAGAAATCTAATTTTTTTTTAAAAAAAAATATTCTTATTTCAGCCTGGATCTGTTTTGAGGGGCAGAATCCTGACCTGCAGGGGAAGCCATAATGGAAGTTCCAAATACAGTTGGTCCTCGACTTACGACTACACTTGTGCCCACAAGGTTTGTCTCGCTAAGCAAGATGGTGGTTAAGCCAGTTTTGCCCTGTTTTACGACCATTCTCGACACGGTTGTTAAGTGAATCAGGCTTCCCCATTGACTTGGCTTGTCAGAAGGTCACAAAAGGGGATCACTGCGATCGTCATAAATACGAGTCAGTTGCCAAACGTCTGAATCTTAATCACGCCACCGTGGGAATGTTGCAATGGTCGCAACTCAAAGGATTACCTGCATATCCCACTGAGCACTGCGGTCTAACGGCTGCTGTTGCACTTTTAAATTGTACAAAAAAATGGTTTGCTGGAGTCTATACTCAAAATTCTAAGCTTCGTTGGCACAATTGGTACAACCAAAGGTTGGAAGGGACTTAAGAGGTCATCTAGTTCAACCCCCTGGCTAGCTTGGGTGGTTTGTTAATTTGATGTTACCCAAAGCCAATCTATCTGTTCCTCTTATTGTGCAAACCCAGAAAACCGCCTGGATTCGGTAAGCAGTTTTAACAGAGTTGGAAGGGACCTTGTAGGTCATCTAGGTCACCCCAACTAGGAGACTCTACACCATTTCTGACAGATGGGAGTCCAATCTTTTCTTGAAAGTCTCAAGTGATGACGCTCCCACAACTTCCGAGGGCAACTTCTGTTCCATGGGTTGATTGTTCTCAACTTGAGTGCACTCTGCACATGCTCCAAGATTAAGGTGGTAATCTAGTTTAGAAGGTTCTAAATTTTCTGACAGATTAGCCATTTAGCTACCTGCTGGCTTTGACCCCATGCCTTTAGCACCAAAGACATGCAAGGCAAGTAAAATAGACCGATAACTCCCCACTCTGTATTCTCCACTCAAATCCAGGATTTACAGGTAGTCCTCGTTTAGTGACCACAAATGAGATCAGCAACAGAATCTCTAATCCCACCACTGGGCTTACAATCTACCTTCAAATTTTCCTTGGCTTTGCAGACCTGTGAAAGCCATCCGCTGCCAAATGACTTAAAAATAAATAAATCATCCTTTCAAATGGTTGCTAAATAAGGCAGTCACTAAGTGAGGACTACCTGTGCAGGTTGAGGAAAAAAAACAACGAAGCAGAATCAGTTTTTCTCCCCCCGCTTATCTGCTCTGCCTTTCTTTTGATGCTTTTTTGGTCCAAGGCGGCCTTCTCCCAGCTGGCACTTATAAGGTCAACTACAAAGACCATGCTCCACCATCCAACCCATCTCAAGAGCCCCCCAGGTGAAGAATCTGTGTCCAAAGAGGGAATTGGAATAGATGGAAGGCCTGTCCTGTGCTGATTCTACGGCTAATGAGAGCAAAACAGCCAAATCCTAATCCATCACCTTTCAGTGGTCGCCCTCAAGAAGAGATTGGGCTCCCATCTGTCAGAAATGGTGTAGGATCTCCTGCTTGGGCAGGGGGTTGGACTAGATGACCTACCAGGTCCCTTCCAACTCTGATTATCTGTTATCTATATCAATCATCACTTGAGACTTTTAAGAAGAGATTGGGCTCCCATCTGTCAGAAATGGTGTAGGGTCTCCTGCTTGGGCAGGGGGTTGGACTAGATGACCTACAAGGTCCCTTCCAACTCTGATTATCTGTTATCTATATCAATCATCACTTGAGACTTTTAAGAAGAGATTGGGCTCCCATCTGTCAGAAATGGTGTAGGGTCTCCTGCTTGGGCAGGGGGTTGGACTAGATGACCTACAAGGTCCCTTCCAACTCCGATTATCTGTTATCTATATCAATCATCACTTGAGACTTTTAAGAAGAGATTGGGCTCCCATCTGTCAGAAATGGTGTGGGGTCTCCTGCTTGGGCAGGGGTTGGACTAGATGACCTACAAGGTCCCTTCCAACTCCGATTATCTGTTATCTATATCAATCATCACTTGAGACTTTTAAGAAGAGATTGGGCTCCCATCTGTCAGAAATAGTGTAGGGTCTCCTGCTTGGGCAGGGGGTTGGACTAGATGACCTACAAGGTCCCTTCCAACTCGGATTATCTGTTTTCTGACACACAGCCGCAATTGGGAGCAAAATTTCCAGGGCTCCGTGAGGCGGTGGGTTAAAGGGAGCCGTGCCCGATTTTACAACCTTTTTCGCCCTGGGTTGTTAAAGTGGTTCAGTCGTTGTGGTTGTTAAGTGAATTGTGTGGTCGTTGAGTGAATCCGGCTTTTTACTTTTGCTTTTAGGAAGCATCTGGGAAGGTCTGAAATTTCAATTACGTGACCCCAGGGAATACCAGCCGATTGGGAAGCGTCTGAATCTTGATCACCTAAAACCGTGCCAATCTGCAATGGTCATAAGTGCGAGGACTAGTTGCAAAGTTGCATTTTTTCAGCGCCGTCATAACATTGCTGAATGGAGGGCTGTAAATCAAGGACTAGCTGTATGTACACGAATTCAAGAGTGGGAAAAGCTTCTAAAATCTAGCAATTCTTACCAAATAAATAGTCCTCAACTTAATGACCGCAACAGCCAAAATTTCTGTTGCTAAGTGAGACAGCCGTTCAGTGATTTTATTTATTTGTTTGGCCCCATTTTCCACAGTGGAGCCGAACATTTCCGTTGCTAAACGAGACCTCAGAGTGAGTTTGGCTCCGTTTTGTGACCTTTCTGGCCGTCATCGTTAAACAAATCGCGGCAGCTGTTAAATTAAGTCCCACGGTTGTTTAGCGAATCCGGCTTCCCGCCGTTGACTTGGCTTGTCATAAGGTTGCTAAATGGGGATCGTATGACCCCAGGGATGCTGTGACCGTCATAAATAGGAATCGGTGGCCCAGCGCCTGAATTTTGACCAAATGATGCTGCAACGGTCGTTAAGTGTGGAAAAAATGGTTTCAGCCACTGTTTTCAGTGGCGTGGTAACATTGAACGGTCACTAAATGAAATATAAGTTGAGGACTATCTCTAGCCTTCCTCTCTATGTTCCTTTTCTCTTTCAGGCCTAAAACATTTCTGGAAACACGGGCGGCCTAGACATTTTGCAGCCTAATTTAAATTAAATATGATTTAAAAGGTGGTTTCCACTATAGAAATTCTCTCAGGGATTGCTAGAAGCTTCTCGGCTTCAATGACGTGTCAACTATAAGGCCCAAATCCTCCAGAGGGGCTGGGGGACTACAACTCCCAGAATTCCTCAGCTAGCCCTGAGGAATTCTGGGAATCGCAGGCCGAACAGGTGGCCAGGTGATTGACGACTGAGGTAAGGCAACATGGCGGAAGTAAAATGGCTAAGCCAGAGGTGTGTTGAAGAAACTCTCCAGCCATTTTAAAATTGGGAGGGGGGGAACAGGACTTCGACTCCCAGAATTCCTCAGCCAGCCATGCTGGCTGAGGAATTCTGGGAATCAGAGTCCCGAGTTGTAAAGTTGCCCCTGCGTTTGGAAGGATTGCTCCGTATTAGCCAAATAATTTCTGGGAAGGAAGGTCAGACCTTCCCTTCTGCCAATTTGGGGAGCGGGGGCCCTCAATCCTGGCACCACCTTCCAGAAGAGCCGATGGGCATCAAAAGCACCTGGGCAGTGAGGGACGGACTCCATTTTCTCAACCCAATCAGCTTCTGTTTAGCCTAAAACCCCAAAACTCTGCATTATAATAATAATAATAATAAAAAAACAATCCAGAACCTCCAAAGGGGAATCTAGATTCATCCCTGAAGACAAATCCTTTTCTGTATCAAGGGTGCAATTTTGGAGCAAGGAAGCTCCTACAAAACTATCTTGGCAGGATCAAAAAAATTCTTGTTGGTGCTTTTTTTTTTTTTTGCAAAAGACAATCGGACGTTGTTTTTTTCATTTTTTTTTTCCCCTTGAAGACGTTTCGCTTCCCATCCATGGAAGCTTCTCCGGTTCTTCCCAGAGCTTCTTCGGTTCTTCAGAACGGGAGAAGCTTCCTTGGATGAGAAGCAAAACGTCTTCAAGGAATTATTATTATTATTATTATTAAAAAAAGGCACCTTGACCTGAGATGGCTAAGAATCCCCACCGACATTTTGCCGGAGACACAGCTTTGAACCCGGTGGCCTAGGCGTGCCCGTCTACGGGACAGGGTTAAAACAAACAAACAAAAAAACACAGAAACCCAGCGTGGGTCGGGCTTGCATCGTGGTTTGTGGGGTATCAAGGTTACTTGAATGAAGGACTGAATTGCTTGCTTGCTTCTCCAATCGTGGCAAATCTGGCAAAACGTCCGGAGGAAAACCACAATCACACAATGGCCGTGTCTTTTTAGCGACGGCCGCTGCCTTTCCAGGGGGTTCCCTAAGGACATCTGCTCGCCCCAGAATCAGGTCAAGCGGGGGGCAAGGGGGGCAGCCTGTCTGAAGATGCGCTTCGGATCCCAGTTTTTGGGAGAAGGAGCGAGCCGGATTCTCTCTGTTGCATGCCTCTCCCTCCCCTCGGCTGGCTTCTACAAAGAAGGATGCTACACGGAGAGAAAGGAGGAGGGGTTTTCCTTTCCTCTCCCTGCCTGAGTTGGCCATTTCGGCTAGGCTTGTGGGGGGGGGGGGGGGCTCTGGCCACGCTCCCACAGGTCCCCTTCGGCTGCTTTGCCCCCTTCCTGGCACAGCCCTTCGTGCCACGGCCTGGCGAGGACCCGCCCAAACCGGGCAAGGTTGGGTTTTTGCACCGAAGGGACGGAGCAACCGAATGCAATTCAAGCCCCCTCCCCATCTTGCTGGGACCCTCAGGCCTGGCACCCTGACAGAACAGCTGGGAGGGAGGGAGAAGTGCGGGGGGGAGGGAGAGGGAGGGGCTGGATTGACCTTCAAAGGTGAAGGTCGAAAGACCTCCGAGGAGGACGGAGGTAGCGTTCAGATATTCCCAAGGAAGGGGACGAGGGGGATTTTCCAAAGGGGCATTGTGCCCCGCACCTCGCTGCCTTTATTCCAGGGATCCAAAAGTAGACACCCTTCTCCAGCAAGAGGAGCCCGGGGTTAGCTGGTTTGGGGGGCCAGGGGAGAGGTGGGGTGAGCCGTGGACGCCGAGATGTGGCATCGGAGGGGAGTGGAAGGGTGCGTGCCCAGGATCCTGCGCTCCATTGTCGGAATGCCACACTCGACAGAGGAGACAGTGCCCCGCACTGCTTGCAACGCACCCTCTGGCAAAATTTAAAGGGGAGGAGTGGGAGTGGGTGGGAAAAGGGAGACTTTTGGGGGGCGATCGAGACACGCAAGCCTGCTTGCACTGCGGGTCCACGTGTTTACCACGTGCCCCGCCACTTCGCCGTCTCCCCCAGTACCGAGACGGGCTTGGGTGCCTTGGCGACACGAAAGCCTGGTCCAAGCGTGGGAGCCGGTGCCCGTCGCACCGCACAGCGTCACGCCGCAAAAACCTCCCCCCACTCTCTCCGTCTCTCCCCCCCACCCCACCGCCACCGAGAACACGGCCGTGCCCTGCGATGGAATCTTTCGCCTTGGCAAGCCGTTTGGACAGACGACGGAGGAAAAGGAGGGAACCTTCCTGCCCGTCACCGGCTTCGAAACGGCCTCGAATCGACGCCCGGCAAAGACGCCGAGAGCCCCTTTGAGGTGGGGTGGCACGAGGGTGGCGGGGGGGAGAGGGGAGGAGAGACCCGGGTGACAAGTGGGATGCCAAGTGAGGGAACGTGGGCACCCGAGGGCACAGAGGGAGAAGGGTGGGGGGAGAGGGAGGAAGGGGGCAGGGCTGTATCGGCATAGATGGCATCCATCCTTCCATCCGTGCTGGGAAGCAGCTGCAGAGACGGGTGGAAGGATCCGCGACGAGCCGTCGGAGAGGATTACAAGGCAAAACCAGACGAGACAGTCAAATTTCATGGGTAAATAAACACGGTGCCCAAGCCAGGGTGGCTTCGAGGTGGAGAGAAGAGAAAAGGGTGGGTGGGTTGAGAAGTGACGGGCAGCCTCCCGAGCAAGGCGGGAGAGGCTGGCCAAGTGGGTGTGTGCTGGGGTGATGGGGGGAGAGAGAGGGGGGTGAGAAAGGCGGCGGGGGGATGGGTTGATGGAGGACTTGCCTTTGAATGAAGCCAAGGCAAGCTGTGGAGATACCTGATTCTGCATGTAAACAGCTGGGTTTTATTTTTTTTCTTCTCTTTCTTTTTCTCTCTTTCTCTCTTTGTCTTTTCTTTTCTTTTCTTTCTTTCTTTCTTTATCCGGAACCACCTGATTGTTGAGAAGCGAGAGTTCCCTGGGAGGATTCAGTACGTAAAGACCAAGTCCGAAATGCTGGACATCAGCCAGTCCCCTGCAATCATCTCAGTCACTTCTGGGGTACAGTAATCGGGGAACTCAAAATGAGACGAGGCGCCCAAAGGAAAAAGATCCAAATCTTTATCGAAGACCGACCAGTCCGGGCTCCGGCAAGGGGGCGTGTTTGGCTGGATACGGCTGGGCACGACGTTCCAAAGATCTTCCTCCGGCTCGTCGTCCGAGGAGGCGAAGGAAGAAGAAGATGATGACGATGGCGACCTCGTAGAAGCAGGAGAAGACACGTCGGAGGAGGACCAAGGCTTCGCAAGCGCGCTGGCTTCGGCGTCTTTGACCTGGCCGGCGTTGGCTTCCCACTCTCCTTTCTCGCCCCCGGTAGGAAGCACGTGCCAGAATTCCTTGCTGGAGGTTTTGGGACCCTCGTCAAACGATACCTCCAGGATGCGGGCTTCCAAGGGGTCCTCATCCGGCTTTGGAGAGGCGCATCCCCCCTGGCCTTCAGGATCCGGCTTCGGCGCCTGCCTCCGGGGCGAAGCTGCCCGTCCGAGAACGGAGGGCTTAATCTTGACGGGCACCCTGGACCGAGCTTTGGCGCTGCCCAGTTTGCCTTTCTTCCTGGGCCGGTACTTGTAGTCGGGATAGTCCGCCATGTGTTTGAGGCGCAGCCGTTCGGCCTCCTTGACGAATGGGATCTTCTCCGAATCCTGAAGCAACTGCCAGCGCCGTCCCAGCCGCTTGGAGATCTCGGCGTTGTGCATGTCGGGCCACTGGTCCATGATCTTCCGCCGCTCGTTCTGAGACCACACCATGAAGGCGTTCATGGGGCGCTTGATGTGCCCGCTGGGCGTCTTGCACCAGTCCGGTTCGCCCGTGCCATCTTTCAACAGCAAGCCGCCTTTGGAACACGCCTCCTGTTTTGCTTCTACTCCTCGACTCCGCGTGCTGCTGCGTTGCTGGACCATGCTGATGTCCTGATGCTGTGCCGCCGACTCACCGAACACTCCCCCTTCGGATGCTCAGTCCAAGCCGGGGTTATTTTCTCATCCTCCGGTGGGTGGAAACACCGTGGTGGCGGGGCTCGGCACAGCACGGCCGGTGGATGGGTGGGTGAGCCTCGGCGGTTGCCAGCAAGCGAGATCGCCCCTCTCTCTCTCTCTCTCTGCTCCACGCCCCCCTTTGAACTCCGTCTCCAAAGCAGCAGCCGCCGCCGCCGCCGCCGGCTGGCCAACTGACAGCCGGAGGTCCCGGAGACACCTGCTTTGGGCCTGAGGGAGATGTCCGGCGGGAGGGGGAGCGCCGAGAGCCAGGAAGTGGTAGGAAATCTTTGGCAAAAACAGCTGGAGAGCAAGGAGGGTCGGGAGAGGAGGCCGTCAGTAACTCCGGGCGTCGGGATTCCGAGGGCCAGGAGCATCCCCAAGGAACACCCGAATGGACGGACGGAGCAGTCACGCCTTCTCCTTCTCCTCGGGGGCGGTGGAGACCTGAGCGGGGAGAGAAGAGGGGAAGAGACCCCCCCACTGCTCACAACAGCAGCCCCCGGTGTGTCGTCGTGTGTCCCCCAGCCCCGTCTCCAGGCCGCCCTAGATCAGCTCTGGCTGTCTTTGCAAACACAGCCTGCTCACGCCCACTCTTGCCTGCTCTCCTCCTCGCTGCCTTCTCTTATAGCCCATCCTCGCTGACAGCCCCCTCCTCCTCCTCCTCCTCCTCCTCCCGTTCTCCCCCCACCCCACCTCCCCGACACGCTCGGCCCCTCCCCTCCAGCACAGTCTAGGGCTGCACACACTGCTGCCAAGAGTAAACACCAAGGTGCTGGTTCTCTCAATGGGGCGCCCCTCCTCCGACAGCACGTCATTGGTTGCGAGGCAGGAATGGGGCATTGGCACCCCCAATCGGCTGCCACCACCTCCCCCCACCTCCCCCTTCCCCTCCCGGGAAGGGAAGGTCCAAAACTTTCTCCCCCAGCCAACACACCCACCTGTCCTCACCCCACCAACGCCTCCTCCCCCCCCAGTCTAGATGGAGCCGGGAGGGACGGAGCACGCGAATTCCAGAGTGGTACCCAGGGCAGAGAAAGGGGTGCCAGGGCAGGAAGGGGAAAGCGCCCCAGGATTACGGCAGCCGGCAAAAAACAAGGAGGGGCACCAGGAAAGGATGGGGAGGGGAAGCCTTTCAATTCTCAGGAAAAGGTGGATTTTTTTTTTTTTACAGCAACCAGGATTAGCAAAACTTCCAACTTTAATCTTTCGCAGCTGGTTACTTTCCGGCTCTCTTATTCATGTTTGCATCTGTTTGTGTGTGTGTGTGTGTGTGTGTGTGTGTGTGTGTGTGTGTGAGTGAATGTACAGTATATGTGTATGTATATACATGGATATGTATTTTATACATGTCTGTCTGTCTCTCTGTCTGTCTATCCATCTATCCATCCATCCATCCTTCCTTCCCTCCTTCTTTCCATCATATCAAACTCACTCCCTCCTTATCTATCTATCTATCTATCTATCTATCTATCTATCTATCTATCTATCTATCTATCTATCTATCTATCTATAAAAGTGAAATACCACTCATGCATCATCACAAAATCTCCAGAACCGTAAAACATACAAACTTGAAATTGGGCACCTATGTTCCTCTTGGCTTCTAAGTGCTCACTAAGGAAGGATTTTTCCAAATGACCATCAGAGCATTTAGAGGATTTCCTATATTCTTCTTATTCTTCTTCTTCTTCTTCTTCTTCTTTCTTCTTCTTCTTCTTCTTCTTTCTCCTTCTCCTTCTCCTTCTCCTCCTCTCTTCTTCTTTCTTCTCCTCCTCCTCTCTTCTTTCCTCCTCTCCTCCTCCTCCTCCTCCTTCTTCTTCTTCTTCTTCTTTTCTTCCTCTCCTCCTCTTCCTCCTCTTCTTCTTCCTCCTCTCTCCTCCTCCTCCTCCTCCTCCTCCTCCTTCCTTCCTCTTCTCTCCTCCTCCTCTTCTTTTCTTCTTCTTCTTTCTCCTCCTCCTCCTCCTCCTCCTCCTCCTCCTCCTCCTCTCCTCCTCCTCCTTCTTCTCTCCTCCTCCTCTTCTTTTTCTTCTTCTTCTTTCTCCTCCTCCTCCTCCTCCTCCTCCTCCTCCTCCTCCTCTCTTCTTCTTCTTCTTCTTATTATTATTATTATTATTATTATTATTATTATCATCATCATCATGCTCTGATGCTAAGCATTTCTACTCCCCCTCCCCACCTGAAAAAAAGAAATCTCTTCCAAACGCAAAACACAAGCAGAAGAATTTCAGTTTCAGAGCACCAAGCAGCTTTAGTCCAGAACAGTTGAGCTAAGCCACGCCCAAGGCTCCTTGCTGTCTCCTTCTTGCTCACCCAGCAAATACTCACCCAGTTTCCAAACAGCCCTCAACTCTCTCACACTCTGACAGGACGCTAGCCAGAGGAATACCGATGGATGCTGGCAGGCAGAGGCAGAATTTTCTTATTTTCTTCCCCCAAAACTAAGCCCGATCACATAGCTTCATAACGAAGCACGGGTATAGAGCTAGTATGTAAATATATGAGTGTGTGTGTTTGTGTGTGTGTGCGGGTGTATGTATGTATAAAAACACGTATATACACATATACATGCACACACAAATGCAAACATAAATAAGAGAGGAAAGGGACAGGGGCCATATTAGTTTTGATATTTATGTTATGTTCTTTATTTATACCATGCCTTTATTATTTTTACGAACAAGTCAAGGTGGCCAACAAATCTAATACACCTTCCTCCACCTATTTTCTCCACAACAACCTTGTGAGGTGGGTTGGGCTGTTTGGCCCAGATTCAGCCAGTTGTGCCCGAGGCAGGCCTAGAATTCATTGTCTCCTGATGATCGGCCCAAAGTCCAACCAGCTTTTGTGCCTACGGCAGGACTAGAACTCACCACCTCCCTGTTTCTAGCCTGGTGCCTTAACCATTAGACTAGACTGGCTCTCAATATTTATGTTCATGTTCATGTGTGTGTGTTTGTGTGTGTGTGTACATACACAAAGACACACACCCCTACGTCCATCTCTCTCCTGTCTGTCTATCTATCCCTACCTACCAATCTATCTGGAAATCCTGTAATTCCAATTTGTCAATTAATTCTTCATTCAACTCACCAATTGGAGGGAATTCTTGCCAGCTAACCCTGTGGGAATTTGAAACCAGACCCAAAGCTTGTTTTCACAAAGGCCTTTAAGCGCCCCGTTCATCTCAAGGGTGCTGAAGAGGTGAAAGCCCAAGATTAATTCTAGGCCAAATTTCTGCCTACCACCCTACGGCCGCGACAGATAATCCTCAACTTACAGCCGCAGTGGAGCCCTTCATTTCAGTCGCTAAGTGAGACAGCTTTGCCTCCCCCTTTGACGCCCTTTCTTGCAATGGTTGTTAAGCGAATCCCTGCAGTTAAGTGAATCTGATTTCTCTTTTGACTTTGCTGGTCAGAAGATCACAAAAAGGGATCAACTCATCCCGAGAAACGGCAACCGTCATAAATACGAGTCAGTTACCAAGCGTCTGAATTTTGATTATGTGACCGTGGGGGATGCTGGAACCATCGTAAGTGTGAAAAACGCTTATAAGCCACATTTTCCAGTGCCATTCTAACTTCAAATTCAGTGGTTTTTTCTTTCAAACCTGGACACTTTAAAATGGGTGGACTTCAACTCCCAGAATTCCCCAGCCAAGCTAGCTGGGGAACATCGGAAGGGGCCCTTCCCTGTTTTACCTTGTATTGCACATGGACGGGAGGCCACCAGGAGATCCTAAGGCTGCAGACTAAACTGGGAAGTCCCCAAAAAAACCCACACTCGCACACCTCATGGAAGCACGCTACAGGAAATCACCCTCAAAATTATGTGGCTGTCCGGCTCACCTTGAAGAAGAGTTTACCTTACCTTACCTGGCTGGGAACGATGGACGCTGTAGTCCCAGCATACGCAGAGGGAAGGCATGTCCCAGGCTCTTCGCGTACGTTCTCTTGCAAGCATTTCTACAACTGTCCCTGTGAAGTAGGCCGGCCTTATTTTCTCGGTGAAGCCTGGAAGTGATTATTATTATTATTTTTTCCTGAGGAAAGAACAAGATTTTACTCATTTGGGGGGCATCTTATTTTTCCTTTTCCTTCCAAATGAGACAAAGAACGGGAAACTCATAGCCTGAGATTGTAGTGGAAGGAGAAAAACTGCTTTAAGAATTTTATTCCTGAGGAGAATCTGTGTGTGGGGGCAAAAAAGTCAAAACGGCAGCCAATGTGATTAAAAACTGGCTTCCCCTCCCCCCCCTTTTTTTTGCACATCTTGGATTACATGTAAAAGGAGTTTTGGATTGCACCATTGCAAGTGCCATTTTGACTTTTAACCTTCCCTTTCCTATCTCTCTATCAACTTACGACCACGATGGAGCTCTAAAAACTCTGTTGCTGAGAGAGTTCTTAAGTTCTTGAGTTTTGCCCTAAATTACAACCTTCCTTGCTGCAGAGAAAGAGAGAGAGAGAGAGAGAGAGAGAGATGATAGATAGATAGATAGATAGATAGATAGATAGATAGATAGATAGATAGATAGATTGAGATGAGATAGAGAGATATGATAGAGAGATAGAGATGATAGAGGTGAGAGAGAAAGAGATGATAAAGAGATAGATGATGATAGATACAGATGGATGGATGGACGAAGAGAGAGAGAAAAAGACAGACAAACAGACAGATAGATAGATAGATAATGATAGACAGAGGGAGGTGAGAGGGAGAGAGGGAGATGGATGAATGGATGGATGGATGGATGGATGGATCATAGACAAATCCTATTTTGTGTAAGGTTAAAATCACAGAGTCATCCAGTCAGGTTACGTCACAGAGACATAAGATTCTGCGTTTTAGCAGCCAAAAGCTTGCAGAATTACCCTTGACCTACTCATCTCTCTCTTGGTCGGATGTCCTATACCTATTTCTCTCTTTTCCATAAAGACCAAGCTCTTTTTTAAATCAAGCTTTGCCAATGTGTGATTTCCTTCCCCTTGATCTCATGTAAAAAAACCCAAAAAACCTCTGATTAATTCTAATTAACAACCCAACATATATTACATTTCTTTTGCTTTGATGTGGCTTTCTGAATCCTGTCTTAATTTATTCTGTTTAGCGTTGTTTTGTACAATTCGAAGTTTTGCACATGACGCTTCCTCCTCCTTTCCACCCAACAATAACCTTGTTGGACTAAGAGAGTTCCTGGACTAAAGCCACCTGGCTAGTTTTCATACCTAAGGTGGGACTAGAACTCACCATCTCCTGGTAATTGTCCCAAAGTCACCTATCCATCTTTCATGCCTAAGGCAGAACTAGAACTCACTGTCTCCTTATGATTGGATTGAAGTCACCTAGCCGCCAGTCATGCCTAAAGCGGAACTAGAATTCACTGTCTCCTGGCGATTGGCCCAAAATCTTCCAACCAGCTTTCCTGCCTAAGGTGGAACTAGAATTCACCGTTTCCTGGTAATTGGCCGAAAGTCACCCAGATAGCTTTCACGCTAAGGCGGCACTAGAACTCACAATCTGTGTTCAGTCTTGCACCTGAGCTACTACAGTAAGCTGACTGTCCATCAAGACTTTACCATATAGCCAATTGTCCAGAAACGGGGGGATCTTTTTTTTTAATTCCAGAAAACAAAGCACAAATCTAAAAAAGCTGTTGAGTAGCAGTTTCCTCTAGAAACTCATTTTTTCCCATTTTCTTTATTGCCAGAGTCATTTCGTTATAAAACAGGCTTTGCAAATCAATTTAATAAATAAATAAGTAGGTTTTCTTGGTGCTGGAGGCAAGAGATTCGAAGCCCAAAATGGGTTATATGCCACTGTTGGCCATTTTAAGCTGTGTGGACTTCAACTTCCAGAATTCCCTGGGACGCAAAATCCACAAATGGTGGCTGAGGAATTCTGGGAGTTGAAGTCCACATTGTTTAAATCCACCACCTCCATAACTGAACTGTTGGACAGGTGTTGCAGTCAGGAAGCTTTTATTTATATTTAAAGAAACTCTAGATCAGAGTTTTCCAAACTTGGCAACTTTAAGACTTGTGGACATCAACTCCCAGAATTCTCTAGGCAGTATAGCTGTCTGGGGAATTCTGGGAGTTGAAGTCCACAAGTCTTAAAGTTGCCAAGTTTGGGGTCCCCTGCTCTAAATAGCTACAACTGGATCCATCGCAAGTTCTTAATTATCTTCTTTTTAATGCAGTATTTTCCAACCGTGGGAATGAGTGGACTTCAACTCCCAGAATTCCCTAGCCAGTGCATGCTGGCTGGGGAATTCTGGGAGTTGAAGTCCACTCATAACAGGTAACAGATAATCAGAGTTGGAAGGGACTTTGTAGGTCATCCAGTCATCTTAAAGTTCCCACAGTTGGAAAACACTTCTTTAAACATATCTGAATGCACCCACCCCAAAAGAATCCTTGGAAAAATAAACCCCACTGGCCACCCCCAGTATTCCATTCCAAGGAAACCAACATTGGTTGTTTAATAATATATCCTTCCCTGCGATGTAAGGGTTGTTCCAAGGTTGATCTCTATACCAAAGCACTTTAAACACGTTGGACTAGACTTCCATCGTCCCCAGCCAGCATGGCCATGGAGAACACCATGAACTGGCAAATAAGCCATCCATTTGGAGACAGATTTATAACTTAAGGCTCGGAGTGGAGAACCTCCATGGTTGAGGGCAATATACCTTAAAAGCCAAGTTTTCAACAGGTGCCCAATGAAAAAGCCAGCCACCAGCAGCCCAAAGAGGGGAAATGGACTTTCTAAAAGTTGGATGGAGTTGTTCAAAAGTTGAACATTACTCTCAAGGGTTTCATTTCACACACACACCCCTTTTACAGCTAGTTTTATGTTGTCCCCATTATTAAATATTGTTAAAGCAACGAGAGCAACAAAGATACACAAACACACTTAAATCCTGGGGGGCGGGAGTTTAAGGCAGGGCTCTCCAAACTTGGCAACTTTGAGACTTGTGGTCTTCAACTCCCCAGAATTTAAGGCTTTTAAGACTTGTGGTCTTCAACTCCCAGAATTCCCCAGCCAACATGGCTGGCTGGGGAATTCTGGGAGCTGAAGTCCACAAGTCTCCAAGTTGCCAAGGTTCGAGACCTCTGGTTTAAGGCAACTTTGATGATCTTAATCGCCCGAGATAGAAGGATCAGGCAGAAGCAGAGAAACCCAGAAGGCTGGAGTCTTCCAGCGGGTTGGTCAAAAAAGTCACAATGGCCGCCAGGACGGTGGGAATCAAAGCGTCCCCCCTCCCCTCATTTGTCACTTCATGGCACTACATCACAAAGCTGCCCAGAGGGGCTTCGAACCCGAAGAGGGGCGGCATATAGAATAAACAAAGACTTGGAAGGGACCCTGGAGGTCTTCTAGTCCAACCCCCCTCCCCCTCCCCGCCCAAGCAGGGGACCCTGGACCCTTTCGTTCAGTCTCTTTTTAAAAGAAACGATATCAATATAAGATGGATGGATGGATGGATGGATGGATGGGTGAGTGAATGAATGAATGAATGAACCAACCAACCAATCAATCAATCAATCAATCAATCAATCTTTACTTTTTTGAGCCCCCTCCCAAGCATCTTGCAATATTTTGGAAGTCCTTCTTCTAACTAACCATGGGTGGGTGTGTGCTAAAATAAAACGGACGGGCTACTCTCATCTGTAACGCCAGTTAATCCCAGTTTATTCAACAAACCACAGTTCAGCAAACCAGGACTTCGCGCCAATCTTTTGAGACCATCATTCGTTCAAAACTTCCTGCCGGAAAGACTTGGGGGAGCTGCAGCTGTTGCCCCCCCACCCCGAAACATCTGCCCCGCGACTCCCACCCACTAACCTGGCTAGTCCGCCTTTGCGCTCTCCTCCTCCTCCTCCTCCTCCGCTTGCAGTCTGGAACTACTACAACACCCATTCTCCTCCTCCAGCCCTGGCTAGGCTGCCTTCCGGGCCACTCACCGGCTCTGCTGCGCCCGGAGAACGTCCCGGTCTTGCTCCGGCTTCAGCGCTGGGAAACGGCGGCTCCGCAGCTGAGCGACCCTCCGTCCGTCAGTCCGTCGGGTGGGCGCAGGTGGGCAGTGGGGCGCGGCGCCTCCCCCTGCCGGGGCTGCTGCTGAGCGCGCTGGAGGGGCTCAGCCTGGCCCGACAGGCCGATCCCCGGGGTCTCGGATCCCCCAAAGTCCTGGAGACCCCAAAGTCCTGGAGACCTGGCCGGACCCCCAAAAATAATCCGAGAGCCCCCCAAATTCCAGATCCTCCAAAGTCTTAGAGCCTCCAAAGTCCCAGATCCTGCAATGCCCTGGAGACCCCAAATCCCAGACCCCCCAAAACCCTGGAGTCCCCAAGTCCCAGAGCCCCCAATGTCCCAGAAAGGCCCAAAGTTCTGGATCCCCCAAAGCCCTGGAAACCCAGAGCTCCCAACATCCCAGAGCCCCCAAAGGACTGGAACACCCCAAATCCTGGAATCCCGGAGGCCGGGAGCTCCAGCCCTTCTCCAGGAGCCACATAGACCAGGAACTGCAAGGCCTAAACTTCTGCAAAAGTGCCCTCCTATTGCCCAAGATGCCCCCCCCCCCCGAAATGATGGCCCCTTCCCCCAAATCCCCTCCCCACCCCACGGTTTAACCCTTGAGGCATCGTGGCCTTGGAAACCAGCCCAAGCTGGATAGAGAGAAGCAGGAACACCCAGAGTTGTGTGAACCGAACCACGAAGGCTCAAGTTCCGGCCTGTATCCTTGCTAGTTGTGGTTCACTCGCCACCAAACCGTGGTTGAGTCATGCGGCAGGCAAATTCAGCCCTGGAAAAGGGGCTTGAAGGGCTAATTCCACCTTAAATTTGCAAAATTTTGCAATATCCCTTGAGTCTTTCAAGAAGAGATTGGACTGCCATTTGTCAGAATGGTGTAGGGTCTCCTGCTTGGGTGGGGGGTTGGACTAGATGACCTACAAGGTGCCTTCCAATTCTGTTATATGTTAAAGCAGGCTTGCTTAAAGAGCAGCAGCAAACCATGGTTTGATATTTCAGCCGGGGGCGCTCTGTACGCTGGGCCTTCCCAGCCAAGGAAGGAGAAGGTTGGATCAGATCAGAAGGCCTTGCAGGGCAGTCAAAAAAGTCAAGATGGCCGTACTGGGAATTATTAAATTGGAAATACAGCAAAGGAACGATATATTTAATGATACATATAATAACAGCTGCGAGATTGGTGTATGCCCAAAACTGGAAGAAGGAAGATACCGCTATAGAAAGTGAAATAATAAGGAAAATATTAGTCGGCACAGAGATGGCCAGACTAACTTTAGAAATCAAAGATAAGGATGAGACAGAATATTATGAAGTCTGGAGTAAAATACATCAATGGCTAGAGTCAAGGAAAAAGAAAGAAAGGGTTGACGCTTTATAGGAATGAAAGTTAAAGTTTTGTAAACCAAAGAGAATGGAATAAATATAATGGACAAATTACAAGATGATACGAATGCATGAGTATAAAAGATGGTTGTAAGCATGCATAGAATTGTATATAAGCGTAAATAGAAATAATATGCTGCTAGCACTATACTAATAACATGAGGGAAAAAGAGAAATTAACTGTTACGTATATCTCTATATTATAGCTTGTATGACCAAAATGATGGCCCAAAAAGTTGTACTGTGTTCAATTGTTTTTAATGTTTATTCAATTTTTTTTTTTTCAAATGATGCATGCTCAAAATGGACAGGGGGAAAAAAACTTTTAAAACTTCTGAAGACACTCCTGAGGTAAGGGGAGAATATTCTTCTGTTGGGAGAATTATCCTTCTGGGTAGGGGAAGAAAGACATTGGAAACATGGAGGCTGTTTGGAAAGATGGTTTAATGGTGGACAGGATCACACGCCTTGGGTGAAGAAAGAAGGGCAGAGATGCAGAGATCCCTTATATACCCTCTGTTGGGATTTGAATTTGAGCTTGTGTTCTGATTGGTTGTCAGACTCCCATGGGGCCGTGCGGGGGGCAACTCTGTAGGCTGTCCTGAGTCCCAGGCTTGGTTGAGCCTTTGCTGGATGATGATGTCATGAAAGGGCTTTGGGCAATTCCTATTATGGCTCTACCTGGAGTAGATCTTTGTTATGTAGAATAGACTGAACCAGGCCAGAGTAAGGGCCCATTAGGAAAGGGGGAGGGCGGGCTGAGTTTCTGCCTCTCTTGAGTTTCTACTTTTCTTTTTAGGAGAAATATATAAATGAAATATATAAATGAAATATCCCAAAATATTTCATTTTCCTAGGAGAGGGGTGGGTTTTAACTTCCAACACTTCTTGGGAAATGATGGCTTACCAGTAACACGGTTGTTAAGTGAATCTGTCTTTCCCCTGTTGACTTCGCTTGTCCGAAGGTCACAAAAAGGGATCACATGATCCCCGGGAGGACACTGCAACCGTCGTAGATACTAGTCAGTCATTAAGCATCCAAGTTTTGATCTGGGGGACCACGGTGGATGATGCGATGGTTGTAAGAATGAGAAAACAGTCCTAAGTCACCTTTTTCAGTGCCATCGTAACTTCGGTCACTAAACGAACTGTTGTAAGTCGAGGACTACCTGTCGGTGTTGGGATTTTGGTTTAAAACAAAAACAAAAAAAATCCAGCGCACTTGAAGTTTGCTAATGGCAGCCAAAGACCAAGCAATGTGCTGCAACGGTGATGTGCCCACATCCTCGACTTACATCCATTCATTTAGTGACCAAATGTAGTTACAACGGCACCTAAAAAAAAGACACTTGTAATCGGTCCTCGCACTTACGACTATTGCAGCATCTGCCCGGTCACGTCCAAATTCGGGGCAAGATGTTTACAGACAATCTCCATTTGTGTCCTGCAGAATCAATAGAGGGGGAGACGGATTTGGTTCATGATGATGTGATTCACTTAACAACTGAAGATATTCGCTTAGCAACCGTAGACGAAAAGTCACAAAATTGGGTGCAACTCACCCAGATGTTGGAAGTGTAATTATAGCCAGGGAACGTATTTTCACATCTGGCGGACATGTCCCAAAGCGCGAAAGTACTGGTCTAAGATACAGGCATGGTTAGAAGAGATGACAAAACTAAAAATTAAATTTAATTCATTATTTTTGGGGAATGCCAGAATCGACATGGAGCAAAAAAAGACACCAGCATCTAATATTTATTACACATCATCACAACTGCAAGGATAGCCTTTGCCCAAATCTGGAAATCAACAATGGTACCCACAGACCTGGAAGTAATTAACAAAATTCACCAATGCGCAGAAGTGATCGGATTAATTATGCTATTAAAAAATAAGGAAGAGGGAGATTTCTTTACAACATGGAATATACGGTGCAAATGGTTGAATAAAAAGGAAGTAAAGATGTCTAGTGGAAATGATTAAAGAAATATCAAGGAAAAAATAGGAATAAGGATCAATGTATATATATATATATAGCTACGTATATATGTAAAGTAATATAAATAAATACTGTATTATAATGTAATAATAACATAAATAAGTAAGGATTTAGGAAATACGTTATAGGTGTACTTGTAGCAAATGACTTTAATTGACACTAATAGAAATATACACAGTTATGAAAATGCTGCAAAATGTGAGAACGTGTTTCTCTTTTTTAAAATATTTGCTTTTGAAACTTTGAATACACAAAGTAAAAAAAAAATTGGGCGCAACTCATTTAATAACTTTGCAGCCAACTTCAACTTTCCTTGTTTAGCAACCAAAACTCTGGTCCCATTGTGTTTATAAGTCTAGTTGTCGTCTCTTTGGGAAACTGAGAGCCCAATGGCCTCTCAGGAGATTAAAGATCATCTTTATTGTCTTTTTTAAAAAAAATTGTGGGTACATTGCCGCATTAAAAAATGAAGTTCTGTTGCCTGGTCTCAAAAGTGTACATATAACATAACACACATATACACATGGTACATGATACACACACACACACACACACACACACACTCAAATAAATACATATACCGATATATAGAATAAAATACAATCACAGAGTTGGAAGGGACCTTATAGGTCATCTAGTCCAACCCACCGCCTAAGCAGGAGACCCTGCACCATTTCTGACAAATGGCAGTCCAGTGTCTTCTTGAAAGCCTCCAGGGATGAAGCTCCCACAACTTCCGAAGGCAAATTTCTGTTCCATGGGTTGATCGTTCTCACTGTCAGAAAGTTTCTCCTTATTTCCAGGTTGAATCTCTCCTTGTTCAGTTTCCACCCATTATTCCTTGTGTGGCCTTTGGGTGCTTTGGATAATAGCTTGACCCCCTTCCTCCTCTCTGTGGCAGCCCCTCAAATATTGGAAGATGCTATCATGTCTCCCCTGGTCCTTCTCTTCACCAGACTAGCCAGGCCCAGTTCCTGCAACTGTTCATCATATGTTTTAGTCTCTAGTCCCCTCATCATCCTGGTTGCTCTTCTCTGTACTCTTTCTAGAATCTCAACATCTTTTTTATAGTGTGGTGACCAAAACTGGATGCAGAATGAAAAGGAAGCCTGAGGGTTCACAAGGTTGATATTATATGGAACAAAACTATGACCAAATCTGGATGTTCTGCTTTGGGTGCCATGAAACCCCCTTCCAGAAGGGAACAAGGAAAAGAGGACGTGTAGCATCTGGGACAATCTTGGAGATTTTGCTCAAGCATCTGTTATGTCCCAAGTCCTGGGTAGATGATTTCCACCCCAGAGCAAATCTAGCTGTTCTTTGCATGTCTCTCCCTTCCACATTATTTTTATTTATTTTTATTTTTATATTTGTTGTTCCATCCTCTAACCCCTTTACCCTTTAACTATCCACTATTGACCTCACCCCGTTTCTAAGAGGTCTGTAAGGGGCGTGCATAAGTGCACCATCGTGCCTACCGCCCCTGTCCTATTGTCTCCATTTATTCGTACCTATTTCCTGTATTCTTGCTCATGTTTATTCTTATACCTACGATCTTGTAAGCGATTGACAAATTCAATAAATAAAATAAATACATTGTTTTGCTTTATTTTTGAGAGCCTGGCCGGTACAGTTTTTAGCAGGCAGATGCAACCGGGCTGGCTTAGAATTTAAGCAGGGATGTTCTGTTGTTATTGGAAGGTTTGAGCCTGCTGTGAGCTTTGAGTCTGATGTATCAGAAGACACAGGTTTGAGTGATGAGGAAGGTTTGGCATTGGAATTGGAGCCTGCTTTAATGAGAGATGCAGACGTGAGCCAGGAGGATGGGGGAGTGTCGGAGTCACCATCCTCTCGGGAACCTGCCCCCAAAAAACCCCAGGAACAATAACATTCCTGAAGAATTACAGAATAACAAGAGTTGGAAGGGACCTTAGAGATCTTCTAGACCAACCCCGTACTCAGGCAGGGGACCTTTACAGAATTGAAGAATAACGAGAGTTGGAAGGGGCCCTAGAGGTCTTCTAGTCCAACCCCCTTCTCAAGAAAGAGACTAACAGTTTATTTATTTATCAATAAAATGTATATATGGCTGCCTCACCCACTCAGGGTGATTCTGGGTGCAGAAATAAAACCCCAGGACAAATTCCAACAAATGTCCCAACCATCGGACCGACCACTTGATCGGCTCTGTACCCCCGGGGATCCTCAGCCACGCCCCTGGCAAAAACAGATCTTCAGGGCCTTTGGAAAGAAGTTAGGTGTGAATCTTATATCCACAGGGATGATATTCTACACTAGGGAGGGAGCCAACCCGGAGAAGGCCCTTCCTCTGGGTCCCACCAGATGGGCTTCCTTAAGAGAGGAGACCCATAACATTTATCTGCCTCCCGACTCGGCTGGGTCAGGGGGAGGTCACTGGGAAAAGAGGGTCCTTCAAAGAGCCACGGAGGGCTTTGAAGGTGACAACCAGCGACAGAATAACAGAAGGGACCACGGAGATCTTCTAGTCCAACCCTCTGCTCAGGCAGGAGAGGAGCCCCTGTACCATCGTGGACAAATAACTCTCCAATCTCTTCTTCAAAACCTCCAGGGATGAAGCATCCACAACTTCTGGTAGCAAGCAGTTCCACTGGTTAATTGTTGTCGCCGTCAGGAAATTTCTCCTTAGTTCTAGGTTGCGTCTCTCCTTGATCAGTTTCCATCCATTATTCCTTGTCTGGCCTTCAGGTGCTTTGGGACAACAAAGTTGACCCCCTCTTCTCAGTGGCACCCCTCAAATATTGGAAGACTGCTGTCATATTCTAACAGAATAACTGAAAAACATTGTTGGAAGGGACCTTGGAGGTCTTCTAGCCCAACCCTGCTCAAGCAGCAGACCCTATACCTTTTCAAACCAACGTTTTGTCACGTCTCTTCTTAGAAACCTCCAATGATGAAGCAGCCCTCACAACTTCTGAAGGCAAGCCCTTCCACT
Source organism: Pseudonaja textilis (assembly GCF_049901715.1). NCBI lineage: Eukaryota > Metazoa > Chordata > Lepidosauria > Squamata > Elapidae > Pseudonaja > Pseudonaja textilis. Next base: position 3,419,112 of record NC_141992.1, on the reverse strand, counting down.
GAAGACACTGTTGTCTCTAGAACACAACAACAACAAGTTGCAGAAGTACAACTCAAAGGAGATTTACTCAGATGAACTATAAACCTTTAATACAATCTAGTTTCCTCCCCAGTTTTTTCATGCCCGTGCAGGGAAACCTGGAAAAACATGATATTTTTTAGTCTTTTGCTGTCTGGACCCCACTTTAAATCCACAAAAGATTCTCCGACATTCACCATCAGCCCATCTGGGTTTGCAGCCTTTCTGTTTCTTAATCGGCAGCCAGGGAGCGTCGGAAGGCGCTGAGCAGACAAGAAAAAGGGAAATTTCTCCCCTCCTTCCTATCTTTGTGCAACCCTGGGAGAAGCCGAGGGTTTTATTTATTTATTTCATTTATTTATGTTTCCTATTATCACACCGCCCACCTCCTTCCAAGGGGGAGATCTGGGCGACGCACAATGGAATAGAACCGATAAGTAAAACCAATGTAGAAAAATTAACATCAAAACTAAAAAATTAAATTAGAGTGAAACGTTTCACAATTGCAGGATAATGATAATTAAACATCCAAAAGGGAAAAATAGATATGCACATATTTGTTTTAAAAATTATTAATTGTAATTAATTTTTAATGTTTATTACCATTAATAAAGTTATTTATTGTTATATTTTACATATTTATAAATATGTTTTATTATATCTGTGCATACACATATATACATACACTATATACTAGTATATATATATATATACTATATACATACATATATACAGATATACATGTATATACACACATGTACACATACATACATACACACATGCGCACACAATACACACACACACACAAAATGTTAAATTAAAGCAATCTTTCTTTGGTTTTGGCTTAGAATGAAGACTGAATTCCACCTCAAAAAATATAAGATTTATTTAAGGTTTATTTTTTTTGCTACCAATCCAGGATTTGAAACCAGGGATGGTTTGTTGATGGTTTGCAAATCCTAGCTTATGTCAATTGTGGCTTTTAGGTAGATCTGAATCCTTGCTTATTCCTAGCTTATTACTGAACTATTTGTTCTGGATGTTAACAGAAGGAAAACAGAAATTATGAAAAAAATCTATTATTAATTTGTTCATCTGCAAAAGTGTTCTGAGTTATATATACAGCATATATACAATATACTCTCTGTATATAGATATACTATACACATGTATATAGATATATACACATGTATATAGATATACATGTGTGTGTGTGTGTATATAAATTACACTCAAATATAATGTATGTATGTACACACATAAATACACAAACACACACACATATATACTATATATATGTGCGTGTGTGCGTGTGCGTGTATATATATATATATATGTTATTCAGCTTTGTTCAGGTATTTTCCCATGTGATTGTACTTGTGCTTTTAAAGTTGTAGCAAGGTTTCGGCAGAATCTCATCTGCCATCATCAGGCTTCTGTATTGGGGAACCCTGTATACATATACGTATACATATACATATACATATACATATACATACACATACACATACACATACACACACACACACACACACACATATATATATATATATATACACACACACACAGAAGCCTAAATCTCATCTGCCATCATCAGGCTTCTGTATTGGGGAACCCAATATATATATACATACATACATACATACATACAGAAGCCTGATGATGGCAGATGAGATTCTGCTGAAACGTTGCTACTTTAAAACGTTGCTACTTTAAAAGCACAACTACAATGACATGGGAAAATACCCGAACAAAGCTGAATAACATACATGTAAGTACCCGCGAAAACTTAAGAAAACAAAGATGTATTTATGTATATACACTATATACATTATACAGATGTGTGTGTGTGTATATAGCACACACACACACACACACACACACACACACACACACACACAAAGATTATATAGTGTGTGTATTTTACACATACACACATCTGCAGAAGCAAATCCTCTTATGAAACGGGCCCAGCTGGCTGGCTGATGATCCAGCCAAGAGGCAGGGATTTTAATTTTAATTTTTTTTTTTTTACCCATCTCCAAAGGCATCTCTTCCCTTCCTCCCCCTCTCCTCCCCCTTCTCCCCCTGGCATCTCTCCTTTTGCCAAGGACCGCCTAGGCCCCCCCCTCCCTCTCCTTTACAACTCTTGTTGCCACGGAAACTGCCTCCGCAGGATGAGGTGCCAGGGCAACCCATCACTCAGCCCGCCAGCCAATCGGAAGCGCTTCTGCCCTGCCCTCCTCCCCGTCACCCGGGCGACCAATGAGCTTCTCACCTGTTCTGGGATGTGCTCAGTCACGCCGAGCAGCCAATCGGAGACTTCCTTGCCCCAGGAAGCTCCCAGTCGCTTTGGCAACATCAGCCGGGCATCAGGTTGGCCTTTCCTGCTTCTTGCCAGCTGGCTTGGATGCTCAGAAGGCATCGCCAGATTGGCTGAGGGGGCACCGCTGGGCACTTGGGATGGGCTCAGCATTCAAGTATTACAACAATTGCACAGGACGGAAAGCCACCCAATCACCTTGGATCCTCAACCCGTAAATTAAAATCCTCAATCTATAAAATAAAATCTCTTTTATAAAATTTAGCAAACGCTGAATCGCAATTTTACTGGGATTACAAATATTTTGTACACGCCACCCTGAGGGGGATGGGCAGTTAAGAAATGCAAAATGTAATTTATTTATTTTGCATAATTTTTATTGGCATCATCCTAATATACATGACAAATGCCCAGAAAGTTGAAGAGAGGGAAAAAAGGGGAAAAAGTATTAACTTCCAAGATTTTTTCAGCACCACAGTAGAAAAATAATTGTATATTTCTTATTTTATTTATTTTATTTGCAAGTAGTCCTAAAAAAATTAATCCAAGTATTTAAGGTATTGTTCAGGGATTAGAATAAAAATAATACATCAGCATTTATAAGAGTAATAAAGGTAGCCCTCAATTTACGAAGTTAATTGAGCCCGAAACATGTGTTGCTAAATGAGAAATTTCTTGAGTTTTGCCGCATTTTAGGACTTTTCTTGCCTTAAGTCAGAGTTCTCCAAACTTGGCAACTTTAAGATTTGTGGACTTCAACTCCCAGAAGGTCACAAAAGAGGATGATATGATCCCAGGATACTGTAACTGTCATAAATATGAACCGGTTGCCAGATGTTTGAATTTTGATCAAATGACTGTGGGAAGGCTGCAAAGATTGTAACTATGAAAACAGTCATAAATCATATTTTTTTCAGTGCCATTGTAACTTTGAACGGGCATTAAATGAACTGTGGGTCAAGGATTAGCTGTATAAAAATAAATGTTGAGTATTAATTTATTGTTCAGGGATTAGAATAATAATAATAATAGCAATAATACATTGTAAAAAGTATCTCAGCCACAGCAATATCAATAGATACAGATAAACTGATGAATTTCTTTTTTTTTTCTTTTTCCCTGAAATCGTGCAGGGTATTGCATGATTCTGAGAATGACAGGCTGGTGCTCAATTCATTTTCTTGCATACTAAGAAGAATTTTTGGATGCATGAATCCAATATATATGAACTGCCTTTAACTTTTTTTTTTTTTTGCAAGTGAGCTATAAACGTGGTTTAGGGTCATTAAGCAGGAAACAAGTAATTGATTTCATGAGACACATGTTATGGATTTTATCTGGATTTTTTTAACTGTTGAGAATTTTACTGTGCTGTTTTTTCCCACTGTATTCTCCCCACCCCTCACCCCCTTCTCTCCAGTAAATACTTTCTATTTAGGGAGATATATCTTTTATTCACTTAGGGAGGAAATTTGAAATGGTCACGATTTGCATAGCTGCCGTTGACTTAGGCTTCTAACCACAGTGGTACCAAAAATGACAATTTAACTTCAGCTTCTCTTTTCTGTTACCTTTTGCCGGCCTCTAGATATGGAATTCTGAACGTTTGCAGAGGTAGTCCTCAACTTATGACCACAGTTGAGCCCAGTGATGGAGTACCCACAACCTCCAGACACAAGCCATTCCATGGGTTAATTGTTCTCATTCTCAGGAAGTTTCTCCTTAGTTCTAGGTTGCTTCTCTCCTTGATTAGTGTAGTCTTAGTTTTATGGAAAAGGGGGAGGAGGAGGAGGAGGAGAAAAGGAGGAGGAGAAGAAGAAGAAATGAGAGGAGGAGAAGAGAGGAGGAGGAAAAGAGGAGGGGGGAGAGGAAAAGAAGAAGAAAGAAAAAAGAAGAAAGAAAGAAAGAAAGAAAGAAAGAAAGAAAGAAAGAAAGAAAGAAAGAAAGAAAGAAAGAAAGAAAGAAAGAAAGAAAGAAAGAAAGAAAGAGAAGGTAATTTATTCATCAAAATCTGATCTGCAAGATTCTTTTCTCAGAGCCAAACTCATCTTCTAACCTTCCTGTAGATCAGATTTTCTGGTCTGCTCTATCTCCTGGGCCTGTGATGTGAAGCTCCTCTTAGCTTTCGCTCCTGGGTGTATGTGTGGCATATAATGGGTGATGAGTGAGCAGACTTCTGCATCCTCCTATGGCTACCTTTGCTCTCTCTCTTCACCGAAGTTTTCTTTTCCACCCAAATAACCAGTTAGACTGACCCCCTCCACCCCAGCCCCAATCAGCAGGATCATCAACAGAAGGCCAAATTGATCTGCATAGCAATAGGGACCATCTGCGTTGGCTCCAGGCATGTTTGTAAGCAGATGGCTTAATGCTCCTGGCTTGCCCAAAAATCACCCTTAATATCTCAGTGCAAGGACCCCTCCTCAAACTCAAACTGCTTTAGGATCTCCAGTGCAAGGACCCTTCCTCTACTAAGGGGAATGGAGGCGAAACCATGTGACGAACAGTGGAAGGAATGGGGTCTGTCTAGTTTAATGAAGAGGAGTGCTAGGCTGACATCATAGCAGTGTTCCAATATTTGAGGGGCTGACCCAAAGAAGAGGGAGTCAAGCTACTCTCCAAACCACCAGACTGCAGCTGTCAGGATTTCAGTACTTAACCCCATTTAAATCATGAGTCTCCAGCCAAACTTCCAAACCTTACAAAGGATTCATTGGGAGTTAAAAGGTCCGGCACTACATGGGTGTAGCTGACTCTGAGACACATCATTCATTGTCACCCTTGACCCTGGTTTTCCCCCACCCTTCTGGGTGTATCATAATTCCTATTCTCCAATGGGACACATCCATAGCCCAGAGTCATCAATCATGCTCTCCAGTTAGAATTTTGCGCAGCAGAAACTTCGATCACCTAGTTACTATTTTTGAAAAGCTTTATGGAACACACTTTCGTTTTTGCAATGTTGAAAGGCTGGAAAATGCCTTTCTTTTGAGGATTCGGTTTTCCTGCTGGGAGGGCTCCAGTGCAAGGACACAGACAACTACTTGGAAGCGGGTTCCTTTAATTTTCAGGAAGGCAAGAGATAGCAAGAAGTCTGCGTTCCTGGGGCTAGCCATCTTTGTATAATAAACTCCTGATTTTTATACCTTTTCTCCTTTTGTGTGTGAGTGCTTGTGTTTGTATTTCTTAATGTTTTAAATCCTGTCAGGGGGTTGTCTTCATTTCCGCCAGAGGGTAAACTCTGCAGGGTGGTTTGATTGGATTATCAGTTTCATCCTAATGTTTTCTTATATTTGTTTGGTGGCAATCTCCTGTCTGCTATGGAATCTTTGCAATATATTTTGTCTATTTGTTTTGCTGATTTGGCATGACCTGTTGTTTGTAAGGGATTTCTTTTTCTTGTTTCCCTAGCTTTCTTAATTACTTGGCTTTTGTCTAGGGGGCTTCTTTCAATACCTTTTATTAAATCTCTTTTCCTATGCAAGTTTGTTTTATGGCTGGCCTGATGTTCCCTTTGGGCTTTTCCTGCTTGGGTATCACCACTGTCCTCATGAAGTTCCCTTTCCACAGCAAGCTGCTGCGCTGCTCCCTCCTCCCTTTCTGTTGACAACTCTAAAAAGACTAGAGAAATATTTAATGAGTTGACAGCAGGACAAGAAGCAATGGATGGAAACTAACCAGGGGGAGACCCAAACTTGAACTAAGGAGAAATTTTTTATGTGAACAATTAATCGATGGAACAGCTCTAGAAATTGTGGGTGCTCAATCACTGAAGGCTTTCAAGAAGAGACTGGACAGCCACTTGTCTGGAAGAGTGTAGTAGGATTTCCTGCTTTACCAGGGGCTGGACTAGAAGACCTCCAAGGTCCCTTCCAACTCTTATTATTCTATGTTCGTTAAAGCAAATGATTAAAAGGTTAAATCCTTTTCTTCCCATCTTATTTCCCATCTTTTCTTTATCACCGTAGGATCAATTTACCCTTCAATCATTCGAAAATTTCACATAAAACAGGATCACATTGTTACTTGAAATGTTAGGGTTCATTATTACTTAAAATTAAAGGATTACAGAATGGTAAAATGGGGATTTTTTTTAAAAAAAAAATCCTTTGAATAAAGGACATATTAGCATTTTAGCAAGTCATCCATGATTCTCTTATAAGTTCAGGAAATCGTGTTTTCTTTTTTTTTCAGCCAAAGGCATTTTCTCTCTTTAAATATGGAAAAACTAGCCTATTCATCAACTAAACAATGGGGGCTTAATTCTTGGGTCCTTCATAGATGTTAAAGAAAGAAGCCCAGATGGAAAAGGGAAAAATGGAAACTATTTTAAGTGTCTATATTTTCTTACACCTAATTGATGTATCTTAGTGTCTGATATGTTGCTTTCTAACTCAAAGCTTCTGCACCCTAAAGACTTATATTTTGCATGAATTATTTGGTGGTTTATATTGTGGTGTGGACGAATAAATCCCTTTGCAAAGGTGTCTCTTTCCAATTCAGTGATCCACCAGTCAGTGATGGGAGTTTGAAGTCAGTGAGCAAGGGATCATATAGGGCCTCCTGCTTGAGCAGGGGGTTGGACTAGAAGACCTCTGAGGTCCCTCCAAGCTCTATTCTGATTGATTGAAACTTAGTGGCTCCATGCCAAACTCAGGGGACATCTCAGCTTCAAGGCAAAAATTGGGGTTCCACTTTCGTTGATTTACTTAATTACTTACTGGTAATTAAGGGAGGGAGCAGGATGCACAGGTTTTTTTAAAAAAAGGATTTTCTCTTAATTCAGGAGTATCAAAATTTGATGACTTTAAGACTTGTGAACTTCAACTCCCAGAATTCCCCAGGCAACATTGCTGGCTGGGGAATTCTGGGAGTTGAAGTCCACAAGTCTTAAAATCACCAAGTTTGGAGACCCCTGTCTTAATTCATCAACCACCTCCACTTTTTTCCCAATATAAAGGTGAAGCTGGCGTTTTCCTTGATTCCAATGTGATGCTTGCTGATTCCATTTGGTTTTATTGGCAGCAGAAAATTTTTTTGTTCCTTTTTGAAAAGATTTCTGGACTTTGCACTCTGGATTTCCTCGTGGTCACCCGTCCAACTCTCTTTAGGTAGCTTCTTCACCCAAGATTGAGTAGATGTTGTTCCCTAAATGGGCCTTCTCTTTTTGGTAAATATATTATCCTATAACGGCAATCAATAATTCGGAAAACCACTGATAGGAAGCGCAAGTCAACTCATTTGGGGCGGGCGCCAGGTTGGCGATACAAACGGCGCGAGGCGGCAAGGATTGTCCCGCGAAAGATCGCCTGCGCACGCGCGGAAGCAGAGCCGGAAGTCGGGGCCTTCGCGGCATGGACGCAGCCAATAGAACGAAACGTTCGTTGAGGGTCGACCTCAAGGGGCGGGGACGACGACGATCAGCAGAGCGAAGGGAGGAGGTGCTTGAGCCTGCGAGGTTTCCGTAGGTTCTCCGAGTCGCCATGGAGATGAGGCGCGCGCTGCGTTGCTAGGAGACGAGAAGACACAACCGCGCGCGAGCGAAGCAGGTAAAGGAGACACCGGGGCCGGGTTGGCTCGTCTTAAATGGAGCCTCCAAGGACGGGCGCAGTCTATCCCTGGAAACCAAACGGCGGCGGTTTACGGGTTGTAGCTGCTGCGTCCCCCAGGTCCTAAGTGCGGGTGGGGGGGACCTAAATTGGGACCTACTCCTGGAATTATTTTATTTTATTATTTATTTGTTTTACTTATTTGTTTGTTTTACTTATTTATTTGTTTTATTTTTATTTTATTATTTATTTGTTTTATTTATTTGTTTGTTTTATTTTTATTTTATTATTTGTTTTATTTATTTGTTTGTTTTATTTATTTGTTTTATTTTTATTTTATTATTTGTTTTATTATTTGTTTTATTATATTTTATTATATTTTATTTTTATTTTATTTATTTTATTTTTATTATATTATATTTTATTATTTATTTGTTTTATTTTTATTTTATTTGTTTTATTTATTTGTTTTATTTATTTGTTTTATTTATTTTATTATTTGTTTTATTTATTTGTTTTATTATTATATTTTATTATATTTTTTAATTTTTAATTTTATTTATTTATTGCATTGCATTGCGTTTTATTATTTTATTTAGCGTATGGCATATCATACACGGACTAGCTAAGCATATTAACATTTCTTCTAGGTTAATGAAATAAATACAATAAAATGCTGGCTCACTTTTGTACTCCTGTCTTTCCCTTTGTGGGGGATGGTGGTGGCTTTTGCTTCCTCCCTTCCAAGGGTTTCTTAAATTTAAATGTAATGTCATTTATTTTAATTAGACATGACTTTGGGCAGCTTACAGAATCCATTCCTCACACACACACACACACACACACACTAAAATGAGCAGCGTACGAAAGGCAAAACCACATTTAATTTGCTATATTATTGAAAGCCTCTCTAAAGCTGGAAAGGCAGGGCAGCCTATAAATATTCCGTCACCAACAATATTAAGATAATAAAATAACTGTTTGAGGTCAGCAGGATATCTCACCCATTCCCAGAATATTACAGTATTTCAAATCATTTATTTTTCCTCTGAAAAATGTTTTGTTTTACAGACACACACAGTTCTTTGTCCCTCAAGGTGCTGACATTTCCTCTCGCACAGCTTTTCCTAGCTTCAAAAATGTGGTCCAAGAATCCAAGTTTGTTGCCCAAGAGTTTTATCAGTTCCTTAAACCAAACGGTGAGTTGCGCAAAGACTTATTTTGCAAAAGGAAACAGTATGGTTTAAAAGATCCAAATCGTACTTTTTGAATTCTTTACTGACCAGGTAATAAAATGGGACAGCTCTGCACGAATCCATATTATTATCGTTACATAAAAGGAAATATATGTATGTTTAAGCAGGAGATTGCTGGAGGGAATTGTGTTTCCAGGTCAAACTGAATATAGTATTTCCATGCTATGCTAGTATGTGGGAGGAGGACAAGGTTATTTTCACAGTTATTTTCAGAGATATAATAGGAATATAGACATGGGTGGTCCTTGGTGCTCTCTGAGCTTGGCTGTTTTCCTGCGGACATTTCACAACCCAACTAGGTAACATCATCAGTATTACTAGTTTGCGTAATCAAATGCCTGCTGCAAAAAAACAACCAAGCTCAGAGAACACCAAAGACCCCACATTCCTCCTCCTCTTCCTCCTCCTCCTCTTCTCCATAAACCACATTCCATTCTAGCACTGATGATATTCCCTAGTTGGGTCATGAAACGTCTGCAGGAAAACCACCAAGCTCAGAGAGCACCAAGGAGCCTTAATTTCAACCTTGAGCTAAAAATATTCTCCTTTATTAGGATAGACGTGATGTGGGCACATAATTGGGATCCTGATGGCATGTGTGTGTATAACAACATACTTTGTAGTGTGGGGGAAAGGTGTGGAGAAAGAGAGAGAGAAAGAGAAAGAGAGAGAGAGAGATGAAGTATCTAAAAATCAGTTGTCATTGTATAATTCTGAGTCAAATAGGGCGAAAAGATTTTAGTGGATGATGGTATTTTAGTAGGAGATGGGTCACATGGTGGCATGTATATGGGTTGGCACCTCCAGTTTTAAAAAGGCACTTTGGTCTGCTGGGTTAAGGGACCAGGTAGAAAGCAGGAGGCGGTGAGTTCTAGTCCCGCTTTAGGCATGAAAGCTAGCTGGGTGACTTTGGGCCAATCACCAGGAGACGGTGAGTTCTAGTCCCGCCTTAGGCATGAAAGACAGCTGGGTGACTTTGGACCAATCACCAGGAGACGGTGAGTTCTAGTCCCGCCTTAGGCATGAAAGAAGCTGGGTGACTTTGGGCCAATCACCAGGAGACAGTGAGTTCTAGTCCCGCTTTAGGCATGAAAGACAGCTGGGTAACTTGGGCCAATCACCAGGAGACGGTGAGTTCTAGTCCTGCCTTAGGCATGAAACCAAGCTGGGTGACCTTAGGCCAATCACCAGGAGACGGTGAGTTCTAGTCCCACCTTAGGCATGAAAGCCAGCTGGGTGACTTGGGCCAATCACCAGGAGACGGTGAGTTCTAGTCCTGCCTTAGGCATGAAACCAAGCTGGGTGACCTTAGGCCAATCACCAGGAGACGGTGAGTTCTAGTCCTGCCTTAGGCATGAAACCAAGCTGGGTGACCTTAGGCCAATCACCAGGAGACGGTGAGTTCTAGTCCTGCCTTAGGCATGAAACCAAGCTGGGTGACTTTGGGCCAACCCCACCAGGAGACTATGAGTTCTAATCCCGCTTTAGGCGTGAAACCAAGCTGGGTGACTTTGGGCCAATCCCACCAGGAGACAGTGAGCCAACTCCAAACCCATTGGGAAAATCAATATATGTCTGTCTCATTTGTTGTCTCTTCTCAAGTTTTCACCCCATTGTTTTAATGAAGATGCGTTGCTTGTCTGCCCTCTGGCCACTCCTCTCCTCTGTCCTTTAGGATTATAGCCAATGGGAAAGAGAAGAAGTGCCAAGAAGGCCCAAATTGCGACTGCTCCTGCCAGCTCCTGCGCCTCCTGGGATGAAAGAGGGAAAGAAATTCTCTCAGAAGATGCAACCCAAAAGACCAGGTGGGAAAAGAGATCGGCTGATGTAGTCTGGCCTCTGTGTGTCTGTGCGTGTGTGTGTTTGTTTGTGTGAGAATCATTTCCACGGTTTCCTTTTTAGTAGAATTTGTGTGGCTTAGTGAAAAAGAAGGCCACTCGGAGATACTCCCAAGAGACTGAAAGTCCAAAAAGAACTAGCAACGAGAGAATGTTCTGGGTACAAAGCATCTTCAAACTTTCCGAAGGAAGAAGGAAGAAAGGAAAGGAATGGGAAGCAAGGAGGAGAGGCTGAGAGAATGAATCCTCCTTCTAAGTAGGGGAAGTAGGGCCGCTTTTGGTTTGGTAGAAGAGAGGAACCTGAGTGCGAGTCCTGCCTTAAACCCCAAAGCCAGTTGGGTGGCTTCGGTCCAGTCGTTTTTTTCCTCACTTCAGAAAGAAGGGCAAGAGCCCCTGCACCCTTGACTCTCTACCTAGGAAACTGTGTGGCTTAATCCATATGCTTCTAAGCGGGAGAGAGGGAGAGGGAGAGAGAGAGAGAGAGAGAAAGGAGAGAAGAGAAGAGAGGGAAGGAAGGAAAAGAAAGATGGAGGAAGGAAGGAAAAAAAGAAAGAAAAATGGAAGGAAGGAAAAGAAAGAAGGAAGGTAGGGAGGAAAAGAAGGGAAGGAAGGAAGAGAAAGAGGTAGGAAAAAGAAAGGAAGGAAGGAAGGCAAAGAAAGAAAAAGAAAGTAAAGAAAGAAGGAAGAAAGAGATAGGAAGGAAAAGTAAGGAAGGAAGAAAGGAAAAGAGAAAAAGAAAGAAAAGAAAGAAGGAAGGAAGAGAAAGAAAAAGAAAGAAAGAAGGAAGGAAGAGAAAGAAAGAGGTAGGAAGGAAAAGAAAGGAAGGAAGGAAGGAAGGAAGGAAGGAAGGAAGGAAGGAAGGAAGGAAGGAAGGAAAAGAGAAAAGGAAAGAAGGAAGGAAGAGAAAGAAAGGTAGGAAGGAAAAGAAAGGAAGGACGGAAGGAAAAGAGAAAAGAAAGAAAAGGAAGAAGGAAGGAAGAGAAAGAAAGGGGTAGGAAGGAAAAGGAAGGAAGGAAAAGAAAGAAAAAGAAAGAAAAGAAGGAAGGAAGAGAAAGAAAGAGATAGGAAGGAAAAGAAAGGAAGGAAGGAAAAGAGAAAAAGAAAGAAGGAAGGAAGAGAAAGAAAGGTAGGAAGGAAAAGAAAGGAAGGAAGGAAGGAAAAGAGAAAAAGAAAGAAAAGAAAGAAGGAAGGAAGGAAGAGAAAGAAAGAGATAGGAAGGAAAAGAAAGGAAGGAAGGAAGGCAAAGAAAGAAAAAGAAAGAAAAGAAAGAAGGAAGGAGGAAGGAAGAGAAAGAAAGAGGTAGGAAGGAAAAGAAGGAAGGAAAAGGAAGAGAAGGAAGAAAGGAAGGAGGGAAGAGAGAAAGATGAAGGAAGGAGCGATGGAAGTAAGGAAGGGAGAGGGAGAGAAGGGGAGGAAGGAAAGGCAAGATGAAGAAGGAAGGAAAGGAAGGAAAGAAAAGGAAAGAAGAAGGAAGGAAAAAGACAGGCAGACAGAAACTACCTCGCGGTCTCCTGGTCAAAGTCACCCCCCTGGCCTCCAGACCCTAAAGCAGGACTAGAATCCCCCACCGCCTGGCTTCTAGCCCGGTGCCCTTCTCGGTCCAGCCTCTCCTGCGCCCACCTTCGTTGTCCGGCCGCCTCCGAGCCCCCCTGACCCCCCCTTGTTCTCTTTCCAGAGGAGCGGAAGGCCTGGAGCCTGGCCTTGAAGGCCACCCCCTCCCTGAGGCACAAGGTGGGGTGGCACCAGGCCCTGACGGAGGAGATGGCCAGGGCCAACGTCAAGATCCTGCAGGTACCGGAAGGGAAGGAGAGCCCCTGGGAAGCCAGGCCGGGGGGGGGGCCTCCCACGCCCCCCACCCACCCGGGTTTCCTGGCTGGGAGCCCCCGGATGAGATGGGCAGGTTGAGAAAAGGGAGGGAATGGGAGAAAGGAAAAGAAGGGAAGGTTGATCTTGAGGAAGGGAGGAAGGAAGGAAGGAGAAGAAGAAGGGAAGGAAAGGGGAAGGATTAGGGGAGAAAGAAGGAAGGAAGCTAGGTTGATCTTAAGGAAGGGAGGGAAAAAGGGGAGGGAGGAGGGAGAAGAAAGGGAGGGAGGGAAAGAGGAAGAAAAGAAAGAAGGGGAGGGACAAGGGGAGAAGGAAGCCAGGAAGGAAGGAGGAAACTAGGTAGGAAAGTTGATCTTCAGAAGGAGGAAGTAAGAAAGGAAAGAAGGAGAGAGAGGAGGGAAGGAAGGAAAGAAGGAAGGAAAAATAGATAAAATAGATAATAAGGAGGAGAGAGGAAAGAAGGCAGGCAGCCAGGAGGGAGGTGAAAAGGAAGGAAGGAAGGAAGGAAGGAAGGAAGGAAGGAAGGAAGGAAAAGTAGACAACCAGGAGGGAGAGAGGAAAGCAGGCAGGCAGGCAGCCAGGAGGGAGGGTGGGAGGTGAAAAGGAAGGAAGGAAGGAAGGAAGGAAGGAAGGAAGGAAAAGTAGATAAGCAGGAGGGAGAGAGGAAAGAAGGCAGCCAGGAGGGAGGGTGGGAGGTGAAAAGGAAGGAAGGAAGGAAGGAAGGAAGGAAGGAAGGAAAAGTAGATAAGCAGGAGGGAGAGAGGAAAGAAGGCAGCCAGGAGGGAGGGAGGGAGTGAAAAGGAAGGGAGGGAAGGAGGGAGGGAGGGAGGGAGGGAGGGAGGGAGGAAGGAAGGAAGGGAGGGATGGAGGGAGGGAGGAAAGAGGCAAGCCAGGTGGGATTGCACCATTTTAGGACTTGGGGGGTCTCCTTCCATCTGACTGCCAATCAGGACGGACTGGAGGCTTTCTTAACCTGGACAACATTTAAGGTGCCTGGATTCCCATTCCCAGATTCCCGGGAGTCGAAATCCAGGCATTTGTAAAGGGTCAGCGTCTCCCCCCACCCCCCCACCGCCCTTTTCCCCCACCCACCCCCCACCCCGAAAACCCCTTAGCGGCTTTCCAAGAGCAAGATGGCCAGCCTGGAAGAACTGAAGCGCCACTCCCTGGTCATCCTGGAGAAGAATAAGGACCTGATGGAGGCCATCCAGGCGACGGAAACCGACTCCGCCAACCAGGCCAGGGGCCTCCTGCAGCAGTACGACATGTTTGGGGTGAGGCGGCCTGGGAGGGGGCCGGTCGGGGCAGCAGAACCAGGCCTTGGGGCCGCGGCAACCCCCGCCCTTTGGGTCCACCCGAACTGTTTGTAGGTTGAGAAAAGGTGACCATTGGGCTGAAATGGTGTAGAGTCTCCTGCCTGAGCAGGGGGTTGGACTAGAAGACCTCCAAGGTCCCTTCCAAGCCTGTTATTCTGAAAGAGAGAGGGAGAGAAAGGAGGAGAGAGAGAGAGAGAGAGAGAGAAGGGGAAAGAAAGAAGAGGGAAAGAAAGAATGAGGGAGAGAGGACAAATGAAAGAAAGGAGGGAAGAAGAGAAAGAAAGAAAGAAAGAAAGAAAGAAAGAAAGAAAGAAAGAAAGAAAGAAAGAAAGAAAGAAAGAAAGAAAGAAAGAAAGAAAGGGAAGGAGAGAAAGAGGGAAAAGAAAGAAAAGAAAGAGGGAAGGAGAGAAAGAATGAGAGAGAGAACAAAAGAAAGAGAAAGAAATAGGGAAGGAAAGAAAGAAAGGAGGGAAAGAGAAAGAAAGGAAGAAAGAAAGGAGAGAGAAAAAGGAGAGAAAGAAAAAGGGAAAAGAAAAAGAAAGGGGGAAGGAGAGAAAGAGAGAAAGAAAAAGAAATGAGGGAAGAAGAGAGAATGAGAGAAAAAATGAAAGAAAGGAAGAAAGGAGAGAAAGGAGGGAAGAAAGAAAGAAAAAGAAAAAAGGGAAGATGAAAAAGAAAGTATGAGAGAGAAAGAAAGAGGAGGGAAAGAGAGAAAGAAAGAGAAAGAAGGAAAGAAAGAGAAAAAAGAAAGAAAAAGGAGAGAAGAAAAGAAAGTATGAGAGAGAGAAAGAAAGGAGGGAAGGAGAGGAAAGAAAGGGAAGGAAAGAAAGAGAAAAAGAAAGAAAAAGAAAGGAGGAGGAGGGAAAGAGAGAAAGAAAGAAAGAAGGAAAGGAAAGAAGGAAAGAAAAAGAGAGAGAGAAAAAGAAAGAAAAAGGAGGGAAGAAGAGAAAGAAAGTATGAGAGAGAGAAAAAGGAAGGAGGGAAGGAAAGAAAGAGAGAAAAAGAAAAAGGAAGAGGAGGGAAAGAGAGGAAGAAAGAATGAAAGGAAAGAAAGAAAGTAAGGGAGAGAGAGAGAAAGAAAGGAGGGAAGGAGCGGAAAGAAAAGAGGGAAGGAAGGAAAGAGAAAAAGAAAAAGAAAGGAGGAGGAGGGAAAGAAAGAAAGAAGGAAAGGAAAGAAGGAAAGAAAGAAAGAGTAAGGGAGAGAGAGAGAGAAAGAAAGAAGGAAAGAAAGAAAAAGAAAGAAAGAGGTCTCCAACCTTTCTGGCTGGGTGGACTGGCGGGGGGGGGGGAAGAGGGGATGGGCTGTGTGAGGGGCAGGTGCGTGCGTGGACATGCACAGCGTCATTTGCGCAAGCCCGCCCCTCACCCAAACGGAGCTTCGTGCCTGCTGCGAGCACAAGTTACATCTGCGTGCAGCGGTCATAAATACGAATCAGCTGCCAAACAATCTGAACTACGATCACACGATCACACGGGGCACGCTCTAAAGGTCGTAACTCTGAAACGTGGTCAGGAGTCTCATTTTCCGGCTGCCGTTGTAACTTTGAACGG
Source organism: Pseudonaja textilis (assembly GCF_049901715.1). Taxonomy (NCBI): domain Eukaryota; kingdom Metazoa; phylum Chordata; class Lepidosauria; order Squamata; family Elapidae; genus Pseudonaja; species Pseudonaja textilis. The sequence goes on along the minus strand of NC_141992.1, from coordinate 3,403,437 downwards.
TCACTCAATGAACTGTTGTAAGTCGAGGGCTACCCGTACAGAGTACCAGAATGGGAAGGGACCCTGGAGATCTTCTAGTCCAACCCCCCCCCTGCTCAAGCAAGGAAACCCTAGGCCAGTTCAGACAGGGGGCCCATCCGGTCCCTTCCTCAAAACCTCCAGGGATGGAGCAACCCCTAACTTCTGGTGGCAGGCGGTTCCGCTGGCTAACCGTACCCCGTTGCTTTCCAATCCCACAGCGGATCATCGCCACCCTCCGAGACTCCAATCAGAACCAAGTTGGCATCGCCAAAGCAGAGCTCAGCGTCGTGGAGAAGAAAGTGGAGAAGAAAATGGCAAGTAAGCTGTGCCTACCTGGCCTCCTCACCTGGGTGGGCGTGGAGTGGGTGGGTGGGCGTGGGGTGGGCAGAGGAGAGCGCCACGCTTTTCACCTCCCCAAGGAAGGAAGGAGCAGCGCCTTGTGGCAAGGTGGCTTATCAGGGAACCCCCCCCCCCCGCTCTCAACCTACAGGTAAGATGGACAGGTAACCCTTTCATTTAGCAACCGTTTGGAGTTACAGCCACGTTGGAAAAAGGGGGCCGCGACTGGTCCTTGCAATCGTTCATTCGTTCATTCATCCGTTCCTTCCTTCTTTCATTTGTTGATTCGTTCCTTCGTTCCCTCCTTCGTTCCTTCATTGATGGGGCAGGTAGTCGCGTGATCACAGTCCAGGCGCTTGGAAAGGGGCAGAGCTTGGTTGGTACCTTTCAGTGGCTTTTGCTTAACGCTGCTTAACGCTGACCCTGCAGCTGCTCACCTCAGGGCCCCCACAGCCCGGCCATCCATACGCCCCCCCCCCACCTCGTGGCCACGGCCCCACCACACCACCTCAGCATCCTCCGCGGGCAAACGGAACTGGACTCCAGCTGCACAGGGCTGCTGGTGCCGGTCGGTCTGTCTGTCTATCCATCCATCCATCCATCCATCCATCCCTATCTATCTTTCTATCTATCCAACTATCCATCTATCTATCTGTTTATTTATCTGTCTATCTCTGTCTATCTGTCTGTCTGTCCGTCCATTTGTCCATCCACCTCTATCTTTCTATCTATCCAACTATCCATCTATCTATCCATCCATCCATCTATCCATCTTTATCTATCTATCCATCCATCCATCCATCCATCCATCTATCCATCCATCCATCCATCCATCTATCCATCCATCTATCCATCTCTAGCTATCTAGCTATCTTTATCTATCTGTTCATCCATCCATCTATCCATCTCTATCCATCCATCTATCCATCTATCCAACTCTATCTATCTATCTATCTATCTATCTATCTATCCATATCTGTTCATCCATTCATCCATCTATCTATCCATCTATCCATCTCTATTCATCCATCCATCTATCCATATCTATCTATCTATCTTATCTATCCATCCATCCATCTATCTATCCATCCATCCATCTATCTATACATCCATCCATCTATATCCATCTCTATCCATCTATCTTTATCTATCTATCCATCCATATCTATCTATCCATCCATATCTATCTATCTATCTATCTATCTATCTATCTATCTATCTATCTATCTATCTACCTAGCTACGGACCTACCTACCTATCTATTCATTTGATCGGTATATTAATCCATCTATCTATCTATCTATCTATCTATCTATCTATCTATCTATCTATCCATTCATCCATCCATCCATATCTATCTATCCGTCTATCCATCTATCTTTATCTATCCATCCATCTCTATCCATCCATCCATCCATCTATATCCACCTCTATCTATCTATCCATTTTTATCTATCTACCTATCTATCTATTCATCCATCCATCTATCTATCCATCTCTATCTATCTATCTATCTATCTATCTATCTATCTATCTATCTATCTATCTATCTATCTATCTATCTATCCATTCATCCATCCATCCATATCTATCTATCCGTCTATCCATCTATCTTTATCTATCCATCCATCTCTATCCATCCATCCATCCATCTATCTATATCCACCTCTATCTATCTATCCATCTATTTTTATCTATCTACCTATCTATCTATTCATCCATCCATCTATCTATCCATCTCTATCTATCTATCTATCTATCTATCTATCTATCTATCTATCTATCTATCTATCTATCCATTCATCCATCCATATCTATCTATCCATCTATCCATCTATCTTTATCTATCCATCCATCTCTATCCATCCATCCACCCATCCACCCATCCATATCTGCCTGTCCATCTGCCTGCCTGCCTGCCTGTCTACTTTATATGCAGTATTGTAGGCTAACTAACCGGCTCCGGGTCGACTCAGCCTTCCGTCCTTCCCAGGTCGGTAAAACGAGGACCCAGATGGTCGGGGGGGCAAATAAGGCTGACTCTGTCAACCGCTTAGAGAGGGCTGGAAAAGCACCGCGAAAGCGGCATATAAGTCTGATGGCTGTTGCCGTTCTATACCTTTCTTTTCTCTTTTGAGAGCGGGCATCAGAATCCCGCTGTTCTCCCACCTGCTCCCGTGTGTTTCCCAGGACGACCCCCGCCCCCAAAAAAAGAGGTGACCCTCCAGGTTCTCTTCTTCCCCTTTCAGAGATGGACCAGGAGCTGAAACGGGTCGGCGCCCGAGTGCACACCTTGCAGGAAGAGGTCAACGTCTTGCGGACCTACATGGACAAGGAGTATCCGCTCAAAGCGGTCCAGATCGCTTCCCTTCTGCGCAGCATCCGGAACCTGAACGAGGAGCAACGGGTGGGCAGAAGCAGAAGGGGGAGGGGGTCCTTCCCAGCCCTCCCCCCCATCTCAAGAGAGCGGTGGGGGCAGGTGGGGGGGGGTCCTCCATGCAGAGCCGCCTTTAAAGACCTCTCCCCTCTCCCCACCCGCCGCCTTCCACCTCCAGTACGAATTGGAAGACACCGAAGATCTGGCCAAGCGCTTCCTGGACACCTTAGCCGGGAAAGCCAGGGACGAGCAGGAACGCATTCTGCAATCTGTGGCCGATGTGAGTGGAATTCAACACAGGGAATCAGAGTGGGAAGGGATCTTATAGGTCATCTAGTCCAACCCGCCGCCCAAGTAGGAGACCTGACACTATTTCTGACCGATGGCAGCCCGGCCATCTTCTTGAAAAGCCTCCAGGGATGAAGCTCCCACAACTTCTGAATAAGAGAATAATAATAAGAGTGGGAAGGGACCCTGCAGGTCATCTAGTCCAACCCCTCCCACCCAACCAGGAGACCGGACACCATTTCCGACCGAGGACCTTGAAAACCTCCAGGGATGAAGCTCCCACAACTTCCGAGGGCAAATTCTGTTCCATGGGTGGATTGTTTCTCACGGTCTGTAAATTCCTCGTTATTTCCAGGTTGAATCTCTCCTGGATCAGTTTTTACCCCCCCTAAAAAAAGCCAACTGGTTTGTTTGTTTTTTTCTCCTTTGAAAACATTTTGCTTCTCACCCCAAGAAGCTTCTTCAGTTCTAGCTGACTGGTGGGGAGAGATTGGATAGCCATTTATCCAGAATGCTATAGGGTCTTCTGACCGATCGGAGGGTTGGACTAGAAGACCTTAAAAGTCCCTTCTATCTCTATTCTGGCTGATTGATTGAGCAGAGGCTTGGACCAACAGATAATCAGAGTTGGAAGGGACCTTGTAGGTCATCTAGTCCAACCCCCTGCCCAAGCCGGAGACCTGACACCATTTCTGACAGATGGGAGTCCAGTCTCTTCTTGAAAGCCTCCAGGGATGAAGCTCCCACAACTTCTGAAGGCCACTTTCATGTTCCATGAGTTGATTGTTCTCACCGTCAGAAAGTTTCTCTTTATTTCTAAGTTGAATCTCTCCTTGTTCAGTTTCCATCCATTATTCCTTGTCTGGCCTTCAAAGGGGCTTTAGAAAATAGCTTGACCCCCTTCCTCCTCTCTGTGGTAGCCTCTCAAATATTGGAAGATGCTCTCCTGTCTCCCCTGGTCCTTCTCTTCCCTAGACTAGCCAGGCCCAGTTCCTGCAACCGTTCTTCATATGTTTTAGCCTCCAGTCCCCTCATCATCCTGGTTGCTCTTCTCTGCACTCTTTCTAGAGTCTCAACATCTTTTTTGTAGTGTAGTGACCAAAACTGGATGTAGGACTCTAGGTGTGATTTTACTAAGGCTTTATAGAGTGGTATTAGTACCTCCCTTGATCTCGATTGTATCCCTCCATTAATGCAACCTAGGATTGCATTGGCTTTTTGGGCTGCCGCCGCTCACTGCCGGCTCCTATTTGGCTGGTTGTCCACTCAGACTCCGAGATCCCCCTCCCACAGCCCTAATTTTGTCGATCTTTTTTGGTCGTTCTAGAAGACGCTGCTGCAGTATCAGGATGGCCTGGAGCAGATGCACCGGAACAACAAGGAACTGAGGAGGCAGATAGACGTGCAAAAGGAGGCAAGAATATCTGGGAGTTGCAGCCAGTTGACTTGGCCGAGAACTGAGCTCGTGTTAGGGTTGGTTAGAAGTGTCTTCTCTTGATCACCTGGTGGCTCCCTATCCCACAGCAGGGTAACTTTCACGGAGGTTTCGTGGCTGCTAGAAACTGTTAACCTATCGACGACAAAAGGGAAATCCTGAGATGAGGTCTTTGCTAGACAAACAGTCCTCGATTTAGTGACTGTTCATTTAGTGACCATTCAAAGTTGCTGTCATGGTCCACCGGCAGCCTGTGGAGCTGGCCGCTGAGTCGGTCAGTGGGGAGGAACAGGGGCCAGTCCTGGAGTCTGGGGAGGGCTCAGACGAGGGATCTGCGTCCGACACAGAGATGGGGCCAGGGCCATCTGAGAGTTATGTGCCGACTCTGGAGCCTCCAGAATCTGACAGCAGTGAGGCAGAGGAACAGCGGGAGCCTGTTCCCAGTGTGCGCTTGCACAGAGCTGCCAGAAGGCAAGAGCAGTTAAGACAAAAGGGGTGACTTGAGAGTAAGGCTTGGGGATGATTGGCCCCTCCCATAAGACACCAAGGAGGAGCCAAGGGACGTGAGCCTTTGCAGGAAGCAACTTCGTTCGTTCTGGTCAGTTGAAACTCTGAAGCTCCATGTTGATTTAGTCTTGTACAGCTAATTGGCAATTGCCGACTTCAGAATCTGACAGCAGTGAGGCGGAGGAACAGCGGGAGCCTTGTTCCCAGTGCGCATGTGCGCAGAGCTGCCAGAAGGCAACAGCAGTTAAGACAAAAGGGGCGACTTGAGAGTAAGGCTTGGAGATGATTGGCCCCTCCCGTAAGGCATCAAGGAGGAGCCAAGGGACGTGAGCCTTTGCAGGAAGCAACTTTGTTCATTCTGGTCGGTTTAAACTCTGAAGCTCTGTGTTGACTTTGTGCTCCGTTTGGCCTCGTGTAGCTAATGGGCAATTTAGTCATTGGCAGCATTTCCAGGGAAATAAAGGTGGGTGCTTATCTCGAGGGACTTTTTGGGACTGCTTACCGGCTGGGAATGAATATAATTCCCAGCTATTGAAATAAAAAGAGGGTTGTTTGGACTAAGAGTGTGCTTATTTACGGTCTCAGGAAGCCTTGGTCAGAACATTTGCAACGGCACAGAAAAAAGCGACTTACGACCATTGCAAGATCCCCCACGGTCACATGGTCAAAATTCGGACGCTGAGCAACTGACTCGTATTTATGACGGTCACCGTGTCCCGGCGGGGGGGGGGGAGGGAGTTCACACGATCCCCTTTTGCGACCGTTGGACCAGCCAAGTCAAGGGGGAACCCAGCTTCACTTCACCGTCGGACGAACTTTTAACGACCGCAGTAATTCCTTTAACAACGGTCAGAAGAACGGCCATTAAAAAAAAACACACGCCAACCCTCCTGAATATGAGTCAGTTGCCCAGGGGCTGAATTGTCGATCAGGTGACCACGGGGTTGCTACCTAAGTCGTTTCTTTTTTTTCAGCGCCATTGTACCTTTGGGTCATTCAACTAACTGTTGTAAGTCGAGGACTACTTGAAATAGAGGTCCCGGACGCCCATCGTGTTGAAAAGTCCCTTGGGAGTAGATGGGAGGTCCAACAAGGAGTATCTGTTCCCCCCCAAAATAAGACCCTGCCTTCTTATTTTTTGCCACACACACACACGAAAAAAAGGCACCGGGTCTTATTTTCGGGGGACGCCATCCACCGACTAACCTCACTTACGTGCGTCGACCCTGGCCTCTTTTTCGCTGTCAGAGGCCTTCAGGGACTTTTTCTTCTTCTGCGGACGGCAACGCTTTCCTGAAGGCTTCTGCAGCTGATAGGATCGATCCAGAGCTTTGTGACCCGCTCCAGAGGCCTTCAGAAAAACCACGTCGGCTGCTGAAGAAACGGGCCGGCCAGGCGGGTGTCGGGGTGGGTGGGTTGTGAGGCCTGGCTACAACTGTCCAAAGGGAAGTAGTAAGGCAGCTCGATTTCTCCCTCCAGCCCCCGATCCCTACCCTAACTTAATTTTTACCCATCCACTCTGGGCTTATTAGGGCTTATTTTTTGGGGGGGGGGTAGGGCTTTTATTGGGTGCATGTATGTAAAAATCAATCTAGGTGTCAGGGCTTCAACAAATCCGCCCCCCATTCAAATCATAAGTCTTTAGCCGCATCTCTCAAAGAAAATAAAATGGATTTATTAGGTGTGGTCACGTTAGCGTTACCTGGATGCAGCCGACACTAAAATACATCATTCATGTCCCTCTTGACCCTGGTCTTCTCCCCCCACCCCGACTCCCTGGATGTATATTCTCCAATGGGACACATCCATAGCCAAGAGTCATCCATCATGCTCTCCAGTAATACTCTTGCGTGCCAACAGCTTCGACTGAGAAGACGATGATCTGAGGCATTTAAGGAATGCACTGCTCTGCCCCCCAACTTCCTTTCTGCTGGCAAATAAAAGACCAAAGAGGTTTTTGGTTTTTGTTTCTTTTAAAGTTGACACTAGGACTTACTTTCAGGGTAGGTCGTATTTTTGGGGGAACCGGGGTAGGAGCTGTTCAGAGCCGTGAAAGGTCTGGCTTTTTTTTTTTTTAAGCAAATTGTATTGATTTTAACAACAAAGACACAAAACAAAACATCATGAAACATTAAAAGCATAAAACCTCTTTCCATTATAAATCTTTACAAGGCAGGTAACCCATTATTTTATATCCCATTCTTCTAATTTATCCCATTTTCCGTATAAACACGTAAATTCCCTTTCACAAATTTCACATGATTTCTCTTTACTCTTATTCAGTAACCTTTCTTTTCTAATCCATCTGCTATTCAATCATTGCATTTATATTTTCCTCTGGCTCGTTTATAGTTATTCTCACCTGGCCTTCCTCCGAGAGTTTAATAATTCTGAATTAAACACGCGCACACATATAAAACACAAAAAAACCCATAAAACTTCCTTGTAGAAAGTAACTTGGCCCCAGATTGGCTTTGTTTCTCTTTTCAGGTGATCGACGATCTGGTGAAAGAAGTTCAGGACCTGCACAAGAGCATTGTCATCCTACATCACTCCCTGGGGGATCCCTACAACACCATTTTCCCGGACGTCCTTCTTCGCCAGCCCAAGTATTTGTCCTCCCTGTTCACCTTCACGTCCCGTCTCGCGCAGCACGGACGAAACGGCAAACCCGGGAGGGTGTAGGGGGGGTTGGTCCTCGGCTTACGCCCCGGCTGCTTAGCAAAGTTACGGCGGATCGGAAAGGGTGCCGTCAGTGGCAACCTGGGATTTAAAAGGCGGGAATGTCAGGCGTAAAGCGTGGAGCGGTGCGGCGGCTTAGAGGCGGAGCTGTCACCTCCCAATCAGGAAGCTGTGTGTTCAATCCTAGGTAGAGCTCTGGGAACAGTGAGAATTTATCTGCCGAACAAAACTCCCCATTGGCAACGGGCAAGGCATCCGGCCAGTAAATACTCAGCTCCCTTTAGTTGCTCAGACTGAAGCCCACACGGGATTATGGGGGTCCTTAAAAGGAGAGGATGCTGAATATAACGTATAAGCATCCCATAATGCTTTTGCAGCGTGATGACGTGATCAAAATTCAGCCGCTTGGGCAGCTGACTCAATTTTTAGGACGGTCGCGGTGTTCCCGGGGTCACGCGATCTCCTTTTGCAACCTTCACGTCACCCCTCTCTCTCACTTAGCGGCAGAACTTTTGGGCTCAGTTGTGGTTGTAAGTCGAGGACAATCTGTTCTTACGACCTGGGTTCATCGTTCCGATGGCTGCCCTCCAGCCCTGCATGGTCTTGTGATGGCATTTTAGGGGCTCGGCACTTGTTCACCTCTCCTCCTTTTCCTAGTGTGGGTCAGCCAATCAATTAGAATAGCGCTGGAAGGGACCGCCGAGGCCATTTAGTCCAACCCCGTTTCATACTGCACCATTTCAGAGAAGTGGCTGTCCAGTCTCCTCCTTAAAGACCTCCGATGTTGGAGCACCTACAACTTACTGGTGGCAAGCAGTTCCACTGGTTAATCGTCCTCCCTCTTAGGAAGTTTCTCCTTCATTCCAGATTGCTTCTTGTTAGAGTTTGCAGCATAAATTTGAGTCCAGAAAACGTGCAGATGACTAATTCAGCCGGATCGCTAACTTCTTTATAAACATCATCATACGAGTAAAGTTTACAATACCAAGCGTAGATTCTTTCCATGTAACATAAGCATAAGGCTCCATGGGGTCATGCAGGGGCAACTCTGTAGGTTGTCTTTTGAGTCCCAGGCTTGGTTGAGCCTTTGCTGGATGATGATGTAATGAAAGGGATTTGGGCAATTTGCTATTATGGCTCTACCCGGAGTAGATCTTTGTTATGTAAAATAGACTGGCCCAGGCTAGAGTAATGGCCCATTAGCAAAGGTAAAGGCGGGGTAAGTTTCTCCCTCTCTGAGTTTCTACTTTTTTCTTTTTAAGGGAAATATCCTGCCTTTTTAAGCATATTCTAAAATATTTCATTTTCCTAGGAGTGGTGTGGATTTTAACTTCCAACAGGCCAAACCGAAATCCTGCAAACCCACCCCGCTTCATATATTTTAGTCTCTACGCCTTTAATCCTCCTAGTTGCTCTTCTCTGCACTTTTTTTTCCAAAGTCTCAACCTCTTTTTTTTTTATTTTTTTGTAGTATGGTGACCAAAACTGGATGCAGGATTCCGGGTGTGGCCTTACTAAGGCTTTACAAAGTGGCACTAATACTTCCCGTAATCTTGATCCTATGCGTCTGTTTACGAGGATCGTATTCGCTTTTTTGGCGGCGGCGGCTGCTGCACCCGGCTGGCTCATAGTTAACCGAGGTCCCTCTCAACAGTCACTGTTTTTGAGCCAGGTTTGGCCTAAATCTCTACTTGTCACCCCATGTCTGCTTCTCTCTTTCACCCCCCCCCCAGATGCACCCCAGACATGGAGGTCGTTCTGAACATCCCAACGGATGAAGATTTCCCCTTGTAGTCGCCGGAGAGGAAGCAGGAAGGAGACGCTTCGACTGCCAAAACCTGCTTGGAATCGTTTGTGGGTTGGGTTTGGCTGGGTTTGGCCCAGTTTGGGTGCCGCGTCCCGGCCAGAACCTTTAAACTTGCTAAATCTTACAGCCGCCTTTCAATTTCCTCGGTTAAATACATCGGGGTTTTTCCTCTATTAAAGGCAGACCTTATCTGACTCCATGGTGTTGGGTTTATGGTTGGAGCACCCTGAAAATCGATGCGTTTGTTTTTGTTCTGACAAAAACTACGGCTTCCGAGACCGTAATTACGCGCATGCTTCTTTTAAACACAATTTGTCAAGCCTGTGTTAGATAACAGATATAAATATAAATGTGATTATTCATACATGAAACAGATAAGAATCAAAGCGAACATTAGGACGGGAGGCACATTGGTGCGCTTATGCGTGCTTTTTAAGAATGGGGTGAGGTCAACAGTTGACGGTCCGAAGTTAAAAGTTTTTGGGGGGTTTGGGGAAGAAACCACAGAGTCAGGGAGTGCATACCAGGCCTTGACTACCCTGTGGCACATTGGTGCGCTTATGCACGCCCCCTACAGACCTCTTAGGAAAGGGGTGAGGTCAATAGGAGACAGTCTAAGGTAAAAGTTTTTGGGGTTCGGGGAAGAAACCACAGAGTCAGGTCAAGTATTCCAGACATCGACCCCTCGGTTGCTGAAGTCGTATTTCCTGCAATCGAATTTGGAGCAGTTTACCCTGAGTTTGTATCTTGTTATTGTGCGCTCTTGTATTGTGGTCGAAGGTGAAGTAGTCTGTCAGTGTGTGCTCCCTTCAAAATCCAAGAAAGAAATACCCAGACTCCATGGATCAGAGCAAAGTTATTCTTTTACAATGGATTCTTTTACTCCATTGACAGGCGTGACATTGCAGTAGATAATTTTATGTACTACACTTAGGTCGGACCGAAGGCAGCGTAGTTCCAAGTTATCTAAGCCTAAAATTTCCAATTATGGTGGCATAAGGTATTCTGTTGCGAGTGGAGGAGTGGAGGACTCGTCTCGTGAAATATTTCTGGACTCTCTCGATTGCATGAATGTCCGATATGCAATGCGGGTTCCAGACGGGTGAGCTGTATTCAAGTATTGGTCTAGCAAAGGTTTTGTATGCTCTAGTTCGTAGTACAATATTACCGGAGAAAAAGCTACGCAGGATTAAGTTAACAACTCTTCATGCCTCCATCCCTTCCAATTCTGTTATTTCCGTTGCTAAGCAAGACCGTTGTTAAATTAGTTTTGCCCCACGTTACGACGTCCCTTGTGAGTTTTGTTAAGTGAACGACCGTGTTGTTAAAGTGAGCAACGCATCGGTGTGAGGGAGAAAGAACGCCTCCAGGTGTTTTTCACGGCAGCCTCCGAATCCACCACTAGGTGGAGACAGACGGCGTTTTAAGTGATGATGTCACAGCTCCGACCTTACATTTCAGTGTAATGCATAACTATCCAATTTTGGTCACCACATTCGAAAAACAAGATGTCGAGACTTTTTTGGGGGAAAAAAATGCGCAGAGAAGAGCAACTAAGAAGATCAAAGGCTTGGAGACTAAAACACACAAGAACAACACTGCAATATTTGGCTTCGGCTAGTCGACAGAAAAGAAGATTTAGGAGTGACGCGATAGCAGGATTCCAGTATTTGAGGGGCCGCCCCGAAGAAGAGGAAGTTGACTTATTTTCTAAAATGCCAGAAGGCTTAAAAAAAGAAACAACAAGTCATGGAGTAGAGAAACAACCTAAAACTTAAGGAGAAATTTCCTGACGGGAGAATTAGCCAGCGGAACTGCTTGCCACTAGAAATCGTGGGCATCCCTGGAAGGTTTTAAGAGGAGGCCAGACAGTCACTTATCTGAAATAGTATAGGTCCTCCTGCTGGAGCAAGGGGCTGGACTAGAAGACCTCTAAGGTCCCTTCCAGCTCATTCATTCTATTCTATTCCATTTACATCACAGCAGCTACGGTCATTTATTCAGGATGTTCAGATCATGACATACAGAAATCTTCAAGACGGTCGTGAAGCTTTTCGTCTGAAACGGTGCAGAATAGAAGAGAAATGCAGAGGAAGAGGGAAAAAATTGGAGCAAATACAAACTTTTCATATCTTTGGGCAGCTCTGGGGCTGTGCAGCGCAGACTTCACAAGCGTTCATTTAGTGACCGTTCAACGTTAACACTGGTGGCAAGGCAGGTCATCAAATGAAGCAGAGCTCGCCGTGCAACTGTCTTGTTTAGCAACGGGAATGTTGAGCGCAATTGTGGTCGTACGTTGAGGAATATCTACCGCGTGAGTTGTTGATAAAAAAACAAACAAACCCAATAAAGTCAAGTAGTAAACAAATATAAATAAATATAAATACAGATAGCCGTTGTCAGCTTTGGTCGTAAGTCACAGTTTACCTGCTGTGTTCTTTGGCCTAGCACAGTGGTCACCAACCAGTAGGCCAGGGACCACGGGTGGTCCGTAGGAAAATTTTGGTGGTCCGCAGAGAAAGTTCCCCCCCCAAAAGCAATTAATCCAGGCTGCACAGGAACACAAGGCTTGCGTTGCTTGCATTGCGAACACGAGGTAGTGAGAGGAAGGGGGAAAAGGTGGAGGGGGGAACTTGTCCCACGCACCCCACACGCCTGGCCTGGCCACCGGGTTGTTCCTTTCCGCTTCTGCTTTTGGCTGCATGCAAGGAAAGCAGCCGAAGTCTTTCTTTCTCTCCCCCAAACTCCGCCAGAAATGAGTCTTGGGGACCCTGCAAGGCCTCCTGCTCCAAGAGGCTGCGCCGGCAAAGACTCATTTCTGGCGGAGTTTGGGGGAGAGAAAGAAAGACTTCTGCGGCTTCTGCTGCTTTCCTTGCATGAAGCCCAAAGTCTCTCCCTCCCTCTCTCTCTTCTTTCTTTCTCTCCCCCTGAGAACGGAGCTGGAGACAGTATCCTGCGATCCCAAATAAAGAACCATCGATCGGTAGGAAAACGGGGTGGGGGATTTTCCTGCAGACATTTTTTTTTGGGAGATTTTCCCAGGGTCTCTGGTCCGCGGGGTTTAAAATGAGGACTTTGGCGGTCCCTGAGGTCCAACAGGTTGGCGACCCCCCTGGCCTAAGCACACCCAGGGAGAGGGCTTGATTCAAGAATCGCCTTGTTCTTCTGATTGGACTTGGAATAAAAGGAGACGGGGAGGTACGTCTCTCCTTTTTTAAAAAATAAATAAATAAAAGAAATGCACATTTTCTGAGAAATTCCACGTTGGGATTTGGGACGGAAAGTCCTGGCAAAGCATCCCCATTGCCATGGAGGGGCTGAGCCTGAGCATCTGCTCCTCTCGTTAAACGCTTTCTCACAGCTCCGCCTCGGTCTCTTGCGGTCCTGTGAACGGCCCCAGGGAGCCATCTGGATCCCAAATACGGAATAAGGAAGTTTGGGAGACATGACAGCAGCCTTCCAGTATTTGAGGGGCTGCCCCCAGAGAGGAGGAAAGGGGGTCAACTTATTTTCCAGAGCACCCGAAGGCCAGACAAGGAATCACGATCGGAAACCGAACGAGGTTCAGAGGTTCAACTTGGAAATAAGGAGGAATTTCCTGGCAACCCATCAGTGGAACTACTTGCCACCAGAACTTTTAGGTGCTCCAAGACTGGAGGCTTGGACGGATCATTTGTCCAGAATTGTCTAGGTTAACAGACTCAACGTTGGAAGGGACCCTGGAGGTCTTCTAGTCCAGCCCTCTGCTCAAGGGAGAAGAACCTTTGCAGTTCTGGACAAATGGCTGTCGAATCTTTTCTTGAAGGCCTCCAGTATCGGTCCGTCTGCTTGAGCAGAGGATTGGTCTGGAACAGGGGTTGCCAACCGGCGGGCCGGGGACCACGGGTGGCCCATGAGAAAATTTTGGAGGTCCGCAGAAAAATGTCATCCACCCCAAAGCAATTAATCCAGGCTGCGCAGGAACACAAGGCTGTGCCGCCCACGTGGCCTGCGGGAACACAAAGCTTGCGTCGCTTGCATTGCGCACAACATGAGATAGTGAGAGGAGGGGAGAAAGGGCGGGGGGGGGAACTTGCCCCACTCGCCCCACACGCCTGGCCTGGCTACCGGGCTGCTTCTTTCCGCTTCTTTCTTCTTCTGCTTTTGGCTGCATGTAAGGAAAGCAGCCAAAGTCTCTCTTTCTCTTCCCCAAACTCCGCCAGGAATGAGTCTTTGGGACCCTGCGAGGCTGCGCTGGCAAAGACTCCTTTCTGGCAGAGTTTTTGGAGAGAAAGAAAGACTTCTGCGGCTTCTGCTGCTTTCCTTGCATGAAGACAAAGTCTCTCTTTCTCTCTCTCTCTCTCTCTCCTCCTCCCTCCCTCTCTTTCTCTCCCTCTTTCTCTCCTTTTCTCTCTCTCTCTCTCTCTCCTCTCCCTCCCTCCCTCTTTCTCTCTCTCTCTCCCTCCCTCTTTCTCCCTCTTTATCTCTCTCCTTTTCTCTCCCTCCCTCCCTCTCTCCCTTTCTCTCTCTCCTTTTCTCTCCCCCTCCCTCCCTCCCTCCCTCTTTCTCTCTCTCTCTCCCTCCCTCTTTCTCTCTCTCCTTTTCTCTCTCTCTCCCTCCCTCCCTCTTTCTCTCCCTTTCTCTCTCTCCTTTTCTCTCTCCCTCCCTCCCTCCCTCTTTCTCTCCCTCTCCTCTTTCTCTCTCTCTTTTCTCTCTCTCTCTCCCTCCCTCCCTCCTCTTTCTCTCCTCTCCCTCTCTCTCTCTCCTCTCTCTCTCTCTCCTCTCTCCCTCCCTCTTTCTCTCCTCTTTCTCTCTCCTTTTCTCTCTCTCTCCCTCCCTCCCTCCCTCTTTCTCTCCCTCTCCCTCTTTCTCTCCTTTTCTCTCTCTCTCTCTCCCAAGGTCTCTGCTCCGCGGGATTTAAAATGAGGAGTTTGGTGGTCCCTGAGCTCCAAAAGTTTGGCGACCCCTGGACTAGATGACCTCCGAGGCCCCCTTCCCATCCTTGCCATTCTGTAAGGGTCTCCAGCTCGAGCAGGCCGTTGGACTAGAAGACCTCTAAGGGTCCCTCCCCCAACGTTCTTAGTCGGATCTCTTTATCCCCTCTTCCCAAAGGAATGGGAGCTTCCAAGGAAAACCAGCTTGGCAGCGCCAGGCTGAGACCCGGTGCCAGCCCGGATCTTCTCCAGGGCAGACGGGGGAGGGGCGGGGGGCTGGTATCCCCAAACTTGCGTCCGATCCCCGCCGGGGCATCGATTCGCGGTTCTTAGGGCCCGCGCAGCGCCCAACCCTGCAGGGCTCGGCTCCCATCCAGGGCAAGAGACTCCTGCCCGGCCGTCTGGATGACCTCAGAGACCCCCCCTTCTCGTCCTGGTTGGGAAGGGCGGCGGCGGCGGGGAAGGGGGTGGGGGGGAGGTCCATCTGGGCCGCAGGGGGTGTGTCCCGCCTCCGCTCCGCTTCAAAAGTCCCCTCCCGCCCTGCCCCGGGCGGCGCTGGGCCATGAAGCCGGACAGGCTGGGTTGGGGGGGCGGCGGCCGGAGGATCCCCGGGAGCGGAGCCGTCGAGCTGGTAAGCGTGGGGAGGTCTCGTCCACTTGGGGAGGGGGTGGAATAGCGCGCCTTCCCCCCCCACCCCGCGACTTTTAGAACCCCTGCAAATGCGGGCGAGGGGACGTCCCCCCCGAGGCCGTGCAGACTGCCCCCGGAAAGCTTTCCACCCACCGCGGTTCGCTTTTCGCCAAGTTTCTCGCGGGTGGGGAGTGGGGGAGAGGGAGGGAGAAGGATTCCGGACCTTTCCCCAGTAAAGAGGGGAAAAGCAGGGAGCTCTCCCACTTTTGGGGGTGCGCTTTGGAAGACAATCAAGCGACGGAACAGAAGTGGCCTTAAGTGGGAAGTTTTGTGGGAGCTTCGTCGCGGGAGGTTTTCAAAAAGAGACCGGACTGGCCCTCGGTGCAGGGTCTCCTTGCTTGGGCGGGAAGGGGTTGGGCTAGATGACCTCCAAGGTCCCTTGCCAACTCTTGTTATTCTGTTAACTGGGAAGACTCCGGACTCCCAACTTCCAGAATTCTAGAAGTTGGCAGCCGCAACTTTTGGATGCCTCTAGATTAGAGACCCCCAAAATCGAAGCGCCCCCCCCCCGCCTCCACTGTAGGAATAACCCCCCCTGGGAAAGCAGGGCGATTTGCGCTTTGCACATGCTCAGGTGCACTTTCGCCCGACCCATACTGGGGCCAGGGCTGCCGGAGGCGTCCGATGGCCCACCGTTTGCGGAAGGCGGGTGTAACTTTACGCCTCGGGAGACAATCGGAAACCGCGTTCCTTTTTGAATTTTTAACCGTGTTTTGGAAGTTGGGAGCTGGCAAAACCAGGCTGTCCCGGCGTTGGGTTACTGGTGCCCTGGCAAGAAACCAGAGCTGGATTGCAACCCGCCGAGAGAGGGGGGGGGAGAGAGATGAGGAGGAGGAGGAGGGAGGGGAGGGAGAGAGAAAAAGAGCCAAAAAGAAAGAGAAAGGGAGCGAGAGAAAGAGGGAGAGAGAGGAGAGAGAGAGAAAGAAAGAGAGAAAGAGAGAGGAGAGAGAGAAGAGGGAAGAAAGAAAGAGATAGAAAGAAAGAGAGAGAGGGGAGAGAGGGAGAGAAAGAAAGAAAAGAAAGAAAGAAAGAAAGAAAGAGAAAGGGAGAGAGGTAGAAAGAGGGAGAGAAAGGGAGAGAGAGAAAGAAAAAAGAGAGAGAGAGGGAGAGAGAGAAAGAAAGGGAGAGAGAGAAAGAGGGAGACGAGAGAAAGAGAGCCAAAAAGAAAGAGAAAGGGAGAGAGAGAGAGAAAGAGGGAGAGAGGAAGAGAGGAGGGAGAGAGGAAGAGCAGGAGAGGGAGAGAACGAGGGAGAGATAGAAAGAGGGAGAGAGAGAGAAAGAGAGAAGAAAGAAAGAAAGGAGAGAGAGAGAAAAAAGGAGAGAGAGAGAGAGAGAAGAGAGAGGTAGAAAGAGGGAGAGAAAGGGAGAGAGAGAGAGAAGAGAGAGAGAGGAGAGAAAGAGAGCCAAAAAGAAAAGAAAGGGAGAGAGGGAGGGAGGGAGAGGGAGAGAAGAGAAAGAAAGGGAGAGAGAGAGAAAGAGGGAGAGGGAGAGAAAGAGAGCCAAAAGAAAGAGAAAGGGAGAGAGAGAGGGAGGAGAGGGAGAGAAAGAAAGAAAGGGAGAGAGAGAAAGAGGGAGAGGGAGAGAAAGAGAGCCAAAAACAAAGAGAAAGGGAGAGAGAGAGAGAGAAAGCGCCCTCAAGAATGCAAAAGGACGATGGGCTTGGTGATACTTTTATTTCACTTATGGGCTGAGGTGCTTCCTCTTCACCTGGCCCAAAAGAGGCTCCAGGTAGCGAAATTAAATTGAAATTAAAACCAGAGGTAGCGGAGCAGCCACGAATGCCAAGGAAATGAGTTTGAACAAGGAATCGGTGGATTAATTGACTAACCTCGCCTGCAGAAGTGGTGGACGCGCTTCATCCCTGGAGGTTTCTCAGAAGAGATGGGACAGGTATTGGTCCACGATGGGACAGGGGCTCCTCTCCTCTCCTCTCTGAGCAGAGGGTTGGTCTAGAAGACCTCTGTGGCCCCTTCCAACTCTTGTTACTCTGAATTATTTGTAGCTCAGGGTTGAACCGAAGGATCCTTGGTGCTCTCTGAGCTTGGTTATTTTCTTGCAAGCATTTCATTACCTAAGCGAGGTAACCGCCTCATCGGTGCTAATGTCAGTTGATGGCCTGGTGTTGTTGCCACAAAGAATTATTCTCCAAGGCCCCCAATTAGGGGGCTGCCCCAAAGAAGAGGCAGTCAATCTATTCTCCAAGGGCCCCAAAGGCCGGACAAGAAGCAACGGATGGAAACGAAACAAGGAGAGAAGCAACCTGGAAGTAAGGAGATCCTAACAGGGAGGACCATTGCCCAGTGGAACTGCTTGCCACCAGAATTTGT
Source organism: Pseudonaja textilis (assembly GCF_049901715.1). Taxonomy (NCBI): domain Eukaryota; kingdom Metazoa; phylum Chordata; class Lepidosauria; order Squamata; family Elapidae; genus Pseudonaja; species Pseudonaja textilis. The sequence continues at coordinate 3,386,051 of NC_141992.1, read as the reverse complement.
GGGCGTTCCACCCCTGGAGGTATTTAAGAAGAGACCGGACAAACCTTTGTCTGAAATGGTATAGAGTCAATTGCTTGAGCAGGGGGCTGGACTAGAAGACCTCTAAGGTCCCTTCCAGTTCCTATTCTGTTCTGTTCTATATTTTATTTTATATATTCTCCTTCTAAAGGAGCCTCTGTGGCGCAGTGGTGAGAGTACAGTACTGCCGGCTCCTTCTGCTGACTGCCAGCTGACTGCAATTTGGCAGTTTGAATCCCACCAGGCTCAAGGTTGACTCGGCCTTCCCTCCTTCCGAGGTGGGTCAAACGAGGACCCAGATTGTTGGGGGGCAAGAGGCGGACTCTGTAAACTGCTTAGAGAGGACACTAAAGCATTGGGAAGCGGCATATAAGGCTAAGCGCTATTGCTATTTTACTCTATTCTGATTCTATTCAATTCGATTCCATTTTAACCTGTTCTGTTTTATTCTATTCTATATTCTACTCTACTCTGATTGTATTCTATTTTTATTTCTGTTTCTGTTCGTGTTTCTATTTCCATTTCCATTCCATTCCATATTTTCTATTCTATTCTATTCCATTCCATTCCATTCCATTCTTTATTCTATTCCATTCCATTCTTTATTCCATTCCATTCTTTATTCTATTCCATTCAATTCTCCTATTCTATTCTATTCTCTTCTGTTCTGTTCTGTTCTGTTCTGTTCTGTTCCGTTCCATTCCATTCTTTATTCTATTCCATTCTCTATTCTATTCTATTCTATTCTATCCTATCCTATCCTATCCTATCCTATCCTATCCCATCCCATCCCATTCCATTCCATTCCATTCTTTATTCCATTCCATTCCATTCCATTCTCTATCCTATCCTATCCTATCCTATCCTATCCTATCCTATTCCATTCCATTCCATTCTTTATTCCATTCCATTCTCTATTCTATTCTATTCTATTCTATTCCATTCCATTCCATTCCATTCTGAATTCTGTTCCATTCTTTCTCTCACTTTCTCTTTCTCTCATTTTCTTTCTCTCTCTCTCTTCCTTTCTCTGTCTTTCTCATTCTTTCTCTTTTACTCTTTCTCTTCCTCTCTCCCCCTCTTTCTCTTTCCCTCTCCCTCTTTGTCGCTCTCTCTCTGCCTTTTTCTCATTTTTCTCTCTCTTCCTCTCTTTTTCTCTCTTTCTCTTTCTCTCTTTGTCTTTTTTCTCTCATTTTCTTTCCTTTCTTTCTCTTCCTCTCTCCATCCCTTTCTCTCTCTCCCTCCCTCTGTGTCTTTCTCTCCTCCTCCTCTTCTTCTTCTTCTTCTTCTTCTTCTTCTTCTTCTTCTTCTTCTTCTTCTTCTTCTTCTTCTCTCTCCTTCTCTCTCCCTCTCTTTTCTTCTTTCTCTCTCTTTCTTCTCTCTCTTTCTTCTTCTCTCTCTCTCCCCTCTCTCTCTTCTTCTCTCTCCCTCTGTCCTCCTCCTCCTCCTCCTCTCTTCTCTCTTCTCTCTTCTCTCTCTCTCTTTGATTTAGATTCTGAACCCTTTTGTGACAAAGGACAAAAACAAAGACCTTCAACTTGATCAGTGAGACCTGCACAATTCTTTGAGTCGCAAAAATACTTAGTGCTCTTTTGCCCCAACTGAGCTTAGCGTGCTGCAGAAGTCGAATGCTGTTTCGTTTGCAACTGTCCCCTTTTAACATGTTCTGGGAATTCAGTCACGGGCCCCAAAAACGGAGGCGAGAAAACCAGGATTTCATTTTTGTTTTTAACAAACTTTTATTACTGGGTTGCCGTCAGAGAAGTTGTAGCTAGAATTGAAAGCAGGAGGAGGAACGGAGCTTTGAACTGAATGGTTCGTAGTTCTTCTGCAGAACAAATCCACTTCCAGAGGGCTTAAGCTGTGAATAATTTAGGCAGAGAAATGTGGGCTCCTTTTTAGTCAAGATAGTATCGTATCATATAGTAAATACAGGGTCATAAATGGTTGACTAGCCATGAAGATTTGTGGATTGAGGTTGAATGGTGGATTTACATATAAACAAACCTCCTCCTCTTTGAGCACTGATGATGTTCCCTAGTTGGGTCATGAAAGGTCTGCAAGAAAACTGCCCAGCTCAGAGAGCACCAAGGAACCCATAATCCTCCTCCTCCTCCTCCTCCCCATCCTCCTTCTCCTCCTCCCCCTCCTCCTCCTCTTCCTCCTCCTCCCCTCCTCCTCCCCCTCCTTCTCTTCCTCCTCCTTCTCCTCCTTCCCCTCCTCCTCTTCCTCCTCCTCCCCCTCCTCCTCCTCCTCCTCCTCTTCCTCCCCCTCCTCCTCCCATCTTCTTCCTCTTCCTCCTCTCCACAAAACCCACTCTCTTCTAGCACTGATGATGTTACATAGTTGGGTCATGAAATATCTGTAAGAAAACAACTATTCTTTGAGAGCACAAGAACCTCACAGCCTCCTCCTCCTCCTCCTCCTTCCTCTTCCTGAATTTTCACCTTGTGACCAGGGAGATGCTGCAATGGACATAATTGTGAAAAATAGTCATAACTCACTTTTTTCAGGGTCCTAGCAACTTTAACCAGTCACGAAAGTCAAGGATTACCTGTTGTAAGTCAAGGATTACCTGTAACATTTCGGACAAATGCTTGTCCAGTCTCTTCTTAAAAAATTCCAGTGTTGGAGCATCCACAATTTCTGGTGGCCAGCAGTTCCACTGGTTCATTGTCTTCGCTGTTTGGAAATGTCTCCTGAGTTCCAGGTTGCTTCTCTCCTTGATTAGTTTCCATCTATTGCTTCTTGTCCTGCCCTCAGGTGCTTTGGAGAATAGCTTGACTCCCTCTTCTTTGGGGCAGCCCCTCAAATATTGGAAGGCTGCTATCATGTCTCCCCTGGTCCTTCTTTTCATTAAACCTACCCAATTCCAGCAACTGTTCTTACTATATTTTAGCCTCCAGTCCAGTCCTCTGTTTCTCATTGTTAGGAAATTTCTAGGTTACTTCTCTGATTGGAAAACAGAACAGAACAGAGTTGGAAGGGACCTTAGAGGTCTTCTAGTCCAACCCCTGCTTGGGCAGGAGATTGTGCACCATTCTGAACAAATGACTGTCTAGTCCAGGGGTGTCCAACCTTGGCAACTTTAAGACTTGTGGACTTCAACTTGGACACCCCTGGTCTAGTCTCTTCTTAAAAAGTTCCAATGACGGAGCACTGTAACTTCTAGTGGCAAGCAGTTCCATTGTTTAATTGTCTGTAAATTTCTCCTTAATTCCAAGTTGCTTCTCTCTCTTTTTCTTTGTAAAAAGTTTTTTTTATTTTTTTCACATTTCAAAAACATCTCTTTTTTTAGTGAACAGCATGAGTCCAGGTTTTCACATTTCCATACAAACATGACTTTGGTTACATATTCATCTTTCACATTTAGTTTCATATCCTATCATTTCTTTGCATATTTTCTATTAATTTTCTCAAGTACTTTTCCCAAACTTATTTGATGTATTTTCTATTCATTTCGTAACCTCTTTCTTTTATCTTTACATAATTCTCATAACTTCACATTTATTGTGCTTTATACTTTTATCTGTCAGGTTTGCAATTTCATCGCACATTTTTACTTCATCATTTCAAAAAGTTCTTCTCAATTCAAACGTTTCAAAAAAGTTTTCCCCACATTCACCAATTAGAGTGTACCACCCCTATACCTTATATATCATTTGGTTAACTCCTCTTTAATTCCCAATAATCATTTAACTTTTTAATTATCACCTTAGAGATTAATAACAATAATCTCTTAGCAATTACGTATCACATATACATTTTAAGTCAGACTCCACATCTGGCACTTTCCCTTTCAATTACATCAAATCATTTATAACTTCAAAATAAAAAGAAAAAGAAAATTGGTCTATTCAATTAATCATAAAAACTGATATTAATCTCATTACAGCAATCCTCATAATTCATTTCAACTATATTCTTGAAGTCATTGAACATAGTTAATAAACTTATCATGGTTTCTGTTTTTCACATTTATCCTTTACTAGTTTCCTTGCTTGCTTGCTTGCTTGCTTGCTTGCTTGCTTGCTTGCTTGCTTGCTTGCTTATTTATTTATTTATTTATTTATTTATTTATTTATTTATTTATTTATTTATTTATATTTTTCTCAATTGCTTACAAGATAATAGGTATAAGGATAAACACAGTTATGAATACAAGAAACGGATACATATGAGAAAAATAAAAGAAACAATGGGACAGGGACGATAGGCACATTGGTGCGCTTATGCACGCCCCCTACAGACCTCTTAGGAAAGGGGTGAGGTCAATAGGAGACAGTCCAAGGTTAAAGTTTTTGGGGTTTGGGGAAGAAACCACAGAGTCAGATAGAGTATTCCAGACATTGACCACCTCTGTTGCTGAAGTCGTATATTCTGCAATCGAGTTTGGTGCGGTTAACCTTGAGTTTGTATCTATTGTTTGATCTTGTATTGTTATGGTTGAAGCTGAAGTATTCATTGACAGGTAGGACATTGCAATGTATGATTTTATATACTATACTTAGATCGGACCGAAGGCGGCGTAATTCTAGATTTTCTAGGTCTAGAATTTCGAGTCTGGTGGTATAAGGTCTTCTGCAACGCGTAGAGGAGTGGAGAACTCTTCTTGTGAAATATTTCTGGACTTTCTCAACTGTGCTAATATCAGATACGTAATGTGGCTTCCAGACTGATGAGCTGTATTCGAGTATTGGTCTGGCAAATGTTTTGTATGCTCTAGTTAGTAGTGTAATATTACCAGAGAAAAAGCAACGTAAGGTTAGGTTAACAACTCTTAAGGCCTTTTTGGCTGTGTAGTTACAGTGGGATCTAGCACTTAGGTCATTTGAGATGAGAACTCCAAGGTCCTTGACGGAGTTTGGATCATCAACATGGTCTTGACTCTTCAACCTGTCCTGCTTCTTCTCCTTGCCTTCAGGTGCTTCGGAGAACAGGTGGACCCCCTCATTCCCCAGAGCATCCAAGCTAACCGTGGGCCGCTTCTCTCAGGCAGAAGATGACGCTGAACCTCCCACGGAGAAGCCCCGGGGATCCCTGCCAGCGACGGGCCAGCACCCCGCTTCCAGCGTCTCACCGGGAGAGGCTGAACCCCGGGAGCAGGAGGACTGAGCTCTGCCACCCCCCGTTGGGACAGTCTTTATCCTGCGAGCCTGGAGGGCGCCTCCCGGAGCCCTGCAGGAGCTGGCGGTCAGAATCCTCCAGCTCGGGAGAATCTGGTGGATCCCTCTACCACGTGGTGCTGCTCGGCGATCCCGGGGTGGGGAAGAGCAGTCTGGTGTGCCTCTTTGCTGGGGTGCAAGAAAAGGACTCGCTGGAGCAGCAGAGAGGTAGGTGGGGGGAGGGGGCGGACGGAGGCGAGAGACCCAGAATTTGGCTAAACTTTTTGGCGGGGAGGAGGGTAGGCAGAAAATGAAGTGGGCCCAATCTCCCTTTTGGCTCCTACCTCCAGGGGTGGGATTCAATTTTTTTTAACCACCGGTTCTGTGGGTGTGGCTTAGTTGGTGGGCGTGGCTTGGTGGTCCTGTGACTGGGTGGACGTGGCTCGGGGGGGTCATGTGATTGGCTGGGCGTGGCCAACTCAACATCACTCCCATCGAGGCACGCATCTCCTCGCCTGGCCTCTCGTGACTGGGGGGGATGCTGCAACAGTCGTAAGTGTGAAAAACGGTCATAAGAAGTCACTTTTTTCACTGCCACTGTAACTTTGAAGGGTCACTCGACACAAGCAAAGTACCAGCAAAGGAGGGGAAAAAAACTCCAGAGAAGTTCCTGAGACATAAAGTCTAGTCCTGCCAAGAATGTAAATAAGGGTTAACAAAGAGGCAGTTTCTATAAGCAACACCAGAATGTTTCCTTCCTGCCTTCCTTACAGGATTAGCCCTGTAATTTCTTCTAACAACCGGTTCTCCAAACTGCTTAGAAGGTTAACAACCGGTTCTAGCGAATAGGGGCGAACCGGTAGAATCCCACCCCTGCGCTACCTCGTGAGCCCCCGAACCCCGTGGTCATAGGAGGCCAAACCCATTATGAGGTGCAGTGAATCCTCGATTAGAGACAACTCCAATACTTAAGCAAGTGGAAGGGTTAGCCCAGTGGTGGCTAACCTTTTGGGGCTCCTGTGCCGAAAATTGCGTGTGCGCTTGCTCGTGTGCCAGCACCCAAAGGGCAATGCACCGGAGGGGGCACACCCCCTGCGCATGCATGCGCGATTCCCCCCCCACTGCCCCCTTACCTGCATTGCACATGTGAATGCCTCCCAGCTGATTTTTCAGGTGTTTTTCAGCCTCCCAGAGTCTCGAGGGAAGCCTCTGCAGCCTTTGGAGGCTGAAAAATGGGGCCTTTTGGTCACAGCTGGTATTTCCGGAAATATAGAAAGTGACTAAACGGGCCTTGTTTTTCGGCCTCCAAAGACTGCAGAGGCTTCCCTCGACCCTCTGGGAGGCCCCAAAAAAATGGTCCGAAAATCAGCTGGGAGGCGCAGACATGCGCAGTGAGGTAAGTTTGCCTGGGGTCCGTGTGCCGGCACCATTTGTGCAGGCACACGGACCCCAGGTAAACTTACCTCACTGCGCATGTCAAATGGGCAGTCAACTGGTTGTTAACCTTCTAAGCAGTTGGGAGAACCGGTTGTTAGAAGAAATTACTGGGCTAATCCTGTAAGGAAGGCAGGAAGGAAACATTCTGGTGTCGCTTACAGAAACTGCCTCTCCGTTAACCCTTATTACCTTCTTGGCAGGAGCCATTTGCTCTGTGTGCCAACTGTGAGACAAAAGGCAAACAAACTCAGAGAGCATCAATGACCTCCCCCCCAGTCATTCTCCTCCTCCTCCTCTCCTCTTCCTCCCCGTTTCTACAACACCTCCCCTTCCTTCTAGCACTGACGATGTTCCTTAGTTGGGTCCCAAAATGTCTGCAAGAAAATCACCAAGCTCAGAGAGCACCAAATTGTCCTGACTTGCTGGAACTTGACGCACTAAGGTTGGTGACTTTCAGCACCTCTGCTGTCTGATTTCAACCACTTGCCCACCCCCTCACCCCCCACCCCCCATGTCTGCAATGGCTGCTCCCCCGACAGGCTCCGTCCATTTTTCCGGACTGCAGGACAGTTGCAATGCTCTTCGTCTCGTCTCTTTGTTGCTAAACCTGAAGCGATGAATCGCCACTGGAGCTGGTTCTGCTTCCGCTTTCTTCCAGACGACACCTTTGAGCGCACCTTGTCCGTGGATGGAGAAGAGACCACGCTGGTGGTGATCGACACCTGGGAAGCCGGAAAGCGGGTAGGTGTGAATGTTCTGAGCCAGAAACCCAGAGATTTTCTCAAACAGGTAAGGGAGCTGGCATCTTTTTCGGTCTGGACGAAATTTGCCAAGAGCTCTTGCTGAACTGGTGGAAAAAAAAATCATTTCTTTGTTTGCATCCAGCTGTTGATATTTTTGCAAAGCGCTCAAGGCAGTGAATATATTTCCGCTCAGAATAACTTTCATTGTCGCTTTAAATGTACGCGAATCGGCCTACATTGCAATTAAATGTCATTGCATACGGCTCACCATCTCCAATATATCCAAGTCAACTTTCTCCTCTTATTCCCCACATTCTCCAACAACGACAACCCTTTGAGGTGGGCTGGGCTGAGAAAGACTGTTCCACCTGTCTTAAAGTTGTCGCGATTGAGAAACAATAATGTAGACATTGTCAAACTTTAGAGAAGGATGTTGTTTTGGTCTGTTGGTTAAGGAACCAGGCTAGAAAGCTGGGGACCCTGAGTTCTAGTTCTGCCTTAGCCATGAAAGCCGGCTAGGTGACTTTGAGCCACGGGGTCGTCAAACTTGGCAAGTTTAAGACTTTGTGGACTTCAACTCCCAGAATTCCTGAGCTAACATGGACTGGAGGAGGAATTCTGGGAGTTGAAGTCCACAAGTCTTAAAGCTGTCAAGTCTGCTCTGAACCAATCACTAGGAGACGGTGAGTTCTAGTCCTGCCTTACGCATGAAAGACAGCTGGGTGACTTTGGGCCAATCACTAGGAGACGGTGAGTTCTAGTCCCGCCTTAGGCATGAAAGCCAGCTGGGTGACTTTGGGCCAATCACCAGGAGTTGGTGAGTTCTAGTCCCGCCTTAGGCATGAAAGCCAGCTGGATGAGTTTGAGCCAATCACCAGGGGACGGTGAGTTCTAGTCCCATCTTAAGCATAAAAGCTGATTGGGTGACTTTGAGCCAATCACTAGGAGGCAATGAATTCTAGTCCCGCCTTAGGCATGAAAGCTAACTGGGTGACTCTGGGCCAATCACCAGGAGACGGTGAGTTCTAGTTCTACTTTAGGCGTGAAAGCTGGCTGAATTACTTTGGACCAGTCCATGTCTCTCACCCCTTCTCACCTCACCAGGTTCTTGTGTGGAAAACAGGAGGAGGAGGAGGAGGAGGAGGAGGAGGAGGAGGAGGAGGAGGAGGAGGAGGAGGAAGGCACGTTGGACATGTTCACGTCCTTGAGTTATTTCTAAAAGAATAATCATAAAGACAGGATACAAATAAATGAACTCGATTCCATTAATTCTTAGAGCTTCAATTCAGAGCAGTGGCTGCTGCCTTCCTAGGAAATCACCTGTACTCAGGTAATGAAGCGATGGGTATCTTTGGGTCCTGTCCTCACCTGCCTGCTTGCCCAAACTCATCCCCTCTGGGATGGGATGCTCCAACCATAGGTACTCCTTGACTTACAGCCACAATTGAGCCAAAAATTTCCATGCCTAAACGAGACAGTTGTTGAGTGGCCCATTTTACAATCTTTCTTGCCGCCGTTGTTCAATGAATCCCTTCCCTTGTTAAATTAGTCACACGGTCGTTAAATGAATCCGGCTTCCCCAGGGGGAGTTTGCGTCTTGGCAGGTCGCAAAAGGGGATCGCCTGGGACCAAGGAACAGTCATAAATAGGAGTCCGTTGCCAAGCGTCTCCATTTTGATCACGTGACTGTGGGGAGGCTGCAGCGGACGCAAGTGCGAAAACAGATGCAAGTCCCTTTTTTCAGGGCCGTTGTAACTCCAAACGGTCACTGAACCAAAAAGTTGGTGAGTTGCGGGCTACCTGCACTTTATGCTAGCAAGAAAAGGATCGTCCTCAACTCCTTTTAATGACCCCATAATCCCTTACCAGGGCAACTAAATGGAGCTGAGTCTTTACTGTCTGGATGCCCTTCCTGTCACCAGTGCGGAGTTTTGTTCAGCAGATATCATGCCCAGAGAGAAAAAAACTGTTGTGGCCCGCCAACGGCTAGTGAAGCTGGCGGCAGACTCGGACAGTGAGGAGGTTGGGGAGGAACCTGGGCCAGTCCTGGAGGCTGAGGAAGGCTCGGACGAGGGCTCTGCGTCGGAGGCAGAGATGGGGCCAGGGTTATCCGACAGTTATCAGCTGCTTTCGAAGTTGGAGATCAGTGAGGAAGAAGAATAGCTGGAGCCTGTTCCCAGTGTGCGCATGCACAGAGCTGCCAGATGAAGGGAACAGCTAAGGAACAAGGGCTGACTCCGGAGTAAAGGCACAAGTGGACAATGAATGGCCCCTCCCATAGGGATTAAAAGAGGAGCAAAAGGGGAGAGGGCTTTTTTTCAATAAAAAATTTCTATTGTGCTTTCCACCAATACAAATCATATTCGCAGTTTCAGCAGCGTTTTGACATCTTATAAATCCTTATATATATTTATATACACCAATCAATAACTGCTATCTCTATAATTAATTCTGTTATATACTTATTTAATTTACATATCTACACATCATTTTCTTAAGGTCTCTTATCGTTAATCTCCTCTTGTTATTTCTTATATCTATTCTCTAACCATTCGTACCATCTATGCCAAGTTGAGTAGTATTCAGAATCCTCCTTCTCTTTCATTTCGAATGTAAGCATGTCCATTTCTGCACGTTAAATTATTTTGTGTAGGACTAAGTCCTCTGTGGGGAGGGTGTTGGGTCCTTTCCACATTTGTGCAAAAGCTATCCTGGCTGCTGTTGGAATATGTAAGATGATATATTTTATTTCTTTTGGATATTGATCTTTAATTATTTCTAATAAGGAAGAGTTCTGGAAAGGAAACAGTTAAGGAACAAGGGTCAATGTGGGAGTAAGGCCACAGGTGGATAGTGAATGAGGATTAAAATAGCAAAACGGGAGGGGGCTCTTGCAGGAAACAATTCGTTCGTTGCAGCACGGTGAAGATCTGTCTGTGCATCTCAGAGACTGTGCTGAGTCCTTCCTTGTCAGCACTGCATTTGGAAATATTTACTTGGTAGCTCTCCAGGCTAGATAAGGTCTGTGCTCCTAATTACACCCTTTGAAAGACTGTTTGCCCGGCCTTTGGTTGCGTGTGAATGCAAGAAATTCACCTTCGTTTAATAAAAGGGGCTTTGCTGGGAGAAAGAGTCTGCTTAGGGCTTTCGGGGGAACCCTAGATCAGAAATCTGCCTCTACCTAGCATCGAACTCACAGCCTCCTGATTGTGAGGCAAGAACGCCACCTCTAGGCCACCGCTAGCAAAGGGGCCAAGATGGATTCCTCTCACTTTGGGCTCCAAACGCTAGGGCGCGGGATCAGGGTGGGGTGTGGGGCAAAGGAAGCCCCTGTCCCTTCTTGAGAGACCCCTCCCTCTTCCTGCAGTCGTCGGAAGAAGACCACTGGCTGCACAACCACTGCATGCAGGTGGGCGACGCCTATGTGATCGTCTACTCCATCACCGACCGGGGCAGCTTCGAGAGCGCCTCGGAGCTCCGCATCCAGCTTCGGAGGACCCGGCAGGCAGAGAACCTGCCCATCATCCTGGTGGGGAACAAGACGGACCTGGTGCGCTCCCGAGAGGTCTCGGTGGAAGGTGGGTCCAGAAAGGGCTTAAGCCCAAGTCAATCTTTTTTTTTTAACAACCGGTTCTGTGAGCGTGGCTAAGTGGGCATGGCTGTTGCTCCTCCTCCTCCTCCTCCTCCTCCTCCTCCTCCTCCTCCTCCTCCTCCTCCTCCTCCTCCTCCTCCTCCAAACCCCACTCCCTTCTAGCCCTGGTGATGTTACCTAGTTGGGTAATGAAATGTCTGCTAGAAAACAACCAAAGTCTAAGACTACCAAGGACACTACAGTCCTCCTCCTCCTCCTCCTCCTCCTCCTCCTCCTCCTCCTCCTCCTCCTCCCTCTCCCCAAACCCCATTCCTAGTCAGACCATGAAACATCTGCAAGAAATTTATTTTATTTTATTTATTTATTTTTGTCAATTGCTTACAACATAATAGGTATAAGTAGAAACATAGTTATGAATAGATGGATACATATAAGAAAAATAAAAAATAAAAGAAGCAATAGGACAGGGACGATAGGCACGTTGGTGCGCTTATGCAGGCCCCCTACACACCTCTTAGGAAAGGGGTGAGGTCAATAGTAGACAGTCTAAGGTTCAAGTTTTTGGGGTTTGGGGAAGAAGCCACAGAGCCAGGTAGAGGATTCCAAACATTGACCCCTCGGTTGCTGAAGTCGTATTTCCTACAATCAAGTTTGGTGCGGTTAACCTTGAGTTTGTATCTATTGTTTGCTCTTGTGTTGTTATGGTTGAAGCTGAAGTATTCATTGACAGGTAGAACATTGCAACGTATGATTTTATATACTATACTTAGATCGGACCGAAGGCGGCGTAGTTCTAGGTTTTCTAGGTCTAGAATTTCGCGTCTGGTGGCATAAGGTCTTCTTGCAATGAGTAGAGGAGCGGAGAACTCTTCTTGTGAAATATTTCTGGACTTTCTCAACTGTGCTAATATCAGATACGTAATGTGGGTTCCAGACTGATGATCTGTATTCGAGTATTGGTCTAGCAAATGTTTTGTATGCTCTAGTTAGTAGTGTGATATTACTGGAAATCAACGAAGCTCAGGGACCACCAAGACCTCACTCACTGTCTGTCTGTCTGTCTGTCTCTGTCTGTCTGTCTGTCTGTCTGTCTGTCTGTCTGTCTATCTATCTATCTATCTATCTATCTATCTATCTATCCATCCATCCATCCATCCATCCATCCATCCATCTATCTATTTTCTTAAGTTTTCGTGGGTACTTACATGTATGGCATTCAGCTTTGTTCGGGTATTTTCCCACGCCATTGTAGTTGTGCTTTTAAAGTTGTAGCAACGTTTCAGCAGAATCTCATCTGCCATCATCAGGCTTCTGTATAATCAATCTATCTATCTATCTATCTATCTATCTATCTATCTATCTAATGTCTATCTCGATATCTATCTATCTATCTATCTATCTATCTATCTATCTATCTATCTAATGTCTATCTCGATATCTATCTATCTATCTATCTATCTATCTATCTATCTATCTATCTATCTATCTATCTATGTGTGTATCTATCATCTATCACAAGGGTCTTCAAACTTGGCAAGTCTAAGGCTTGTGGACTTCAACTCCCAGAATCCCTGAGCTAATATAACTGGAGGAGGAATTCTGGGAGTTGAAGTCCGCAATTCTTCAAGCTGTCAAGTTTGAAGACCCCTGGACTAAACTGATTAATATTTTTTTTTTTCACAGATAGGAAATCTCCTGAATTCTAAGTTGCTTCTCTCCTTGATAAGCTTCCATCCACTGTTTCTTGTCCTGCTTTCAGATGCTTTGGAGAATAGCTCGACCCCACCTCTTCTCTGTGGCAGCCCTTCAAATATTGGAAGACTGCTATCATGTCACACCTAGTTCTTGTGTCTCAAGGGTGCTTTTCCAAGAGGGAACTGGACTTCCTTGGTTTTTTTCTTTTCCCTTGAAGACATGTCCCTTCTCATCCAAGAAGCTTCTTCAGTTCATCCAGCAGTATGCTACAGCTACCCCAAAAGGCCGATGGAATCTTAGGCTGCATTAACCGAGGGATGGAATCAAGACCAGGAGAAGTCATGATTTTATAAGGCCTGGGTAAGGCCACATTTGCAATATTGCATCCACCATATTATAAAAAAGATGTTGAGACTTTGGAAGGAGTGCAGAGCACAGCAGGAAAGAGGATGAGGGGGACTGGAGGCTAAAACATACGATGGGCGGTTGCAGAAATTGAATAAGTCTAATCTTACGAAGAGGTGGACTTGGGGTGACGCGATAGCGGTCTTCCAAAGATTGAGGGGCTGGTATAAAGAAGAGGGAGTCGAGCTATTCTCCAAAGCCCCTGAGGGCAGGACAAGAAGCAACGAATGGAAACTAAGCAAGGAGAGAAGGAACCTGGAACTCAGGAGGAATTTCCTGGTAGTGAGAAACAAGTCAACCAGTGGAACATCACGCCACCAGAAGTTGTGAATGCTCCCTCACTGGAGGCTTCTAAGAAGAGACTGCACAACGATTTGTCTGAAATGGTCTAGACTCCAGAAACACACAACACACACACATACACACACACATACATATTCACATAGATATATGTGCATATGAGAGAGACACAGAGAGAGAGAGAGAGAGAGAGAGAGACAGAGAGAGAGGAAAGAAAGATGAGAGAGACAAATAGATGAGTGAGAGAGGAGAGAGAGGAGAGAGAGACAGATGAGAGAGCGATATGAGAGAGAGAGAGAAAGAGAGATGAGAGAAAGAGAGATGAGAGACAGAGAAAGCGATATGAGAGAAAGCGAGATGAGAGATGAAGATGAGATGAGAGAGACAGATGAGATGAGAGAGATGAGAGAGAGAGATGAGAGAGAGAGATAGATGAGTGAGAGATGAGAGACAGATGAGAGAGAGTGAGAGAGACAGATAGATGAGTGAGAGATGAGAGATACAGATGAGAGAGAGATGAGAGCAAGACAGAGAAGAGAGAGGGATGAGAGAGAGATAGAGATCAGAGAGAGATGATGACTGAGATGAGAGAGAAAGAGACAGATGAGAGAGATGAAGAGAGATGAGAGAGAGAGATGAGAGAGACAGAGGAGAGAGATGAGAGAGAGATGAGAGAGAGAGACAGATGAGAGATATGAGAGACAGAAAAGATATGAGAGAGAGAGAGATGAGAGAGGTACAGATGAGAGAGAGAGAGAAGATGAGATGAGAGACAGATGAGGAGAGAGAGAGGAGAGAGAGAGAGAGAGATACAGATGAGAGAGAGATGAAGAGATGAGAGAGACAGATAAGATGAGAGAGAGAGAGAGAGAGCTGAGAGATATGAGACAGAGATGTGTGTGTGTGAGAGAGATGATAGAGAGACAGATGAGAGACAGATGAGATATGAGACAGAGACAGAGATGTGAGAAACAGATGAGAGACAGAGATGTGAGAAACAGATGAGAGAGAGAGAGGAGAGAGAGAGGAGATCATAGTTATAGATGATATAGGGTTTCCCGCTTAAGCAGATGGTTGGACTAGAAGACCCCCAAGGTCCCTTCAAACTCTGTAATTCTGTTCTGTTTTATGGGCCGGGTCTCTCCTCATCTTGCGCTGCTTCTTTGACTTTTCTGGTGCTTCTGGTTGGTGTCAGCTTTGACGGTATCCAGCCACCGAGTTCTTTGGCAGCCTGGCTTCCTTTTACCGCTAACTCTTCCAACGACAATTGCTTTCCCCTTGTAGGATAGGGCCAAAGTGAGTGAGATGCAGTTTTGGCATTCTTGCCTTCCAGTGTCATGCTTGCGGTTATGCGCTCCATGCTTCCTTGTTGGTCCCCTCGGCTGTCCAAGGAACACGCAGGCGCCTTCTCCAGCACCCCAGCTCAGACGAGTTGGTTCTTTTTTTTCCCCGTTTTGCTTTCTCGAGGTCCAACTTTCACAAGAACCACAACCAGCGGTAGCTATGGGGAGCATAGGAAGCTACGTCCCCCACACATAGCTGCACCTTACTGTGCAAATAAACAAAATTAAAATGCACAACGGCCAAGGAAGGTCCCCGTAATGACAGCAGTTGTTGGCACAGCCAATTTAACGGCTGACACTTCCCAACATAATGGCTTTCTCCGGTCGATTTGTCACATAAAATGGCCATGGTGTGCAAGATTTACTTTCCTGATTTTGTCTTGCACATCCGATGTTACGCACTGCAATAACTTGCTCGTAAGTTGCTTTTATTTATGTATGTATATCACTACATATAGGTGTAGCCAAGGTTTCCCTTCTCTTTCTCTCTCTCTCTCTCTCTCTCTCCTTCTCCATCTCTGTGTCTCCATTTCTCTCCCTCTCTCTTTCCCTTTCCCTCCCTCCGTCTCTCACCACTCTCTTTCTCTCTCTCACCACTCTCCCTCTCCCTCTCCATTGCTCTCTCTCTTTCTCTCTCCATCGGTTTCCATTTCTCTCCATCTCTCTCTCTTTCTCCCTCCCTCCTTCCCTCCCTCTCTCTCTCTCTCAGTAGGTTTTCAAACTCGGACACTTTAAGGCTTCTGGACTTCAACTCCCAGAATTCCTAGCCAGCAGAACTCCCCCAGCCAATTCAGTGGCGCTGAAGTCCACAACTCTTAAAAGTTGCCCTTTTTGGGAGACCTGGCTGAAGAATTCTGGGAGTTGAAGTCCACAAGTCTTAAAATGGTCAAGGTTTAAGAGACCACCCACTGCTTCCAAAGATGCCAGAGACGTCAATCAACCTCTTGCCTGGCAGGTTCTCACAATCCTGATGTCAGGGCTCCAACACGCACCCCCATTCAAATCACAAGTCCCTTGCCTCATCTCTCAGAGCAAAAAAGGTTGATTTATTAGTTGACCTGTCGGCATTATCTGGGTGCAGCTGACTCTGAGATACATCATTCATTTCCCCCTTGACCCTAGCCTTCCCACCCACCCCCTAGATGTATATTCTCCAATGGGACAACTCCATAGCCAAGAGTCATCAATCATCCTCTCCAGTAATAATCTTGCGCGCCAACAGCTTCGGCTGCCAAGGCGATTATCTGAGGCATTTAAGGAATGCACTGCTTTCCCCCTCACTCCCTTTCTGCTGGCAACTAAAAAGACCATAGAAGTATTTTTTAGTTGACACCTGATACTGGCATTTTTCCCCCCCTTGCAGAAGGCCGGGCCTGTGCCGTAGTTTTCGACTGCAAGTTCATCGAGACGTCCGCTGCCCTCCAGCACAACGTGGACGAACTTTTCGAAGGGGTCGTGCGGCAGATCCGGCTGCGCCAGGACAGCAAGGAGGCCAACAAACGGCGCAGGTCACTCTACAAGCGCAAGGAAAGCCTGACCAAGAAAGTGCGGCGTTTCCTGGACCGGCTGGTGGCGCGCAACAACCAGAAAGTTGCGCTGAAGGTCCGTTCCAAGTCTTGCCATGATCTTTCCGTGCTGTGAGAGACCATCGGGTGGGTGGGTGGGTGAGTGTGTCCTCGTTCACTTGCCCCCCCTTCCTGTACCACCCTGGGCCTGGCCTCGGTCTTCCTTTCGGTGCCTAGCACGGCTTTGCAAATACCCGTCACTGCGAAAGGGAGCTTGGAGTCCCAGTGGACAATCATTTAAATAGGAGCCAGCGTTGTGTCGCAGCCGCCAAAAAAAGCCAACACAATCCTAGGCTGCATCAACAGAGGGATGGAATCAAGATCCCGTGAAGTGTTAATCCCGCTTTATAAGGCCTTGGTAAGGCCACACTTGGAGTATTTGCATTCAGTTTTGGTCGCCACGATGTAAAAAAAAAAAGATGTTGAGATTCTAGAAAAAGTGCAGAGAAGAGCAACAAAGAGGATTAGGGGACTGGAGGCTAAAACATACGAAGAATGGTTGCTGGAATTGGATATCTTTTGTCTATTTGAAATAAGGATTTAGGGGTGACATGACAGCTGTCAACTCAAAAATATTTATCTGGTCTTTTAGAGTTGCCAGCGGAAAGGGAGTTGGGAGAAAGCAGTGCATTCCTTAAATGCTTCAGATAATTGTTAGGTGACCGAAGCTGTTGGCACTCAAGATTATTGCTGGAGAGCATGATGGATGACTCTTGGCTATGGATGGGTCCCATTGGAGAATAGACATCCAGGGGGTGGGAGGAAGACCAGGGTCAAAGGGGGAAATGAATGATGTGTCTCAGAGTCGGCTGCACCCAGATAATGCCGACATGGTCACTCCTAATAAATCCATTTTTTTTTAAAACTCTGAGAGATGCGGCTAGAGACTTATGATTTGAATGGGGGTGGATTTGTCGGAGCCCTGACAACAGCAGTCTTTTGATATTTAAAGGGCTGCCCCAAAGAAGAGGGAGGGGGGGTCAATCTATTCTCCAAAGCCCCAGAAGGCAGGAGAAGAAAGAAGAGAAAGAAACTCATCCAGAAGAGAAGCAACCTGGAACTATGGAGAAACTTCTCGATCGTGAGAATGATGAATTGGGGGGAACTGGAGGCTAAAGCATAGGAAGAACGAAGAAAGGTTGCAGGAATTGGGGGTGCCCAGTTTGAGGACAAGAAGGACTAGGGGTGACATGATAGCAGTCTTCTAATATTTTAGGAGCCTCGGTGGCGCAGTGGCGAGAGTGCAGTACTGCAAGCTACTTCTGCTGACTGCCGGCTGCCTGCAATTTGGCAGTTCAAATCCCACCAGGCTCCAGGTTGACTCAGCCTTCCCTCCTTCTGAGGTGGGTCAAATGAGGACCCAGATTGTTGGGGGGCAAGAGGCGGACTTTGTAAACCGCTTAAGAGAGGGCTGTAAAATGTGAAGTGGTATATAAGTCTAAGTGCTATTGCTACCTTCCTTCCTATCACCTTCCTTCCTTCCTTCCTTCCTTCCTTCCTTCCTTCCTTCCTTCCTTCCTTTCTTCCTTCCTAGGTTGACTCAGCCTTCCATCCCTCCTTTGTTGGGGCAAGAGGCTGACTCTGTAAACCCTCCTCTTCCTTCCTTCCTTCCTTCCTTCCTTCCTTCCTTCCTTCCTTCCTTCCTTCCTATCTTCCTACCTCCCTCCTTCTCTCTCCTTCCTTCCTTCCTTCCTTCCTTTCTTCCTTCCTTCCTATCTTCCTACCTTCCTACCTCCCTCCCTCCCTCTCCTTCCTTCCTTCCTTCCTTCCTTCCTTCCTTCCTTCCTTCCTTCCTATCTTCCTATCTTCCTACCTTCCTACCTCCCTCCTTCTCTCTCCTTCCTTCCTTCCTTCCTTCCTTCCTTCCTTCCTTCCTCCCTCCCTCCCTCCCTCTCCTTCCTTCCTTCCTTCCTTCCTTCCTTCCTTCCTTCCTTCCTTCCTCTTTCTCTTTCCTTCCTTCTTTCCTTCCTTCCATCCATCCATCCTTCCTAAGGTTGACTCAGCCTTCCATCCTTCCAAGGTGGGTAAAAAGAGGACCCAAATTGTTGGGGGCAAGAGGCTGACTCTGTAAACCGCTTAGAGAGGACTTCTTCCTTCCTTCCTTCCTTCCTTCCTTCCTTCCTTCCTTCCTTCCTTCCTATCTTCCTTCCTTCCTCCCTCCCTCCCTCCTCCCTCTCCTTCCTTCCTTCCTTCCTTCCTTCCTTCCTTCCTTCCTTCCTTCCTTCCTATCTTCCTACCTCCCTCCTTCTCTCTCCTTCCTTCCTTCCTTCCTTCCTTTCTTCCTTCCTTCCTATCTTCCTACCTTCCTACCTCCCTCCTTCTCTCTCCTTCCTTCCTTCCTTCCTTCCTTCCTTCCTTCCTCCCTCCCTCCCTCCCTCCCTCCCTCTCCTTCCTTCCTTCCTTCCTTCCTTCCTTCCTTCCTTCCTTCCTTCCTATCTTCTATCTTCCTACCTTCCTACCTCCCTCCTTCTCTCTCCTTCCTTCCTTCCTTCCTTTCTTCCTTCCTTCCTTCCTTCCTCCCTCCCTCCCTCCTCCTCCTTCCTTCCTTCCTTCCTTCCTTCCTTCCTTCCTTCCTTCCTTCCTTCCTTCCTCTTTCTCTTTCCTTCCTTCTTTCCTTCCTTCCATCCATCCATCCTTCCTAAGGTTGACTCAGCCTTCCATCCTTCCAAGGTGGGTAAAGAGGACCCAAATTGTTGGGGCAAGAGGCTGACTCTGTAAACCGCTTAGAGAGGACTTCTTCCTTCCTTCTTCCTTCCTTCCTTCCTTCCTTCCTTCCTTCCTTCCTCCCTCCCTCCTCCCTCCCTCCCTCTCCTTCCTTTCCTTCCTTCCTTCCTTCCTTCCTTCCTTCCTTCCTTCCTTCCTTCCTTTCTCTTTCCTTCCTTCTTTCCTTCCTTCCTTCCATCCATCCATCCATCCATCCTTCCTAAGGTTGACTCAGCCTTCCATCCTTCCAAGGTGGGTAAAAAGAGGACCCAAATTGTTTACAGGCCAACTCTGTAAACCGCTTAGAGAGGGCTGTGAAGCACTATAAAGTGGTACATGAGTCTTATTGCTATTTCTATGGCTGTTTGAGGGGCTGCCCCAAAGAAGAGGGAGTCAAGCTATTCTCCAAAGCCCCAAAAGGCAGAACAAGAAGCAACGGATGGAAACGAACCCAGGACAGAAGCAACTTGGAACTAGGGAGAAACTTCCTAACAGGGAGGACAATGAACCAGTGGAACTGCTTGCCACCAGAAGCTGTGGGCGCTCCATCCCTGGAGGTTTTAAAAAAAGAGACTGGACAGCCACTTGTCTGAAATGGTATAGGGCCTCCTGCCTGAGCAGGGGGTTGGACTAGAAGACCTCCAAGGTCCCCTCTGTCGTAAAAACAATTCAGGAAAATTGGAACACAGGCCAACCGCAGGCAATAAATCTTACTTTGAGATCAGAGGTTTACTTCATGAGCTATTTGGAACACGAACAGCCATCATAACATAACAACACTGCAGTAACACTTACAAACCACCCATTGCAATGCGATGTCCAGAGATACTATCTAGGTTCAGCAAGGAGCAGCTACCCACAGTGGCGATGATCTGAGATAATAATCCTTCTTATGTAGTCTGTTTTCTACATCTCTTCCGTTTCTCTGGAAGATTACCAGGGTTAGTGTCCTCATTCACTGTGCCATCTTGGTGCTTGGCACTGATTTGAAAAGCTCTCGTCCTCTGCACTTTTCGGTTCCGTTTTCTTGTAATGTCCCAGACAAGTTATATCCAAAAGAGCCCCCAAAACTGAGCTAATTGCAACTGTTAGTTTTACACAATTTCTGATTACAAATTTCCCTTAGTTTGCGTCTTTTACCAAGTTAGTGCTTTAATACAGTGGTCCCCAACCTCTTTTGTACCAGGGACCATGTGGAAACACTTTTTCAAGGACCAGGTAAGGGGCGTGAAGGTTCCCATAACAAAAACCTTATTGTTATGACTCCCCTTCAAAATTCAAACAAACAAAACAGAAAGCAGCCGTTTCAAAATTAAATCCAACGGAAAGAAGTCTTACAAGATAACGGCTGGCAGAAACCTCACAGGATAAATCTTTACTCTGTCCGGCAAACCAGTCCTGGCAATAAATCTCCAGTCTCAGAGCTTCTTGCTGTAACGTCCTCACTCAAATAAGTCACTTTGTTCCTGGCAAATTTTACCAGCCCAGCTGTGTCCTTTTATACTCATTGAGGCAACGTGCTAATTTACTGACTCGCCCTCCTCCTTCGTCCCAGCTGAGTTTGCCTTCTCAACCATCTTCTGTTCCTTACATTTAACCACAAATTTTCCAAGTTCTCATCTCCACTAGAAGACTCTCTCAAAACTTCCCTGTCAGCCATTCCCGGCTGTTGATCAGATAAGGAACCAGAGGAGGTCAAAGGTCCTGACAATTCTAATACATCAGGTCTGTCGTCCTTTGTCACGTCCATCTCCTCATCCTGGTTACCAGTCCAATCACTGAGCCATGCCGGCTCATATTTTTCTCCCATGTCCTCCTCACTTGAACTCATATCAGTCACAGGAGCTGAATCCAAGCCCGGAGCCACAACACTTATCAAACAAAAACCTTTTTGCAGGCAGTCTGTGACCTTTCTGCTATCTCAACGTTGTCTCGTTTACCCTGATGCAGGATAAATACGCGCCAAAGAGTCAAGCGCGGAAGTTAGGTGAGGGCGGAAGTGGCCGTCTTTCAAAATAAGACACCCGGAAGCCAAAACGTATTTATATATATATATATATTTAATCACGATTATTCATTCTTTGCGGCTCGGTACAAAATGATCCACGGACTGGTACCGGTCCGGGGCCTGGTGGTTGGGGACCCCTGCTTTAATATATATCATATAAGAAGTAACGAGAGCCAGGTTCAAACTAGGAAGCATACACACAGGTAGAGAGTTAAGGGTCTCACCTCACCCTTCCAACTCTTTTATTCTGTCCTTCTGGGCGATAAGTTGGCAACGCCTTCTGGCAGTAAAAGAACGGCGGGCAGTAGGGTGGAATGGCCGAGAAGGAGTCTGACCTGAGCTGATTTGTTCAGGCTCAACTGTCTGGTTTGGCATATCTGAGAAAGGTGCAAGGAGGTGGGGTTGGACTAGAAGATCTCCCAGGTCCCTTCCAACTCCGTTACTCTCTTCTAAATTCAGGCTTTTCCGGCTTAAATTTGGTGCACGGAATGAGACCACGATGTAGACTTCTACCCCCCGCACCCACTTGGTTCCCCGAGGTTTGTGATTTTTTGCCCTTGTCGCTCCGAAGGGCTGCCTGCTATCTTTGAGATTCAGGCCAGTGGCTTCGTGCCAGCCTGGGTCAGGAATGGAACCGGCTGCTTGGCAGATGCCAGTCGCCGAGCCCTGGCGAGCACAGATAAGCAGAAAGAAAGAAGAGGGGGAAGAAAAAAAAATGCAATTCGGTGGGAAAGTTTTCTGAAAGACGGTCTGGTCTCGCGGCGTAATGAGCTTCTTGCAAACGGTATTTCCAGCGTTAAGACTGAAGTTGCCGGTTGACCCCTTGACCACAGTGACCCATCGTTTCTTTTTTCCGTTGCTAAGCAGGACGGTTGGAAGCTTTGAGAGTTTAGAAAGAGCACTTTGGGAGAACGAGAGTTGGACAGAAGGGATGAGGACGGGGTTCAGAAATGGTCCTGAGCTTTTTTCTTTTTTTTTTGAAAACAATTTTATTAGTTTTTCAAAACAAACGAACAAACAAAACATAAAAACATCCAGCTTTCTTTCATAAATATACAAACAGTGTGTCGGCTGGTTTACCAGTTTTTGTGCATTCATTTCGTAGTCTCAATTACAGTTACATTACATAATAAACTCATATTATCAATCAGAAATTATATACCCTAGTATCACTATCAAACAAACATTTGACTATGATTTTATTCATTCATACTTTACGAGATAACTATAATTTACTTAATTTATTTTATAACAAACCATATAATCATACCAAATCTATCCTGAAGACATTTTATAAATGTCCTGAGCTTTTTTTTTTGGCGCTCTTCACTGGATTCACTTCAACTTGATTTTCAACTTGGGCATTTGAAAATTGGTGGACTTCAGTTCCCACAATGCCCCAGTCAGCCATGATTGTTAAGCGGAAAGGAAGGTAGCTGTTTCCTAATCTGGCATTTCTTAACTTTAAGATAGGTGGACTCCAACGCCCAGAATTCCCTAGACAACATGCTTTAAGATTGGTGGACTTCAATTCCCAGAATTCCTCAGCTGGCATGCTTTAAGATGGGGGAGGACTCCAACTCCCAGAATTCCCCAGGCAGCAGGCTTTGAGGTGGATGGACTTCAACCCCCCAGAACTCCCTAGGCCACGTGCTTGAAGATGCTGCTTTATTTAAGATGGATAGACTCCAACTCCCAGAATCCCCCAGCCGGCCTGTTTTTAAGATGGGTGAACTCCAACTCCCTAGGGCTGGCTGGGGAATTCTGGGAGTTGGAGTCCACCCATCTTATGGCGGCCAAGTTGGAAAACTCCGGATTCGAGAGCATCCGCCAGCTATTACGGTAGCTCCCGAAGGGCTTCATTAATGCCACGAGGATGATGAAGAGGAAGGTGATGAGGATGAAGGAGAAATCGTCTCCGGGTGGCCTGGAATGGCAGAGGGGGGCTTCCTGACTAGAGAGCCCAATCCTTGCTGGGAAACCCACCCGCCGTCCCTGGGCTGCCTGGCCTGCCAGGGTCTCCTCTGCGCCTCGCACAGCGGTCAACGAAACCGATGGCACAGCCAACCGGGCGCATCTACAGGCGCTTCCCTCGGAAGGCCAGAATGGAAGGGAGCAGGGAAGGGCCGAACCGGGGATGGCTGGGCCCGCCGCCAGCTCTGACTTCAGCGCCGGGAGCTGCTCCTTCTTGAGGGTCAGGTTAAAAGTTTCCGTAGCTGCTGGGAGCTGCCAGGGTTGTTTTAAGGAGGAGGGGGAGGACGGGGAGGGGAGGGCCCTCAGCCCCTGGGCTTTGGAGGATTAATTTGGTCAGCAGCGGCAGTGGAGGGGAGGAGGAGGAGGAGGAGGAAAAAGAGGAGGGGGAGGAGGAAGAGGAAGGCTTAGCTCAATCGCTCTGCAGAATGAATTCTATCCGAAGGAGGAGCAGGAAGAGAGGGAGGGGAAGAGGAGGAGGAGGAAGAGGAATGGGAAGAGGGATGAAGAGGGGGAGGGGAAAGCGAGGGGGAAGAAGAGAAGGAGGAAAGGAGGAGGGGAAGAGGGAGGAAGAGAGCAGGAGAAAGGGAAGGGGGCAGAAGGGAGGAAGAGGAAGGGAAAGAGGAGGAAGAGAGGTGGGGAAGAAAGAGGAGGGGGAGGAAAGGGAAGGGGAGGAAGAGTGGGAGGAGAAAGAGGGGAGGAGAAAGGGAAGGGGGCAGGGAGGAGGGGGAAGAGAAGGAGGAACAGGGGGTGGGGAAAAGGAAAGGGAGGGAAGGAAGAGGAGAAGAATGAGGAAGGGAGGAAGGGATGGGGAAGAAAGGAGGGGTGGGGAAACGGAAGGGGAGGAAGAGGAGAAGAAGGAAGAGAAGGAGGAGGAAGAGAGGAGAAAGGGAAGGGGGCAGAAGAGGAGGAAGAGAAGGAGGAAGAGGGCGAGGGAAGGAAGACGAAGAGAAGGAAGAGGTGGAGGAGGAAGAGGAGGAAGAGGGGGAGGGGGAAAGGAGGAGGGAGGAAGGGAAGGGGAGGAAGAGGAGGAAGAGGGGAGGAGGAAGGGGTGGGGAAGAAAGAAGCGGTGGGGAGGAAGAGGAGAAGAAGGAAGAGGGGAGGGGAGAGGAGGAAGAGGGGAGGGGGAAAGGAGGAGGGAGGAAGGGAAGGAGAGGAAGAGGAGAGGGGGAGGAGGAAGAGGGAGGAAGGGGTGGGGAAGAAAGAAGGGTGGGAGGAAGAGGAGAAGAAGAGGGAGGGAGGAGGAGAGGGGGAGGGGGAAGGAGGAGAGAGGAAGGGGAAGGGGAGGAAGAGGAGAAGAGGGGAGGAGGAAGAGGAGGAGGAAGGAAGAGGAGAAGAGGGAAGGGGGAAAGAGAGAGGAAGAGAAGGAGGAAGAGGGCGAGGAAAGGAAGATGAAGAGAAGGAAGAGGTGGAGGAGGAAGAGGGAGGGAAGGAAGAGGAGGAA
The DNA here is from genome assembly GCF_049901715.1 of Pseudonaja textilis. Taxonomy (NCBI): domain Eukaryota; kingdom Metazoa; phylum Chordata; class Lepidosauria; order Squamata; family Elapidae; genus Pseudonaja; species Pseudonaja textilis. The sequence continues at coordinate 3,361,722 of NC_141992.1, read as the reverse complement.
GAGGGGGAGGGGGAAAGGAGGAGGGATGAGGGAAGGGGAGGAAGAGGAGGAAGAGGGGAGGGGAAGGGTGGGAAGAAAGAAGGGGGGAGGGAGGAAGAAGGAGGGAGGGAGAGGAGGAGAGGGGGAGGGGAAGGAGGAGGAGGAAGGGAAGGAGAGGAAGAGGAGAAAGAGGGGGAGGAGGAAGGGGTGGGGAAGAAAGAAGCGGTGGGGAGGAAGAGGAGAAGAAGGAAGAGGGGGAGGGGAGAGGAGGAAGAGGGGGAGGGGGAAAGGAGGAGGGAGGAAGGGAAGGGGAGGAAGAGGAGAAAGAGGGAGGAGGAAGGGAGGAAGGGTGGGGAAGAAAGAAGCGGTGGGGAGGAAGAGGAGAAGAAGGAAGAGGGGAGGGAGAGGGAGGAAGAGGGGAGGGGAAAGGAGGAGAGAGAGAGGAAGGGGAGGGAGGAAGAGGAGAAAGAGGGGGAGGAGGAAGAGGGAGGGGAAGGAAGAGGAGGAAGAGGGGAGGGGGGAAAGGAGAGAGGAAGAGAAGGAGGAAGAGGGCGAGGAAAGGAAGATGAAGAGAAGGAAGAGGTGGAGGAGGAAGAAGGAGGGGAAGGAAGAGGAGGAAGAGGGGCAGGGGAAAGGAGGAGGGAGGAAGGGGAGGGGAGGAAGAGGAGGAAGAGGGGGAGGAAGCAGAGGAGGAGGAAGAGAAAGAGGAGGAAGGGGTGGGGAAGTAAGGAGGGAGGAGAAAGGGAAGGAGGCAGAAGACGAGGAGGAAGAGAAGGAGGAAGAAGGCGAGGGGAAGGAAGAGGGGAAGGGGAAAGGAAGGGAAGGAATAGAAGAAGGAGGAAGGAGGGGAGGGGAAGGAGGAGGAAAGGATCCTCCCAGCAGATTCCACCTTCCCCGTTGCCTCCTGAGGGAAACCAGCGGTTGGGGCCGGCTTGGCTTGCACCCAGACCCAAGAGGCCGGCCTGGGAAGAGGCTGGGAGCCCTTTCCCCCACTTGGCCAGGCTCCAGGGAGGGACTCAGGGGGGCCTTTCCCTCCTTGCACCCAGGCGGAAGTTTCCCAGAGGTTCCAGATGTTTGGAACGGACGTCCCTCCGGCCGGCTCGGGTTTCACAAAACATGACAGGCCCAGAAATCTGCCCAGGGCAACCTGTGGTATCACCCCACCCCTCCGTCAGGGAGGCCGGCTTAATAGTTCACATGTATTTTATGCATTTCTTTACATCCCATCCTTATTGATTTTATCAATTATTCAAAGTGAGGGACATATCCAGCCTATTTTTTTCCTTCTCTTTTCCACAACAACCCTGTGAGGTGAGTTGGGCTAAAAGAGAGGCACTGGCCCAAAGTCACATAGACAGCTTTCATGCCTAAGGCGGGACTAGAACTCCCCAACACCTGGGGATTGGCCCAAAGTCACCAACTGGCTATCATGCCTAAGGCGGGACTATAACTCACCGTCTCCTGGTGATTGGCCAAAAGTCACCCAGTTGGCTTTCATGCCTAAGGCGGGACTAGAACTCACTGTCTCCTGGTGATTGGCCCAAAGTCACCCAGCTGGCTTTCATACCTAAGGCAGGACTAGAACTCACCATCTCCTGGTGATTGGCCCAAAGTCACCAACTGGCTTTCATGCTAAGGCGGACTGGAACTCACCGTCTCCTGGTGATTGCCAAAAGTCACCCAGTTGGCTTTCATGCTAAGGCGGGACTAGAACTCACTGTCTCCTGGTGATTGGCCCAAAGTCACCCAGCTGGCTTTCATACCTAAGGCGGGACTAGAACTCACCATCTCCTGGTGATTGGCCAAAAGTCACCCAGTTGGCTTTCATGCCTAAGGCAGGACTAGAACTCACCGTCTCCTGGTGATTGGCCCAAAGTCACCAACTGGCTTTCATGCCTAAGGCGGTACTGGAAGTCACCGTCTCCTGGTGATTGGCCAAAAGTCACCCAGTTGGCTTTCATACCTAAGGCGGGACTAGAACTCACCGACTCTTGGTGATTGGCCCAAAGTCACCCAGCTGGCTTTCATACCTAAGGCGGGACTAGAACTCACCGTCTCCTGGTGATTGGCCCAAAGTCACCCAGCTGTCTTTCATGCCTAAGGCGGGACTAGAACTCACCGACTCCTGGTGATTGGCCCAAAGTCACCCAGCTGTCTTTCATGCCTAAGGCGGGACTAGAACTCACCGACTCCGGGTGATTGGCCCAAAGTCACCAACTGGCTTTCATGCCTAAGGCGGGACTGGAACTCACCGTCTCCTGGTGATTGGCCAAAAGTCACCCAGTTGGCTTTCATGCCTAAGGCGGGACTAGAACTCACTGTCTCCTGGTGATTGGCCCAAAGTCACCCAGCTGGCTTTCATACCTAAGGCGGGACTAGAACTCACCGTCTCCTGGTGATTGGCCCAAAGTCACCCAGCTGTCTTTCATGCCTAAGGCAGGACTAGAACTCACCGTCTCTTGGGGATTGGCCCAAAGTCACCAACTGTCTTTCATGCCTAAGGCGGATCTCACCGACTCATTGGCCCAAAGTCATCCAATTGGCTTTCATGGTTAAGGCGGGACTTCACCGACTCTTGGTGATTGGCCCAAAGTCACCCAGTTGGCTTTCATGTCTAAGGCGGAACTAGAACCCACCGTCTCCTGGGGATTGGCCCAAAGTCACCCAGCTGTCTTTCATGCCTAAGGCAGGACTAGAACTCACCGTCTCCTGGGGATTGGCCCAAAGTCACCAACTGTCTTTCATGCCTAAGGCGGGACTAGAACTCACCGACTCCTGGTGATTGGCCCAAAGTCACCAACTGGCTTTCATGCCTAAGGCGGTACTAGAACTCACCGTCTCCTGGTGATTGGCCCAAAGTCACCCAGTTGGCTTTCATGTCTAAGGCGGGACTAGAACCCACCGTCTCCTGGGGATTGGCCTAAAGTCACCCAGCTGTCTTTCATGCCTAAGGCGGGACTAGAACTCACCGTCTCCTGGTGATTGGCCCAAAGTCACCCAGCTGGCTTTCATGCCTAAGGCGGGACTAGAACTCACCGTCTCCTGGGGATTGGCCCAAAGTCACCAACTGGCTTTCATGCCTAAGGCGGGACTAGAACTCAGAATATTGATGATTGGCCCACAGTCACTCAGTCATCTTTTGTGCCTACAGCAGGACTAGAACTCACAGTATCCCACCTGGTTTCTAAGCCAGCACTTAAGCCAGTCCATCAAACTGGCTCTCCGTTATTGGATCGCTGTGCAATATTATTGCCCCTAAAACAGTCCCAAAATGAGATTTAGAGCTGCCCCACCTTCCCGATCCCATGGAAAGTGGGGGCCGTTGGCACTCTGCTTGCGACTGAATTGCCCCTCCCTCATTAAGCAGAGCCCCTCGTTAATGCAACCCGTTGCTCAAGTGCTTTGCAACTGTTAGCAAAGCTTGCGTTTGCCTTCTGAGGAGGAACACGCTTGCCAAAGGAAAAGGGGATTTCCTGCAAGGAATTTGCACGTTCCCTGAATATTCCCCCTGCCACCGCAATCCTAGCCCCCTCCCAGATTTCAGCTCAGTGGACCTGATGCAGGCAAGGACCCCTCCCCTACTCTCCACATCCCCCCCCACACCCCACCTCTCAGGCTACCTCCGTCCCACTCCCGCCCTGCCAAAAAAAAATATCCACGTGGTCATTCAGCGAGAGGCAGCGAAAAAGATAGAAGGGAAAATGGAAGGGCGGGGGGAGAGAAAGCGGAGCTGCGGATGGAATCTTGGCAAGAGGAGGAATGGAAACTGTGAGATCCAACACAAAAAATGCAGGGCACAAATACAGGAAGTTGTGGGGAGGGAGATAACAACCACATCTGGGCAGGGATTAGAAGCAGCCGAAGGGCTACAACGGCTTGAGGCGAAACACAGAGGAATCTAAGAGCCTCTGGGGCCTCCAATATTGGCCCCTTTAAGACTTGTGGACTTCAACTCCCAGAATTCCCCAGCCAGCACGTCTAAAAACTTGGGCCCTTTAAGAGTTGTGTACTTCAACTCCCAGAATTCCCCACTCAGCAGGACCCCAATCTTGGCCACTTTTAAGACTCCTGGACTTCAACTCCCAGAATTCCCCAGTCAGCAGGACTCCAAACTTGGCCACTTGGACTTCAACTCCCAGAATTCCCCAGTCAGCAGGACTCCAAACTTGGCCACTTTAAGACTCCTGGACTTCAACTCCCAGAAATCCCAGTCAGCAGGACTCCAAACTTGGCCACTTTAAGACTCCTGGAGTTCAACTCCCAGAATTCCCCAGGTACCAGGTCTAAAAACTTGGTCCCTTTCAAATTGTGGACTTCAACTCCCAGAATTCCCCAGTCAGCAGGACTCCAAACTTGGCCCCTTTAAGAGTTGTGGACTTCAACTCCCAGAATTCCCCAGTCAGCAGGACTCCAAACTTGGCCCTTTTAAGACTCCTGGACTTCAACTCCCAGAATTCCCCAGTCAGCAGGACTCCAAACTTGGCCCTTTTAAGACTCCTGGACTTCAACTCCCAGAATTCCCCAGTCAGCAGGACTCCAAACTTGGCCCTTTTAAGACTCCTGGACTTCAACTCCCAGAATTCCCCAGGTACCAGGTCTAAAAACTTGGTCCCTTTCAGAATTGTGGACTTCAACTCCCAGAATTCCCCAGTCAGCAGGACTCCAAACTTGGCCCTTTTAAGACTCCTGGACTTCAACTCCCAGAAATCCCCAGCCAGCAGATCTCCGAACTTGGCATGTGCTGGCTGGGGAATTCTGGGAGTTGAAGTCCACAAGTCTTAAAAGTGACACGTTTGGGTAAACTGGAATCGAACCAGTAGCTAATTGTATGGACAGTTCAGCAAACCAGCAACTCCCACCCCTGGCTGGCCCCTCCCACCCCTCCCCACCCCGGAGTCCCCACATGGGCAGTTTTGGATGCCAGGTAAGTACAGGGCCAGAAATGGGCCTTGTGGAGGCTCCAGAAGGCCAGAAACGGGCCTGTTTCCGGCCTCCATGAAGCCTCCGAAGCCTGGGAGGCCGTTTTCGCCCTTCCGGAGGCTTGAGGAAAGCCTCCAGAGCCTGGGGAGAACAAAAACAACCCCCCACACCATGCTGCAGGAGGCCGACTAGGCCACGCCCATCTAGCACCTGGGCAGAGAACCGGTTGTTAAAAAAAATTGATGCCCGCCCCTGGACTCAGGTAGCCGATTGCAGAAAGATAGATCTCTGAGTGAATCTGTGATTCTGTGAGCAACTCAATCTGCCTGCCTGCTTTGTCTGATTTTGGGTAAAAGTTGCTCTTTTTTTATATATATATAAAAAATGCAGTATTTACATACAATGGTGTGTTGTGAGTTAATTTTGTGAGTTTGCTTGCTGGCAAATTTTATGAGTTTGCTGGTAAGCAAATTTTATGTGACAGACTCAGGTAGCCGATGGCAGAAAGATAGATCTCTGAGTGAATTTGTGATTCTGTCAGCAACTCAATCTGCCTGCCTGCTTTTGGGTAAAAGTTGCCTTTTTTAATTTAAAAAAATAAATCAATATTTTCATAAATATTTATAATATTTACATACAAGCCATGCCTACCCAGTCACTTGACCAAGCCACACCCACAAATTAGGCCACACCCACAGAACTGGTTGTAAGAAATTTGAATCCCACCCCTGCAATCATCGCTCCACCAAAGAACAGGTGAAATCTGAGGTACGTGTGACATGACAACAGCCGGCAGTGCCCATTTTACAAATCATTTTAAGCCATTTAAAAAATGCATTTTTTAATCCAAAAGATATTTATATGTTTTACTAATTGTTTTCTTTTCCTCTCCTAGCCATATTTTATCTAATTCTTGTGGGGTCATATTAAAGCCAAATTGTTCTCTATCTTTTTTATAATGGGTTTATATTTGTGCAAAGGGCCACCATGCTATCTCCTTTCCTTGAATTTGTATTTGGTTCCTATTTTTAAACTCTCCAGTATCATATAATAAATCTTTATACCTGACAATATTTTCATAATCCAATAGATTTGGATATGTGACTGCTTCCAATGTAGATAACCACAATGGAACCTTTGGGTAGTGTTTTTTTTTAAATCTTTCCCCAGATATTGAATAACACATTTCTTACATGGTGCCTTTGGAAATATGAATGTTGTTTAAAAGAAACAATCACAGAACCTATGATAACTTGGGCTAAAAACGTGGGTCATGGTATTGAATTAGATAAGCGGGAACACATCTGGCAAACAAATTACAAATTAACCATGTCAGTCTCGTATAAAGAAAACCTATATAAAATGGTTCATCGCTGGCACCGGCCTCCTGCGAGACTGGCTAAGATGATCCCCAACCTACCACTCAACTGTTGGAAATGTAACTACGCACAAGGAAAATATTTTCACATGTGGTGGACTTGCCCACGTGCTCAGAAGTTTTGGAGAAATATTAGAAATTGGATTTTAAATATAACAAAACAAAATTTAAAACTTGAACCCGAAACCTTTCTGCTAAGTATGATAGATTTAAACATGGAGAAAAAATATCAATATTTAATTTTGCACATCATAACTGCGGCCAGAAAAACCTATGCACAAAACTGGAAACTGTCTTTCATTCCTTCAGAGGATATGGTAATTAAAAAAATACATTTATGTGCTGAGATGGATAGCCTAACCAAATTGTTAAAAAAAATAAACAAGATAGTGACTATTATGAAATATGGAACATTTGATATGATTGGTTAAGGAAAAGGTGATATTTTATATTTGGATAAGTTATGGAAATGACAGAAGACATGCATTTAATTATAAACTATGTAGTGGGTAGTGATGCAGCTGCAGTGCAGCTTCTGGTCCATGGTCGTGTCTCATCTTCTGAGTGGGTGTGAATCTGTTTTCTACATGGAAGTGTGGTGGTGGCATCAGAACACAGCCAACCCCCCAACCAATCAGAACACACAGCCAAACCCCCTACCAATGAGAACACACCCCCACCCAATCAGAACACAGCCAAGCCCCCACCCAGTCAAGTCCCACCCCCACTAGCAGTTAAAAGGAAGAAGCAGCTGCAATCTCACATTACTCTGAGAAGCAAGAGCCGAAGACAGAAGCCTGAAGATGATGAATGAGACTTCATCGAAACGTTGCCTAGATACTTCGAATCTTACGCGGGAGAAAACCCGAACAACCAAAGATCCACATACAAATACCCGCGAGAACCTCAGAAAACACACACACACACACACACACACACACACACACATATATATATATATATATATACACACACACACATACATACATACATACACACACACACATACTTCTCTGTTTTAAATGTATGTCAAATAAATGTTTTTTTCTAGAATATTTTTTTTAAAAAAAATAAAAAATGCATTTTTTCCCCCACCCAAGACATCCCAAATTTTTGGCTCTTGAATTTATGCCTCTGGGGGACCCAATCCTCGGACGGTGGAATATATACACATACACAGTCATGTCTAATGCCTGGCAACTGGAGTTTTCCCTGCACAACCTCACTGCAGCTCGTTAATCATGAGTTTCTGATTTTTATCTTCTGTTTAACGGCCTCCCCGAGATTTCAAAAATAGAAAATGGTGCAGTGAGAGGTGGGTGGGAGGTAAATTGACAGGCATCTGGCCAGTTTTAAGACATCCCTGGAGGTTGATTGGGCCTCTCATAAATCGTTGGGTCTGGGGTGTGTTAACTCCTATTTTAATTTCGTGCCTCTCTTAACCCCTTTTGGGAGGAGGACTGGCCCGGGGCCATTCACTGAGCTAACAAAACAACAGAAAAGGCTTTGTTGTCACAGAATATATAGAGTTGTAGGTCTGGAAGGGACCTCGGAGATCTTCTAGTCCACCTCCTGTCCGAGGTCAGTCAAATCCAGTCTGTTTTTGGAAACCTCCAGTGATGAAGCACCTACAATTCCTGGAAGCAATCTACTGCACTGAAGGGACTTTGAAGGTCTTCTAGTCCAACCTCCTGCTCAAGCCCTGCTGCTGCTGACTGACTCTTGTTGCGCGTCTTTGCGCTGCTTCTTTGAATTTTACGAAGCTCCGGCTGGTGTCAGCTTTGACAGTGTCCAGCCACCGAGTTGGAGGGCTGGTTTACTTTTACTGCTAACCCTTCTAAACACAATAGTTTTCTCCAGTGCATCACATGGCCAAAATAAGTGAAGTCATGGTTTTGTGATTTTTGTCTTCCAGTGACATGTCTGGTGTTATCCTGCATTTTATAATGGTTGCATTATTTGGAACCTGACAGCTTAAGCTAGAGATCCTATACTATTATACTATGCTATGCTATGCTATACTATATTCTATATACTACTGTATATACTATATATTATACTATACTATACAGTGCAACAACAATACAGGAGCACACAACAGATACAATCTCAATATAAACCGCTCCAAACTTGATTGCAGAAATTACGACTTCAGCCACAGAGTGGTCAATGTCTGAAATGCACGACCTAACTCTGTTGTTGCATCCTCTAACCCTGACTCCTTTAACCTCAAACTATCCACTATTGACCTCATCTCATTCCTAAGTGGTCTGTAAAAGGGGTGTGCATAAATGCACCATCGTGCCTAAGTTGATTGTTAATTGTTAATCACCCTGGTTAATTGTTCTCCCTCTCAGGAAAATCCTCCTTAGTTCTAGGTTGCTTCACTCCTTGGTTAGTTTCCATCCGTTGCTTCTCGCTCAGATACTTTGAAGACAGGTCAGTGGTGGCTAATCTTTTGGGGCTCCTGCACCCAAAATTGTGCGTGGACTTGCACTACTTGCGCTCACGTGCCAGCAGCCAGAAGGCAATGCACCCCCCCATGCCCCCTACGCATGCTCACACAAAGCATCCCCGTGCCCCCTTATCTGCACTGTGCCTCATAGCTTGATTTTCAGCCAGTTTGAGGCCTTTTTCGGTTTGAGGCTTGAGGAAGGTTTCTGCAGGCTTCTGTAGGGCTTTGTAGGCCGAAAACTAGGCCCGTTTCGTCACTTCCAGTATTTCCAGAAAAAACAGGAAGTGATGACATGGGCCTAGTTTTCAGCCTGCAAAACCTGCAGAAGCCCCAAAAGGCCTCAAACCGGCCAAAAATCAGCTATGAGGTGCGCACATGCGTAGTGAGGTAAGTTTGCCTGCAGCTCGCGTGCCCACACAAACGGCTCCACGTTCCACCTGTGGCATGCATGCCATAGGTTGGCTATCACAGAGATAGGTTGACCCCCTCTTCTTTGTGGCAGACCCTCAAATATTGGAAGATAGCTATCATGTCACCCCTACTTCCTTTTTTTCCTTTAAAGCAGACCTGCCCAATTCCTACAACTTTTCTTTATATGTTTCAGCCTTCAGTCTCCTAATCGTCTTTGTTGCTCTTCTCTGCCCTTCTAGTCCAACCCCCTACTCAAGCAGGAGACCGCATACAATTCCAGACAAACGGCTTTCCAATCTCTTCTTGGAGACCTCCAGTGATGGAACAACTTCTGGACGGAAGCCGTTGACTGGTTAATGACCATCCCTGTTAGAAAGTTTCTCCTTAGTTCCAGGTTTGCTTCTCTCCTGGTTAGTTTCCATCCATTGTTTCTTTGTCTTGCCTTCTGGTGCTTCCAAGAACAGGTGGAGTCCCTCTTCTCTGTGGCAGCCCCTCAAGTCCCGGAAGATAATGATCACGTCCTTCCCAATCTTTCCCTTCGTTAGACCAGACGTTTCTAGTCCCCTCAACCATCCACTGTACAATTTAGCACCGAGATTCTTTGTTATCTTTTGTTGGGAGAAATATCCATCTGGTTCAGCTCCAAACTGGGAGAAAGACATTGGAAACATAGAGCCTGGTTGGAAAGTTGGTTTAATGATGAAACAGAACCACAAGGGTCCTGGGTAGCTGACCACATGGAGGTGAGAGTGAGGGCTATTTACACCTTCTCTTGGGCCTTGCACTGGAGCTTCCTGTTCCTGTGCAAGAACATGTCTTCTATTGGCTGTTGTATAGGGGGCATAGCTGGCTCTGTGGGTTGTCTGAGCTCCCAAGCTTGGACTCTGGCGCAATGTCCTTAGGAGATTGTGCCATGTAGTAAGCTTCCTGTTCCTGTGCAAGAACATGTATGTTATTGGCTATTGTAGGGGTTATGTAGGGGTCATAGCTGGCTCTATAGGTTGGCTGAGCTAAGCTTGGTTGAAGTTTGGTGGGTGGTGGAATATCCTTAGGAGATTGTGCCATGTAGTAAGCTCTGCTGCTAAAGGGTAGAGGGATAATCCTATTATGTCCTGGAGGGTCATGTCCAGGGCTGGGATTTGAATAACTTAACTGGTTCTCTGGCTGGGTAGGCATGGCCAATTGGTCATAGGACTGGGTGGGTGACATCACTCCTCGCACCCAGCTCCGCCTCAAAGGCAGAGGTAGGATTCAGCCAGTTGGGCCTAATCCACCACCCACTGGCTCCGCCTCGCCCATTTTTTTGGCCTGTTTTTTGGCAGTTTGGGGGTGTTTTCAGGCCGTTTTTGGCCTGCCCCCCCAAACAGCCCGAAAAACAGCCCCCAAAACAAGCAGGGGCAGAGCGAGCCAGTGGTGGGATTTGCCCGTTTGCCAAACTCTGCAGAAGCTTAACTACCTGTTCGCCCAAACCAGTGTGAACCATCTGCAGCCTACCTCTGGCCATGTCTTTTTTTAAAAAAAAGTTTTTTATTTTAACAACAAACAAAACAACATAAGACATACAATATACAACATAAAAACATCATCCTTCTTCATAAATTTACAAACACTTTTTTTTGTGCATCCATTTCCTAAACGCTAATATAATTATATTACATAATAACTCGTATTATCAATCAATAATTGTATAACCCAATATCATCACTAAGAAATCATTTATCTATAATTTTATTAACTCATATTTTAACTATAACTATAACTTTAACTATAACTATAATTTACTTAATTTATTTTGCAATGAATCGTAAGATCATACCAAATCTATCTTAATAAAGTTTTATAAAAATAATATCAAAAATATATATATATCCTGTCTAAATGTTCTATTATTATGTTTTATTATCTAACCATTGATAAAAAAGATCCTAAACTTCATAAAATTGTTTATCTTCTTGTCCTCTAATTTCAAATGTCAATTTACTCATTTCAGCACAATCCAATATTTTCTTAATAATTTCTTCCTCTGATGGAATTTTCTCACTCTTCCAGTTTTTAGCAAATACAATCCTAGCCGCCGTTAATACATTTACAATCAAATACTTCAAATTTTTATTATATGTATCAGGTAAGATTCCCAATAAAAAAAATTCTCTGGTTTCAAGTCTATATGTGTCTTTATCCTTTTTTCCAACCATATGCGAATCTTAGTCCAATATTTTCTAGCGTCCTCACAAGTCCACCACATATGGTAGTATGAGCCAGGTATCTGATGACATTTCCAGCACTTTTCAGATTTGTTCTTGAACATTCTTGCAATTCTTGTCGGGGGAAAATGCCACCTGTAAAACATCTTATACAAGTTTTCTTTATAAGCTGTTGACATTGTCATTTTATAATTTTGAGACCACAATTTTCCCCATTTCTCCAACCTCTGGCCATGTCTTAATCCCATCATCCTGGAGCCGAAGGTCTTCTGTCTTGTAGATCAGATGTCCCAGTCTTTCTTAATGGGCACCAAAATATCTGCTGGGGGGCTATTAAGAAAGGTGGAGGGGACTGTCTCTTTCTGTCTCCAAGAGCACGTTTCTCCGTTCCTCCTTAAGGGAAAATATAACATTCTGCCTTTTTAATATTTCTCAAAATATTTCATTCTTCTAGGAGAAGTGGGTGTTTCTTCCCTCACTTTGTAGTTCTTCTCTGCACACTTTCTAGGGTCTTGCCAATCCTTCTAACAAGTTACACACAGCAGACTGCACCCTCAATCCACCGCAACGTTGCCAAGGCTTCCAATATTACAGCTGTTTCGTTGCTGCGTCCTTTCCTTCTAGGGAACATTTCCTATGGTGCCGTTTTTAAAAATAGGATGAGTGAACAGGAGGGGTATTTTCCAGGAATTGAGCTGATTATATGGAAGCAAAATGTTGTTTTTGCAAACTGTTTAAAAGTCTGAGCTGCCGCTTTCTTAGGTTATAATTTGCTGGACCTTTGATTGATGAAAGAGGCAAATTTTCCTTGTCATAACAAATTAAGATTCACCCCTCAAGCTAAGCCAGTGGGCTGGATAAGCCTTTATAACCTTGACTCACCTGTTGCAAAGAAACAAAAAGCTATGATTTATTGCGTACCTACAAAACGTGTCCCCAAATTGTGCAGGTTTCTTGTCTTCTTTTGTTTGAGGTTTTGGAAGAAGAGAATTTCAGAGAGAACTAATATTGGTTTAAACTTCACAGGAAGGACAAAAGCTGCTAAGGGTGATCTAACAAACCCCGTGAGATAGATAGCGATAGAGGATAGATAGATAGAGGATAGATAGATAGATAGATGGATGGATGGATGGATGGATGGATGGATGGATGGATGGATGGAGGGTGGGTAGACAGATATAGATGATAGGTAGATAGATAGATTATAGATAGATAGATATAGATGATAGATATAGATGATAGATGGATGATAGATGATAGATAGATATAGATGATAGATGATAGATATAGATGATAGATAGATGATAGATAGGTATAGATAGGTGATAGATCGATATAGATAGATAGATAGATAGATAGATAGATAGATAGATAGATAGATAGATACATACATAGATACATAGATAGATATAGATGATGGATGGATGATAGATAGATAGATAGATAGATAGATAGATAGATAGATAGATAGATAGATAGATAGATAGATAGGAATAAGCAAAACAGAGGAAGAGAAAAAAAATTTTTTTGATTCTGCGATTGTCCTGGAATATTCTCTATTCCACTTTTTCTTAAACCAGCCCCTCCAGTTATGTTGTGTGTGTGTGTATGTGTACAACTTTTGAAATCCCAGAGACCATCGATATAAATAAATGCAGCCACATGGACAGTGGTGGGATTCAAAACTTTTTATTCCCAGTTCTTGGTGGGCGTAGCTTGGTGGGCGTGGCAGGGGAAGGATACTGCAAAATCCCCCTTCCCTTCCCTCCCCACCCCACTAACCTGCTTTCCAGCTCCGTTCTCCTGTGCAGGGCAACCAAAGGAGACCCAGCCAATCAGCTGGGACTTGAGAGGCGGAGAAGAGACGGGGTTGGCGGGGCCAGTCAGAGGTGGGATTGGCCGGTTCTCCGAACTACCCAAAATTTCCGCTACTGGTTCTCCAGAACTGGTCAGAACCAGCTGAATACCACCTTTGCGCACGGATGCGGGACAGACTCAGAAATGCTGGGCCACAAAGAGTGAAGCAACTACACCGCTTGTGGGCCTCTTGTTGTGGGATTGAGGCTGGAGAATGGCTGGGCAGATGCTGTCCATAGGAAACGACATGTTAAGGCAAAAGGCCAGATGTTTTGGGAGGGAAGGGAGGGGAAGGATCGCTGCTCTCAAGAGCCTCTTATCTTTGCTCTTAGCTTGAAATGTGAATTCATGATTCATCTCTCTTGGAGCCTTAAAATAGACGCTCGGAGCAATTTTTTAAAGGGGACATTTAAAAAAAACCCAAACCCTAGCCTTCTCTCTCCCTCCCTCCTCCTCCTGCTTCCATTCAGAAATTTTGATGGCTCCTGAGAAGACTTCGAAAGACAAAGAGTTGCATTAGGGATCGTTTGACTCAATCAATTTATGTATATTTATATATATATTAATTACTATTAATTATATATTCCTCACTCGTCCAACGCATGGAAGCCACAGGTCATAGCATTGACTTCAATGGCACCAAAACCCTAGCCACGATAGAAAACCCCAGACACAGAATTATCCGAGAAGCCATAGAGATTGAAAAAAGACCTGAAAGCATGAATAGAAGAGATGATTCCACCAGACTGTCAATCATTTGGAAGCCTGCACTCACAAACAAAAAATTCTCCACACCACAAGCCAGGCAAACACCTGGGCACAAACAGATCCCCCCTGGTACCTCCAGCTCAAACACACCCCAACCAGGCAGCCAGATGAAACCTAGCTTCCTAACAAATGATAGCTGTCCATTTATTCAGAGCCAAACTGCACTAAAAGCCTCCAATACAGGAACACAATGTTGCCAGCCAATCAAGACACAAAAAAAGCCACAAAACAGACAGAAGATATTAGAAACACCAATCAAGCAGAACACAGCAAACTCCAAGAGCAATAAACACAGACCAAGACTCCCAACAAATCAGGGTGAAGAAAAAACCATTCTGGCACAGCAGTAGGCTAGCACCAAATTTAAAACAGAAACGGCTGTGAAAGTCTGACTCACAGACGGACACAATACAGAAGCCTGATGATGGCAGATGAGATTCTGCGGAAACGTTGCTACAACTTTAAAAGCACAACTACAATGATGTGGGAAAATACCCGAGCAAAGCTGAATACCATTTATATATTTATATATATATAAAAGCGAAAGACCCCTCATGCATCATCACAAAATCTCCAAGAACAGTAAAGCCTACAAACTTGAAATTTGGCCCAAATGTTCCTCTTGGCTTCTAGGGGCTCACTAAGAAAGGATTTTTCCAAATGACCATCAGAACATTTAGAGTATTTCCTATTATTATTATTATTATTATTATTATTATTATTATTATTATTATTATTATTATTAACACGCTCTGATGCTAAGGAGGTTCTACTCCCCCTCCCCACCTGAAAAGAAACCTGTTCCAAAGGCAAAACACAAGCAGAGGAGATGAGTTTCAGGTTCATTTTCTCAGCACCAAACAGGTTTAGTCCAGTTGAGCTAAGCCACGCCCAGGCTCCTTGCTGTCTCCTTCTTGCTCACACAAGCAAATGCTGTCTCCATTTCCAAACAGCCCTCCACTCTCTCACACACTGACAGGACACTAGCTGGAGGAATACCGATGGATGCTGGTAGGCAGAGGCAAAATTTTCCATCCCTTATTTTCCTCCCCCCAAAACTAAGTGCAACCGCATAGTTTTGTAGCGAGGCACGGATACCGAGCTAAATAAAGAATATGAAATTTGGGCTCATTTGATTTAGAATGTTTCTCTCTGTTTCTATGCAGTAGCTTTCCCCTGCCAGTGCGGGTGAGGTTTTTCTCTTAGGTAGTTCCATCATGAGGATATTATTTTCTGCTTGGGGGTTTGTCCCTGTTATCTGGATGTTGGCTTAAAGTCTGTAGGAATTCTCAAGTCATCCGGGTCCTGGTTGTGCCAAAGGTGCTTTTTTCAAGAAGCCACTCGACTTTGCTTTTTCCTTTTGAAGACGTTTCACTTCTCATCCAAGAAGCTTCTTCAGCTCTGACCGAATGGTGGGGAATGGAAGGATTGATATTCCTTGCAAGGCAGCCGGTCATTTGCATCCTTTTAGAGGGTCATGGAGGCCACTTGGAGGTTTATTTGTGTCCTCGGGGTCACCTGAGTAGTGAAAATGGTTCCTGTAATCTGCAAAAAAAAATTTCCTCTGGAAATCCATTCCTATTGCCACACCATACCGAGGGTGTTCATCCCAAATTGTATAGCTAAAAATCTACGGAGATTCTGCTGGATGTTGGTTTGAACCTCAGTCCCTGTTCGTAGTCTTAACAGATTAACAGAGTTGGAAGGGACCTTGTAGGTCATCTAGTCCAACCCCCCCTTCCCCAAGCGGGAGACCCTACACCGTTTCTGACAGATGGGAGTCCAATCTCTTCTTGAAAGTCTCAAACGATGAAGCTCCCACAACTTCCGAGGGCAACTTCTGTTCCACGGGTGAATTGTTCACACTGGCAGGAAATTTCTCCTGATGTTTACACTGGATCTCTCCTTGATAACAGAATAACAGAGTTGGAAGGGGCCTGGGGGAGGTCATCTAGTCCATCCCCACACCCAAGCTTCTTGAAAGCTTCCAGTGTTGAAGTTCCCACAACTTCGGAAGGCAACTTCTTCTGTTCCACTGGTTAATTGTTCTCATTGTCAGAAAATTTCTCCTTACTTCTAGGAAAGATCTTAGAGGTCTTCTAGTCCAACCCCCTGCGCAGGCAGGAAAACCCTATAACCATTTCAAACAAATGGTTATCCAATCTCTTCTTAAGAACTTCCAGTGTTGGAGCATTCGCAACTTCCAGAGAAAAAGTTCCTCCTTATTTCCAGGTCGAATCTCTCCTTGTTCAGTTTCCAACCGGGGCCCCATCACAGTCGGAAGGTGAGGACCGGCTGTAGAGGAAAAACCCCCTACACACACACACACACACACACACACAAAGCTGGCTAACAGACCAGACCACAAGATGCTGGGAAAATGGAAAGATACTTAATAGGAAAATAATAAGGCGAATACCAACGTGCTAATCAACAGCTCCGCAAGGAAAGGATGAATTCCAAAGGAAAATACATTTTTCGGCCAATTTTCCAGTGATTCCTGGCTCCTTTCCAGCTGCGTGCAATGTCTGATTTCCTTTACAAGGCAGTTTCATTAGAGAGCTATAAACTTCGCCCCGGGCAGAAGATCCAGAAAGAAGCCCAAGAGGAGTTTTGCTCCGTTTACAGGGCGAGTCCTCGACTTAACGACCACAATTCAGCCCAACTTTTCCTGCTGTTCAGGTGGAGACAGGCCTAGTGTCATGCCCTTGTTGGAGTCCGATTCTGAGGGGGAGATTGGGCAGATGACAGGGAGTGGGAGTGGTGGCTCCGGGGGCTGTGGAAGAAACTGGGGCAGGGCACAGTCCGGCTGGGCAGGAGGAAGACCCCGGGACAGCCCCTCTTCATCCTAGGGCACGCAGGCAGGAATGGAGAAAGGAGCAACACGGCTTACGGGAGAGAAAAAGGCCCTGATCCCTTTCATTAGTTGCAGCTGGAAGGACAGGATATAAGTGGGGCAGTTTGCACACAGCATCTTACTGGAAGCAAAGCGTGCATTATCTTGGTTGAGGCTTATCTGGGTTTTGGCATCCTCCCAACTGTGGGTGCTGTATTATCTCTTTGAAAGTCTGCAATTGATCATCCTGGCCTGCCATGTTAATTACTTCAGTGTGGTTTGTGCTGTTGTTGTTTATTTCTAATTACCGTTACTTTGGGTTCCAACTGCATTTCTACCCTTCGTAGACTGTTTTTTTTTTTAAAGAGTTCGATCTCCAGCCAAGGATAGCTGGACATTGGGGGCCAAGTTGGAGGCATTAAAGGGAATTTTGGTCTACTTTTGTGACTGTTATTTTCCTGTCATGATCCAGGTCATCACAGCTGCGGTGAATTTCGCCTCATTTTAAGTCCCTTTTCTCCACCGTTGTTAAGTGAAGCACTGCAGCAAACCTGGTTGTTAAGCGAATCTTGCTTCCCCGTGGACTTTGGTTTGTCTGAAGCTCACAAAAGAGGGAATCACGTGACTGGGCAGGGTGTGGGCTGACACCGGTTCGCCCTGGTTCGGTTCAGTTCACTATGGCCAGTTCGGCGAACCGGCAGAATCCCAGCCCTGGCTGGTCCTCCCTATGCGGCCATTTTGGATGCCAGGTAAGGGCGGGGCCTGTATGGAGGCTCGGGGAGGGTGAAAAATGGGCCTTCTGGAGGCCCTAAAAGGCCGGAAATGAAGGCTTCCCTGGAGCCCAGGAGGCCCCAAAATGGAGGATGGTAGTTGGAGGGGAGCAGGCTCCATTGTTTTTCCTTCCTGGACCCCAGGGAAGACTTCGGGAGCCAAAACGCCCAGAGGTCCCCCCAAAATGGGTGGGGGGCGGGGGGTGTGCTGCAAAAAAAAAAGAAAAAAAAAGAAGCTATGCTCACCCACTCCCATGGCCACATTCACAGAACTGATCGCTGCAAAATTTGAACCCGACCCCTGGCCCCAGAACGCTGCAGCCGTCCTAAAATACGAACCCCGCTGGCCGGTGTCCGAATTATGATCCCGTGGCTTCCGGGAGGCTACGACGGTCGTTAAAGTACGACGAACGGTCCCCAAGCCCCAGTTTTTTGGGGTTTTTTGTCCCCCCCCCCAATCCCCCCAGGGCCATTGTGACTTTGGAACAGCCACTAAATGAACTGCGGTTAAGTCGAGGTCTGCTTTTGGTCAGAAGTAACAGCTGGACAATGCAGCTGGGAGTCCTCCCTGGTGCCGTTTCTTGCCATGTGGGACGATGGGAAGCTTGGCGCGAGCAGCTTCCCAGGAAGGGGGCGGGAAAAACCCCAGGAGGTTTCGCTTTTCCGCAGCCACCAAACCACCCGATTAGTTGCACAGACTCAACTCCGGATCTTAAAATGGGTTAAGGTTCGCAAGGAGTGATTTTTTTTATTTTTATTTTTCCCCTCAGCAGCTCCCTTTCGGTCAACTGAATCCTCTATGCATTTCAGAGCCTTGTTAAGAGGCCTCACACCCCCACACTCCACGGTCTGTTTCGGTTGCTCCCCTCTGGGAGCGGGTTTCAAACTATTTCTAGCAGGACTTCCAGACTCTGTAACGCCTTTGTTCCCTAGGCCGGCGAGGGTGAACCTTTCGGTGGTGGTGTGCCGAAAGCGCCCGCATGCCGGCACCCACCATGCGGTGCACCCTGCCCCCCTGTGCATGCGTGCATAACACCCGCCCCCCCCACTGCCCCCTTACCTGCAATGTGCCTTTGCGCACCTCCCAGCTGATTTTGGGCCTCCCAGAGGCTTGAGGGAAGACTTTGTAGCCTTGGAAGGCCGAAAAACGGGCCTTCCGGAAATACCAGAAATGCCAAAACAGGCCCATTTTTCGGCCTCCCAAGGCTGCAGAGGCCCTCCGGAGGCTGAAAACGAGCACTTTCGGGATTTCCATAAGGCCCGTTTTTTTTGCCCACCCGAGGCTGCAGAGGCTTCCCTGGAGCCTCTGGGAGGCCGAAAAAGGCCTCAAACGGGCCGAAAATCAGCTGGGAGGCACACACATGTGCAGTGCAGGTAAGTTTGCCTGTAGCTCATGTGCTGACACAAACGGCTGTGCGTGCCACCTGTGGCACGCATGCTATAGATTCGCCATCACGGCCCTAGGCCATCCTTCTGGAAAAATCTCAAGATTCATTTTTCTTCCCATGGACATGTATACATCTGAACTTGACTGTGTTGTTTCTCAATCACTTAAACAGGAGCCAGCTGTGTGCTGCAGCTGCCCAAAAAGCCAATGCAGTTCTAGGCTGCATTAACAGAGGGATCGAGTCAAAATCACGTGAGGTGTTGATACCACTTTATAAGGCCTTGGTGAGGCCACACCTGGAATATTTGCATCTAGTTTTGGATGCCACCATGTAAACAAAGACTCTAGAAAGAGTGCAGAGAAGAGCAACAAAGAAGTTTAGGAGACTGGAGGCTAAAACCTATGATGAACCGTTACTGGAACTGGGTGTTTCTAATTTAATGAAAAGAAGGACTAGGGGTGACAATATAAGTAGGGTTCCAAAATTTGAAGGGTTGACACAAAGAAGAGGGAGCCAAGCTATTCTCCAAAGCACCAAAAGGCCAGACAAGACGTAACGGATGGAAGCTTTGCAAAGAGAAATCCAATCTAATCGATGTATGAAGAAGGGAGAAAAGATGGGAAGAATTATGAAGTCATGAGACAGTTAGAAATGAGAAATAATGTCTTTTAACACCTATCATGTCCAAAGAACAAGACAAACCTAGTTGGAAAACTTTTGATTTTGTTAGCAAGAACTAATCTTGGGCTCTTCCCAGTGTTCTCAGCCTGTATTTTCCTTCTAGTTCACCGTCCACTCAGCTGAAAAAAGCAGCCTTTAAATGAAAATGGAACCAAAGACGGAATAACAGAGTTGGAAGGGACCTTGGAGGTCTTCTAGTCCAACCCCTCTGCTCAGGCAGGAAACCCTACACCATTTCAGACATATGGTGGTCCAATCTCTTCTTGGAAACCTCCAGCGATGGAGCGCCCACATCTTCTAGTGGCAAGCTGTTCCAGTGTTTAAATTGTCTTCACTCTTGGGAAGTTTCTCCTTATTTCTAAGTTGTTTCTCTCCTTGATTAGTTTCCACCGGTTGCTTCTTATTTTGTCCTCTGGATCTATATAGGTTGAGGCCCCCTTCTTTGGGGCAGCCCCTGAGATCCAAACAGAGGCGTGGACATCTGCTCCAGGAGAGGATGCAGGGGACGAGGGGGTGTAATTCAGGATGGGATTTCTGGAAAGCAGCAACTGTATAGTCCGTATCGTGGGATTTTGCTACCCCCTGGAGGCTGAGTGACTTTCATGGACACTCGTTCCCTAGAACTCTCCGCGAGTCTTGCTCTTCATGCTATTCCTACGGTGGCTTGGTTTCCGGATGTAAACGGAATAGAACAGAACGAATGAGCTGGAAGGGACCTTGAAGGTCTTCTAGTCCAGCCCCCTGCTCAATCTCAGACAAGTGGCTGTCCCGTCTCTTCTCGGAAACCTCCGCTGATGGAGAGCACCCGACAACTTCTGAAGGCAACTTCTGTTCCACTGGTTAATTGTCTTCGCTGTTAGGAAGTTTTTATCCTTAATTCCAGATTGCTTCTCTATTTCATTATTTAGAACAGAAAACAGGATCGAACAGAAAATAGAACAGAGACTAGAAAAGGAAAAAAAAAAAAAGAATAGCATACCATAGCAGTTGGAAGGGAACCTTGGAGGTCTTCTAGTCCAGCCCTCTGCTCAAGCAGGAGACCTACACCATTTCAGACAAATGGCTGTGCAATCTCTTCTTAAAAACAAGTGTTGGAGCACCCAAAACCTCCAGGGATGGAGCACCCACAGCTTCTGAAGGCAAGCTGTTGTGATTGGTTTCCTACAATGCTTTCCTGGGGAGTCTACAGCCCAGCATTCCCTGCCATAATCTAGGTCCTTTGGTCCAGCTCTCACCAATTCAAATATTCAACGTTTCCTCTTCTTCCAAAACAAGAGACCAAGGGACCAAGCCTGCTTGGCTTGAGAAGAGAGCTGACCGCCTTCAGCAGCAGATCCATCCTGCTCTTTTGCGCCTTCCTGCAATGTCCCCTCCTACGGTTATTTTATGTATAAATAAATCTCCAGGAGAGATGGGATGCTTGAATCAATTTATTCAGCGTCATTTGGCAGCCCAATGAGGGGTGATTCGGGCAGCTCAAGAGAAATAAAACCCCAAATGCAAACCTCCGACGAACCTCGAACCTTCTGGTGACAATGATCGAACCAACCAGTTGACGGACTCCCTGGGGTCTCCGGGACGATTCACAAAACCAGGTCTTATGGCCTTTGGAGGGTGGGGGGCCAATCCTACCTCTGCAGTGTCTGTGGAGATTCTCAGTCATCCAGGTCATGGCTGTCCCCACCCTTCTCTTCAAGAGGTAAACTGGACTTTCTTCTTTTTCCTTGAAGAGGTTTCGCTTCTCAACCAAGAAGCTTCTTCAGCTCTGATTCTGAACAGGAGATCCTACACCATTTCATACAAGTCTTCTTTTTAAAAACCTCCAGCGATGAAGCAACTGCAACTTCCGTTAGCTAACTGTCCTCCGTTAGGAAGTTTCTCCTTCATTCCAGGTTGGTTCTTTCCTTGATAGCTGGCTGGAGAATTCTGGGAACTGAAGTCCACGAGTCTTAAAGTTGCCAAGTTTAGAGACCTCTGTACCACAGGGATGAACCAACCATGGAGAAGACAATCTGGGTCGCACCAGATGGACCTCCTCACAACATCCCCCGCCTCCTCATTCTGCTAGGTTGGTAGATGTAACTGGGCAAAGAACCTGACCTTAAGCCATAGAGGGCTTTGAAGGGGACAACCAGTATCTTGAGATGGATCCAGAAGGACACCGGCAGCCTGATAAGCATTACTTCTGGAGAGCTTTGGAAATTCTCAAGAAAAATCAGTAAGTCTACTGATTAAGGCCCAGCAGGACCTTGCATCTCATGTTTTGTTTCAGGATTGGCGATAAAAAAATAATTTTCGCTAATCATATGAACAGGGCCTTGCAAAATAATCCTTTATTACGATCACAAATAAGTTTCGAGGGTCCATCCATTAGATCAAGGGTCTTCAAACGTGACAGCTTGAAGACTTGTGGGCTTCAACTCCCAGAGATCCTCCTCCAGTCATGTTAGCTTAGGAATTCTGGGAGTTGGAAGTCCACAAGCCTTAAACCTGCTAAGTTTGAAGACCCTTGTGATAGATGATAGATACACACATAGATAGATAGATAGGTAAATAGGTAGGTAGGTGGGGGCGGATAGAGAAAGATGATAAGTGATAGGTGATAGATCAGGGGTTTTCAAACTTGTCAGCTTTAAGACTTGTGGACTTCAACTCCCAGAATTCCTCCTCCAATCATGTTAGCTCAGGAATTCTGGGAGTTGAAGTCCCACAAGTCTTACACTTGCCAAGTTTGGAGACCTTTGCATTAGATAGATGGAATGCAATCCTAAATTATATACACAGGTAGTCCTCGATTTTCGTTCAGTGACCCTTCAAAGTTACAACAGCACTGTGAAAAAAGTGACTTACGACCGTTTTTCACACTTATGGACGTTGCAGCATTCCCCGTGGTCACAATCAAAATTCAGATGCTTGGCAACTGGCATGTACTTATGACGGTTGCAGTGTCCCCAGGTCACGTGATTCCCTAGCAAGCAAAGTCAAGTGTGGAGCCACTTAACAACCCTGTTACTCATTTAACAACTGCAGTGATTCACTTAACTGTGGCAAGAAAGGTTGTAAAATGTGGTAAAACTCACTTAACAACTGTCTCTCTTAGCAACAGAAATTTTGGGCTCAACGGTAGTCATAAGTCAAGGACTACCTGTATAAGGTGGATCTCTGTTATTCTGTATTCTGTTTAATTTTTCCTAGACTGGCTTATCAGCCTTCAAGATTCCTTTCCTTTCTGGTGCCATAGTAACGGGGGGTGGGGGTGGAGGATGAAATAATTGGGCTTTGTGAGGATGGGAAATGTGCTGGAGGTTTTAGAGTATGAACTGTATAACTTGGGGAAAAACTTTATTGTTTTTTGTTTACTTGCTTGCTTACAGCACAACTGCAGCTCTTTATCAAACCAGGCCAAGGTCAAGGGGCCGATGTCTGCATCGCCACCTGAACACGCTCTACATGACATTATACACATCTTCGATTGGATGGACTGTTTGACCTATGATGGGTGGGAACGTTGCCATCACTTTGTATGTGTGTTTTTCACACATAAATCCTCAGATCTAGAATTCCTTTGAGGCTACCACTTGATTTCCTGTAAAAGTTCCTTTTCTCTATATTAATGGAGTCTAAGAGCATCTTTCTTGGATTTTGAATGGAGCACCATCTGCCACTGGCGCTAATCCCTTATATATTAGGTCAACAGAGTTGGAAGGGACCTTGGAGGTCTTCTAGTCCAACCCCCTGCTCAGGCAGGAAACCCTATATCATTTCAGACACATGGTTGTCCAATCTCTTCTTAAAAACTTCCAGTGTTGGAGCATTTACAATTTGGGAAGCAAGTTGTTCCACTGATTAATTGTTCTCGCTGTCAGGAAATTTCTCCTTGGTTCTAAGTTGCTTCTCTCCTTGCTTAATTTCCACCCGTTGCTTCTCGTCATGTCATCTGACCCTTTTCAAAGAAGAAAGAAAATGGTGTGACTGAAAAAAGAGAGAGATGCAAACACAGCCTTGGTCACCAAAGGCTACCTTGCAAAATGAGCATTTTTTTTCGTCCCAAACAAGCCATATTGTTAGACAAGGCTGGGAGCAGCTGTCATCTGGGGAATTTCAAATTGCTAGCTGTTCTCTATTGAGGTCTTCACGCTTCAAGGCCTGGTACACCTGTCTCCTATTGTTCCTGCCCATCCTTCGAGCCTCAACAAGGCTGGCATGCTCCAGATGCTACCAACAAAAGAATGCCATTTTGGGCCCTCAAGATACGCTTTTCTCCATAGCTTCCTCTGTCTTTGAGAACATCATAATCATTGCGCCACATCTCCATCAATTGGTGAGAGAAAGCTTGGTCTTTAAGACATCAGACTAGAACACAGAGTTCTAGTCTATATGTATATGAAGACTCAATCATCTAGGCCAAAAATATCTAAAAAGATTAAATCAAGGCAACTGCTCCGAAGTTTATTAAACGGAGACATTTCGTTACTCATCCAAGTATTTTCATTTTGACTGCAGTTACTTGGATGAGTAACCAAACGTCTCAGTTTAATAAACTTTGGGCCAGTTGCCTTGATTTAACATTTTTAGATGAGTTCTAGCCCCGCCTCAAGCGTCATCACTTGAGACTTTCAAGAAGAGATTGGACTGCCATTTATCAGAAATGGTTTCCAGCTTGGGCAGGGGGTTGGACTAGATGACCTACAAGGTCCCTTCCTATTCTGATGATCTGTGATCTGTTATCTTAAGCATGAAAGCCGGCTGGGTGAATGGGCTACTCACCAGGAAATGCTGCATCTAGTCCTGCCTTTGGCAAGAAAGCTGGGTAGGTAAATTATGACCAGTCACCAGGTGACTTAGAGTTCTAATCCTGCCTTAATTATGAAAGCTGGCTGGGGGACTTTGAGTCAACCCCCAGGGGATGGTAAGTTCTAGTTTTGCTTTTGGCAAGAAAGCCAACTAGGTGACTTTGGGACAATCACCAGGAAATGGTGAATTCTAGTCCTCCCTTAGTCAGGGTGACAAGTCTCCAGGAGACGGTGAGTGAGCAAGAAAGCCGGGGAAATAACTTTTGAACATTCACCAGGTGACTGGGAGTTCTAGTCCCATCTTAAGCATGAAAGCTGATTGGGTTACTTTGGGCCAATCACTAGGAGATGGTGAGTTCTAGTCCCACCTTAGGCAGGAAAACCAGATGGGTAACTTTGGAACAACCACCTGGAGACGGTGAGTTCTAGTTTAGCTTTTGGCAAGAAAGCTGGCTGGATGGCTTGGACCAATCACTAGGGGATCGCAATCATGGCAGCAATAATGGAAATAACCGCAACAATAGCAATAATAATCGCAGCAGCAAAGAGCAACAATTGCAGCAGCAGTAAAAATAACAACTGCACTAATAGCAATAAGAACCGCAGCAGCAATACCAATAATTGCAGCAATAAGAGCAATAATAACCGCAGTAACAGCAACAATAATCACAGAAATTATAGAAATAATAATTGCTGCAAAATAGAGGGAACACAGCAATAATCACAAGAAGTATTCAGGGCAGTCATTAGTCATTATACCAACATCAGCAACTCCTGACACGTGTCTCGCCATCTTTACGTGGGAATGCACCGTCTGGGGAGTGAAGGGGACAGCGGGAGGAAAGGGGCCCGTAGCTTCAGGGCCCCGCTGCCGAGTCCCGGGGCGACACAGCCGAGGGTCCCCATAGCGGCGGCGGGGGTGAAGGTGTCCTCGTTTTACTCAACTCGGCCCGGCGGTGGCGGCTGCCTAGCAACGGGCCAGGCCGCCGTCGTTTCTAGGGGGCGTGCCGGTGCGGTGTGGCGACGCCGGCGCATGCGCCGCGGGCCACTTCCGCCCGGGTAAGGGAACGTGTCCCTGGGCGCTTGCGGGGGCCGCCTCTGCCGGGTCGGAAGTGCGGACTGTGTTCGGCGATGGAGCAGGCCGAGGCGCACAACGGCAGCGGGGCGGCCGAAGCCCCCGCGGGGGCCGGCACGCGACCCCCGGCCACCCCGGAAGGCATGGCGCTGGCCTACGGCAGCCTGGTGGTCATGGCTCTGCTGCCCATCTTCTTCGGGGCGCTGCGCTCCGTCACCTGCGCCAAAGGGAAGGTGAGGAAGGGAGGAGGAGGAGGAGAGCCTCCCCAAGCAGGGGCAGTCTATCTCAGTGGGAATCCGATGGGGCGTTCAAGTTTCAGCCCCCCCAAAAATCAAACCTGGCCCTTTTAAGAGGAGGACTTCAACTCCCAGAATTCCCCAGCCAGCTTTGCTGGCTGGGGAATTCTGGGAGTTGTAGTCCACCCCCTCCCTTAAAGGGGCCGAGCTTTAGAAACATGGCTAGGCAGCTAATCCTCGACTTACGACCGCTCATTTAGTGTCCGTTCAAAGTCACCACGGCCCTGGGAAAGGGACTTGGGGAACCATTTGTCACACTTAACGACCGTCGCGGGATCAAAACGTGCTGGGCAACTGGCTCGACTTTACGACGGTCGCTCGCAGTGCCTCTCCCCGAGATTAGGGGATTTCCACCCTTTTGGGGCCACCTTTTCTGACCGCGGCAAAGTCCGTGGACTCACTTAACGACCGTGCGACTCGCTTCACGGCACACACAGGGATAGTGGGCAGAAAGGTCGTAAAACGGGGAGGGGAGGGCGGGATTCGCTGAAAAGCCTCGCTTGGCAACGAGAATTGGGCCTCCCTTGTGGTCGTAAGTCGAGGACTGCCTGTAAGTTTGGAGGGTCGCTGAAGAGGCCGGTTGTCTTTTGCTCCCTTCTGGGGGGCTCCCACCATGGCTGGTTCTGACCATCTAACCCAACAGCCTTGGCTGCTGCCTGGGATCCAACAGGCTGGGGGTGGGGGGGTTGCAGCAAATTGGGGGCTCCCCTATACAGCAATGGGGTGTGACCCTGTCTGCCCCCCTCCCTGTCCTCTTTGGGCAGCAGGGTCCCTGGGAATAGTGCAAAGGATTGTGCCCAGAGGTGGGTAAAGGTACATATTCCCTGCCCTTCCCCCTTGCTTTGCTGTGATACAGTGATACAGAAAAAACCCCACAAATTTGTGTCTTTTTGCTGTTGGGTCTCTGCTTCTTGGCCTCTTCTTTATATTGTGCATTTCTAAACCACCTGTCTCTCTCAGACAGGGGCTCTGCATAACCAATAAATCAAACGAGGGATAAAAATTCAGTTAGGGTTAAAATTGTAAAAGGATAGAATTTCGAATATAGTCTCTTCCCTCCTCCAGAGATTCCTATAAATATGATTCATGGTTTTCTTTTCCTTCCTTCCTTCCTTCCTTCCTTCCTTCCTTCCTTCCTTCCTTCCTTCCTTCCTTCCCTCCTTCCCTCCCTCCCTCCCTCCCTCCCTCCCTCCCTCCATTTCTGTCTTTCCATTTCCTTCCTTCCTTCCTTCCTTTCCTTCCTTCCATCTGTCTTCCTTCATTCCTTTCCTCTCTTCCCCTTCCTTCCCTCTCTCCCCTTTTCTTCCCCTCTCCTTCCTTCCTTTCTTTTTCTTTCTTTCTTTCCTTCTTTCTTTTTCTTTTCTTTCTCCCACTTTTCCTTTTTTCTTCTCCTTCCTTCCTTCCTTCCTTCCATCTTCCATTCCTTCCCTCTTTTCCCTTTCCTTCCTTCCTTCCTTCCTTCCTTCCTTCCTTCCTTTCTTTCTTTCTTTCTTTCTTTCTTTCTTTCTTTCTTTCTTTCTTTCTTTCTTTCTTTCTTTCTTTCTTTCTTTCTTCCTCCCTCTCTCTCTTTTTCTCTCCTTCCTTCCTTCCTTCCCTCCTGCCTCCCTCCCTCCATTTCTGTCTTTCCATTTCTTTCCTTCCTTCCTTTCCTTCCTTCCATCTATCTTCCTTCATTCCTCTCCTCTCTTCCCCTTCCTTCCCTCTCTCCCTTTCCTTCCTCTCTCCTTCCTTCCTTTCTTTTCTTTCTTTCCTTCTTTCTTTTCTCTCTTTCTCCTCCTTTCCTTTTTCCTTCCTTTCTTCCTCCTTCCTTCCTTCCTTCCTTCCTTCCTTCCTTCCTTTCCTTCCTTCTTTCTTTCTTTCTTTCTTTCTTTCTTTCTTTCTTTCTTTCTTTCTTTCTTTCTTTCTTTCCTTCTCTCTCTCTCTCTCCTTTCCTGTTCTCTCCTTCCTTCCCTCCCTCCCTCTAGCCTCCCTCTCCCCTTAAATAAGCCAAGAGGTTTGATGGGAGGGTGGATCCACTACCACCACCGCAGGTTTTTTTTCCTTCCCCTTCCTGAAACTGTACGGCGAGGAGTCTTCACGGGTGACAGCTCAAGCAGGCAAAGAACTGACGTGTTAGTAGAAGTCCCACCTCTTAACAGTCCTTGGCTGCTTCCTTTGCTGGAAATAATGGCTAGGTGGGTGTCAGGGAAGATGCACTGACCCGCACCAAAGGTCAGGATTTGCATCGGGTGTGTTTCATTCTGGATTCCCTTGCTGACGTTGGCGGCAGCTGCCCAGTTTCAGGCTATATAATTCTATGATTTCTGCAGCATATTTAAAGTGTGGGCACTGACAGCTGTTGGTGGCTGCTGGCGCCTGAGTCAGTCTGTGGCTTTAATCCAGCATGGCTAAAACTCTTTAAGAGGGGATCACACAGATCTGCAAATACTTTGTAATCCGGCATCCAGTTCTGGTGGCCACAATACAAAAAAAAAAAGATGTTGTGACTCTAGAAAGAGGCCAGAGAAAAGCAGCGAAGAGGATGGCTGGAGGCTAAAACATACGAAGGACAGTTGCAGGAATTGGGTGTGTCTAGTTGAAAAGAAGGACTCGGGGTGACATCAGCCTTCTAAAGTTTGAGGGGCTGCCACAGAGAAGTGGGGGTCAAGCTATTCTCCAAAGCACCAAAAGGCAGGACAAGAAGCAAGGGAGGGAAACTAACTCAGGAGAGAAGCAACCTAGAACTAAGGAGGAATTTTTGAACAGTGAGAGCAATTAACCAGTGGAACTGCTTGCCACCAGAAGTTGTGGATGCTTCAACGCGGGAAGTTTTAAAGAAGAGACTGGACAACCATTTGTGTAAAATGGTATAGGGTTTCCTGCCGGAGCAGGGGGTTAGACTAGAAGACCTCCAAGGTCCCTTCCAGCTCTGTTATTCTGTTCTGTTAGTTTAATAAAAAGGAATTAGGGGTGACATGATAGCAGTATTCCAATAATTAGGGGGCTGCCCCAAAGAAGAGGTCAAGATATTCTCCAAAGCCCCTGAAGGCAGGACAAGAAGCAATGGATGGAAACTAACCAAGGAGAGAAGCAACCTTAATAATAATAATAATAATAATGATAATGATAATGATAATGAGGAGGAGGAGGAGGAGGAGGAGGAGAAGAAAGAAGAAGAAAGAAGAAAGAAGAAAGAAGAAGAAGAAGAAGAAGAAGAAGAAGTTGTTTTCCTGACAGAACAAATAATCAATTGAATAGCTTGTCTCCTATAGTTGCACTGGAAAGAGTGCAGAGAAGAACCACAAAGATAATTAGGGGACTGGAGGCTAAAACATAACAAGAATAGTTGCAAGAATTGGATGTCTCTAGCTACTGAAATAAATATTCAGGGGGTGGTGTGATAATAGCAGTCTTCCAATATTTGAGGGGCTGTCACAGAAAAGTGGGGGGGATCAACTTATTTTCCAAAGCACCTGAAGGCAGGAAGAAGCAGTGGATAGAAACTTAAATCAAGGATAGAAGCAACCTTAGAACTGAGGAGAAATTTTCTGACAGTAAGAATAATCCACTAGAACCTGGGTGAACAACAGGTCTCTGTTTAGGAATTGATCATTCTTACATGTAGTCCTCGACTTACAACCATTCATTTAGGGATAACAACTGTGGCAAGAGAGATGTCATAAAATGGGACAACGAAAGAGTTGTCAGGCTCAGGGATGGTCCTGAGTCAAGAACTACCCACATGTATTTTCTGAATCACCGTTTGTCTTTCATCATACAGGAACTTCTCCGTTCTCCATTCTTCCTTTCTATGTTGCCGAACTACATTTCTCAGCGAGGTTGAGACATGTTGTAATTCGGCAACATCTGGAGTCTATAAATTTTTCTTTTCTCCTCCCGTGTTCTCCTCGATTTTCGGAGCAGGGTTCGCCTTTTTCTCGTTGAGTGACTTTCCCATCTGATTTAAACTGTTTTTTTTTAGAACCTTTTTTTCCAAGGAAAACCCAGACATTCTTTGGATATTTTGGATTGTGGTTCGCCTATCGGACTCAGCCAGCATCTCCAAACCGGGGCTGGGAGAATGGAAAGTGTGATTCAAAACATCTGCAGAGCCACGGACTGAAAATGGCTGCAACTGTAGAGTTTTGTGGTGTCTTTTTTTAAAAAAAAAATCCATTTTAGGGGGTAAAAAGAAAAGAAAAGTGACATAGAATCACAAAGTTGGAAGGGACCTTGGAGGTCTTCTAGTCCAACCCCTGCCTAGGCAGGAAAGCCTACACCACTTCAGGCAAATGGTTATCCAGCATCTTTTTTAAAATCTTCCATTGCTGGAGCATTCACAACTTCTGGTGGCAAGCAGTTCCGCTGGTTAATTGTTTTCGCTGCCAGGAAATGTCTCCTTAGTTCTAGGTTGCTTCCCTCTTTGATCAGTTCCCATTCTTATTTCTTCTTCTGCCTTCTGGTGATTTGGAAAAGAGCTGGTGGCACCCTTTCAAATATTGGCAATGTCGCTATCGTGCCTCCGCACGTCCTTCTTTTCATTAAACGAGACCTACCGAATTCCAGCAAAAGGCCGTTTTGCAAAGGCTGAGAACCAGCGGCAACAGTAGCGTGTCTCAAACTGGGCAGCTTTTAAAAGATCTGTGGACTTCCAACTCCCAGAATTCCCTAGCCAGGCCTGCAATCCTCCATGGCTGGCTGGGGAATTCTGGGAGTTGGAGTCTCCTCCCCCCCACCAACTGAAACTGGGCGAGATTGAGGCACCCTTGACTTAAAGGGCTCCGTTGGGGGCTTTTCCGTTCTCACCCCTGGATAGTTTCCTTCCCTCCCCTGAGAAGAGCCGCGGCTCCCTCTTTCACAGCCGCCCTGAACCCAGGCTGGGCTGAGCTGAGCTGCCCTGGGACCGTTTCAAGGAGGCCTTGAAATGGGGGAATCTGCTCCAAAAGGGGACGGCTCGCCACGGCCAACTCCCCACGGCCAGGTTGTTGCAGGACAACTTGCCCAAGGGTAGGGTAGGGTAGGGTAGGGTAGGGTAGGGTAGAGTAGAATAGAATAGAATAGAATAGAATAGAATAGAATAGAATAGAATAGAATAGAATAGAATAGAATAGAATAGAATAGAATTCTTTATTGGCAAGTGTCATTGGACACACAAGGAATTTGTCTTGGTGCAATGCTTTCTTTATACATAAAAGAAAAGATACATTCGGAATCATCAGGTCCAACACTTAATGATAGTCATAGGGTACAATAAGAATAGAATAGAATAGAATAGAATAGAATAGAATAGAATATAAGGAATAGAATAGAATAGAATAGAATATAAGGAATAGAATGGAATGGAATGGAATGGAACGGAATAGAACAGAACAGAACAGAATAGAATATATGGAATGGAATGGAATAGAATAGAATAGAATAGAATAGAATAGAATAGAATAGAATAGAATAGAATAGAATAGAATAGAATAGAATAGAATTCTTTATTGGCCAAGTGTCATTGGACACACAAGGAATTTGTCTTGGTGCAATGCTTTCTTTATACATAAAAGAAAAGATACATTCGTCAAGAATCATCAGGTCCAGCACTTAATGATAGTCATAGGGTACAATAAGAATAGAATAGAATAGAACAGAATAGAATATAATAGAATAGAATAGAATAGGAATTGGGATGGAATAGAATAGGATAGGATAGAATAGAATAGAATAGAATAGAATAGGATAGAATAGAATAGAATAGAATAGAATAGAATAGAATAGAATAACAAGAGTTCAAAGAGACCTTGGAGGTCTTCTAGTCCAACCCCCTGCTTAGGCAGGAAACCTTACACTGCTTCAGACAAATGGTTGTCCAATCTCTTCTTAAAAACGTCCATCGATGGAGCATCCACAACTTCTGGTGGCAAGCAGTCCCACTGATTCGTTGTTCTCACCGTCACAAAACTTCTCCTTAGTTCCAGGTTGCTTCTCTCCTTGACTGGTTTTTCCATCCGTTGCTCCTTGTCCTGCCCTCAGGGGCTTTGGAGAATAGCTGGACTCCCCTCTTCTTTGGGGCAGCCCCTGAGGTATTGCAATTCAAATGCAAAAGAGGTCAGAAGGATTCCGCGTTGTCCCACGAAGCAGGCAGGCAGGCGCCGCGCCACCGCAAAAAAAGGGGGCTTATTTAGCAGGATATTCAGATGAAATCAAAAAAAGCAGGGAAAAAAAAAGGTTCTGTGAAAACAAGCTGTTTGCGTGTAAGCAGGACGGCTTATTTGTCACCGGTCCTTGCCGCAGGGATGCTTGCCGGAGCAGGGGCCTTGTGAAGGCTGCAAAAACACACAACCACAACCCTCGGTCGGGGTGAACGGCTAGCCTCACGCCACAACTTCTGCTGGGGAATGAGGAGGGTGGGTTTCCCGTGGCTGCGGATGAGGGGTGGGCTGGCTTTTGAGCGTCTCACCCTCGGCCCCTTTCTCTCCTAGAACGCTTCGGACATGCCAGAGACCATCACCAGCCGAGACGCGGCTCGTTTTCCTATCGTTGCCAGCTGCACCCTCCTAGGACTCTATCTCTTCTTCAAAGTGAGTAAAGCACCCTTGAGAAGTCCCTCGGTGGGGCAGTTGTCTTCTCTGGGGTCCTTGGCGCTCTCTGAGGTGGATTCCTTCCTTGCAGACGTTTCGTAACCCGACTAGGTAACCTCATCAGTGTTAGAAGGGAGCGGGGTTTGCAGGGAGAAGGAAGAGGAGGAGGAGGAGGATGACAACTGGGTCTTTATTGCTCTGTCAGCTTGATGGTTTCTTTGCAGACGTTTCATGACCGAACTCGATAACATCATCAGTGCTATAAAGAAGTAGGGTGTGGGGGGGGTGTGAGGAAGAGGAGGAGGAGGAAGAAAGGAAGGGGAAGAGGAGAAGGAGGAAGGGGACTTGGTGCTCTGTTGAGCTTGGTGGTTTTCTTTCAGACGTTTCATTACCAAACTAAGGAACACCATCAGTGCTAGGAGGGAGTGGGGTTTGCAGAGAGAAGGAGGAAGAGGAGGATTATGGGTCTGTATTGTTCTGTCAGCTTGGTGGTTTTCTTGCAGACGTTTCATAACCTGACTAGGTAACACCATCAGTATTAGAAGGGAGTGGGGTTTGTAAAGAGGAGGAGGAAGAGAACCGTGAGGAAATTGGGTGCTTTCTGAGATCGTTTGCTTGCAGACTTTTCATGACCCGGCTAGGTAACATCATCAGTGCTGGGAGGAAGTGGGGCTTGCTCTCTGTTTACGTTTCAGTTTTCCTCTTGATTTGAAGCTCATCCAATATTTTTTATCTTGTGACCAGGAAGAACGGTGGTTCCTCTTGGATGTGGAGGAAACTTTTTCCAACCATCTGTTGGAAAGGAATTTGTACTTTCTGGAGGCCAAACCAAACATCACAGCTTCCCTCTTTGATCTGGTTTGGTCGGCCGTGTACTGGAGGCACTGGTTTCATTCAGAGGAACGCTTAATCTGGTTTCCTAAAGGTCAAGAAAGCAACAGATAATCATAGATCGGTTAATTCCTAGCTTTTTTTTAAAAAAAAAAAGTTTGTGTAGGGTGCAAGTGATCTGCTATTGTGCAATCAAAGTGAAGGTGGGTTATTTTCAGTGAAAACCAGAGCCGCAGATTGCAGGAAAAGCAAAATGCAAACTTAAAGCCACGGTTCTAAAATAAACGAGCTTTAAATTAGCAGGTAGCACAACAGGGAAGGACGCCGAAGCAAGATATATATCCCGATCTGACACCGCTGCGATTTGATGCTTGCATGAGTTCAGTACATAATAAAATATTCAAGAATGGTCCCTCAGGCGGATCTGGAAAAATGCCAGAGACAAACAGGAAACATTATCAACGTTTTATAATCCATGAGGTAAATATGGGGAGGTGGCCTCATGGCTGTTCTCTAGGAAGGCATTTTCCATTCTGACCCCTCCAATTTACTGTAAGAGGCAGTGACTCTCAACCCTGGCGGTTTAAAATAGAAGGATAGAATAGAATTCTTTTATTGGCCAAGTGTGATTGGACACACAAGGAATTTGTCTTGGGGCAAATACTCTCAGTGAACATAAAATAAAAGATATATTCGTCAGAATCGTCAGGTTCAACACTTAATGATAGTCATAGGGTACAATAAGCAATCAAATCATACTAGGAAACAGTGTGAAGATGGATGGACTTCAACTCCCAAAATTCCCCAGTCAGGAACTAGAACTCACACTGGCCTGGTGATTGGCTCAAAGTCACCCAGCCAGCTTTCATTCCTAAGGGGAGGACTAGAATTTGCCCCCTCCTGGTGTTTGATCATTCAGCTGGCTTTCGTGCCTAAGATGGGACTAGAACTCTCCATCTCCTGGTGATTGGCCCAGAGTCAACTAGTCAGCTTTCATACCTAAGGTGGGACTAGAACTCACTCCTGGTGATTGGCCCAGAGTCACCCAGCTGGCTTTCATGCCTAAGGCAGGATTAGAACTCTCCATCTCCTGGTGATTGGCCCAGAGTCAACTAGTCAGTTTTCACCATTAAAACAGGACTAGAACTCACCGTCTCCTGGTGATTGGCCCAAAGTCACCCAGCTGTCTTTCATGCCTAAGGCGGGATTAGAACTCACCAACTCCTGGTGATTGGCCCAGAGTCAACTAGTCAGTTTTCACCATTAAAACAGGACTAGAACTCACCGTCTCCTGGTGATTGGCCCAGAGTCACCCAGCTGGCTTTCATGCCTAAGGCGGGATTAGAACTCACTGACTCCTGGTGATTGGCCCAGAGTCACCCAGCTGGCTTTCATGCCTAAGGCGGGATTAGAACTCACCAACTCCTGGTGATTGGCCCAGAGTCACCCAGCTGGCTTTCATGCCTAAGGCAGGACTAGAACTCACTGACTCCTGGTGATCCCAAAGTCACCCAGCTGTCTTTCATTCCTAAGGCGGGACTAGAACTCACCAACTCCTGGTGATTGGCCCAGAGTCACCCAGCTGGCTTTCATGCCTAAGGCAGGACTAGAACTCACTGACTCCTGGTGATTGGCCCAAAGTCACCCAGCTGTCTTTCATTCCTAAAGCGGGATTAGAACTCACCGACTCTTGGTGATTGGCCCAAAGTCACCCAGCTGGCTTTCATGCCTAAGGCGGGACTAGAACTCGCCGTCTCCTGGTGATTGGCCCAAAGTCACCCAGCTGTCTTTCATTCCTAAGGCGGGATTAGAACTCACCAACTCCTGGTGATTGGCCCAAAGTCACCCAGCTGGCTTTCATGCCTAAGGCGGGACTAGAACTCGCCGTCTCCTGGTGCTCGGTCCAAGTCCCCTAGCCAGGTTTCTATGCCTATGGTGGGACTAGAACTCCCAGTCTCCCGCTTTCTTAACCTCTCCAGTGCCTTCCTCCAGCCAATACCACACTTCCCAGGTTGGGGGGGGGTCCCTATTTCCTCTCCCACCCCAGCCCTTTTGCAGCCTCACCGTCCTCCGTGAGGTATTTGAACTGAATTGGGATTTCATTGCCGTTCGACCTGTTTGCCAGTCGCGGCCTGCGCCTTCAGGCCAGGGAGCGTCGCTAATCGGCAAACCACATTTCCTGTGAGACGGTGGTTTGCATCTCCAGATATTTAGAAAGATATTTTCTGGAAGTCAGAAGCCTGGAGGCTGCTTCGGGGAATCCCCACAAGAAACAAGGCACGGTTGTCAGCTGCACCGTGCAGGAAACCCTCCACTTACGACCGTTTGGATCAGCGGCCGTTTGGAATTACAACAGCCCTGGAGAGGAAGAAAGTGGCTTGGGGCCCTTATTCACACTTACGACCTTTCCAGCATCCCCCTGGTCACGCGATCCACCTATTTATCCTCCTATTTGTGGACGGTCGCCGTGTCCCAGGGTGAAGTGATATTTGTGACCTCAAGCCGATAGTTTTCTTGCAGACGTTTCATGACCCAACTGGGGAACATCCTCAGTGCTATACAGGTGTGGACCTTGCGGAATGAAGTAGAAGGGGAAGGCGAGGAGGACTGTGGCCTCCTCAGTGCTCCCTGGATGGTTTCCTTGCAGACGTTTCATTATCTGGCTAAGGAACATAATCAGTGCTAGGAGGAAGGAGGAGAACTGTGGGGGTCCCTGGTGCTCTCTGAGCTTGGTTGCTTTCTTGCAGATATTTCGTGACCCAACAAGGGTACATCATCCGTGCTAAAAAGGTGTGGGTTTGTGGAGTGAAGGAGGAGGATTGTGGGGTCCTGGGTGGTCTCTGAGCGTGGTGCTTTTCTTGCAGACATTTTATGACCCAACTAGGGAATATCATCAGTGCTAGGAGGGAGGAGGAGGAAAACTGGGGTCCTTGGCGCTCTCTGAGGTTGGTGGTTTTCTTGCAAAGCTTTTCCTTATCCAACTAGGGACCATCATCAGTGTTAGAAAGGAGATGAGGAGGAGGAGAAAGGGGAGGAGGAGGAGAAGGAAGGGAGGAGAGGAAAGGGAAGGAGGAAGAGGATGACTGATGGGTCCTTGATGGTTTCTCTTGCAGATGTCTCATGACCCAACTAGGTAGCATTATCAGTGCTAGAAGCTGGGAGGAGGAGGATGACTGTGGGGCCCTCCGTGGTGGTCTTTGAGCTTGACGGTTTTCTTGCAGACATTTCACCACCCAACTAGGTAGCATCATCCGTGCTAGAACGTGGGAGGGTTGACGTTACCAAGTTGGCTCATGAAACTTCTGCAAGAAAACCAACATACTCCAAGAGCGCCAAGGACCCCCTCAGCCGCCATTTTTGTTTCCCATAATTCCCCTCCCCCCCCGCCCCACTGATGCATTGTGGGAATGAAAAGGTAGCTGGGTGTTTTTCTGATGTATTTTAAGGACGCCCAGCTGCACATGTTAGCCTGCGGAAGAAGAATGAGCTTTCTCAAGGAGCGTCTGGATGCCCACATGGGTTCTCATTTTCAGAGGGAAAGCGAGGTAAATCATATGCAAACGGCTTGCCAAGCCTTGTAAAATCAGGAGTTGCTGGCGGCTTCATCTTGTTTTTATTATTTGTCCGTAGATTATTATTATTATTATTATTTTGCTAGGGTCCTAAACAGATTGAATGTACAGGGGGCAGGAATTAAAAAACCTGCAGAGCAGGAAATTTAAAAAAGGCTCTTTCTTGAAAATGCTCGCATTAAATCACTTGTAATATCTGAATGTGAAACCTCATGCAAGACACGGCTTTGAGTGACTGTCAAAAGACAAGGAGGAAGTGGCATAAATTGGAAATATCCTTTGCCAATAGGGTTTGTTTGCCTTTGGGGTTGGTTCTGTGGCCGGAGAGGCTGGCCTTTGGGGTTGTAAACTGAGGCACGCAAAGCTCCATTTCTTCTTAGCTAAATATTTATTTCATTTATTGATTGCATTTATCAGCTGCCCCTCTCAGTGCCACATAAAAGTGGGAAAAATCTACAGCATGATAAAACAACGTTTTTCTAACATTAAAACGCTGCACAAATAGTCCCGGACTTACAACGCATTTAAGTGACAGAAGTTGCAACAATAGTATGGAAAAAAAATGACTTATTGTTTTTTTCACACTTACAATCGTTTGTATCCCACGATCCAAATTCAGACGCTTGGCAACTGACTCGCATTTATGACCGTTGTAATGTTTCCCCCCCCTCCCTTTTGCGACCTTTTGATGAGCAGAGTTCAACAGGGAAGCCGGATTCACTTAACGGCCGTTTTCTTAACGTCTCAGCTGCAGGGATTCCCTTAACCACTGTGGCAAGAAAGGTTGTAAAATGAGGCAAAGCTCACAGGTGGTCCTTGACTCACAACAGTTTCACTTCGTGACAGTTCAAAGTTACAACAATGGCACTGAGAAAAAGCGACTTATGACCATTTTTCACACTTATGACAGATCAACAGGTAATCAGAGTTGGAAGGGACCTTGTAGGTCATCTAGTCCAACCCCCCACTCCCAATCAGGAGTCCCTACATCATTTCTGACAGGTGGGAGTCCAGTCTCTTCTTGAAAGCCTCCAGGGATGAAGCTCCCACAACTTCTGAGGGCAACTTCTGTTCCATGGGTGGATTGTTCTCACTGTCAGAAAGTGTCTCCTTATTTCCAGGTTGAATCTCTCCTTGTTCAGTTTCCATCCATTCTTCCTTGTCTGGCCTTCAGGTGCCTTGGAGAATAGCTTGACCCCTTCCTCCTCCTCTCTGGGGAAGCCCCTCAAATATTGGAAGATGCTCTCCTGTCTCCCCTGGTCCTTCTCTTCCCTAGACTAGCCAGGCCCAGTTCCTGCAACCGTTTTTCATTTGTTTTAGCCTCAAGTCCCCTCATCATCCTAGTTGCTCTTCTCTGCCCTCTTTCTAGAGTCTCAGCATCTTTTTTATAGTGTGGTGAACAAAACTGGACAATACTCTAGGTGTGGCCTTACTAAGGCTTTACAGAGTGGTATTAGTACCTCCCTTGATCTCGATTGTATCCCTCTGTTAATGCAACTGAGGATTGCATTGGCTTTTTTGGCTGCCACCACACACGGCTGGCTCCCATTTAGCCGGTTGTCCACTAAGACTCCAGGATCCCTCTCCCAGTTATTGCTACTGAGTCTGGTTTCACCCAGTCTATATGGGTCCTCTTGGTTTTTCTTGCCTAAGTGCTAAGACTTTACTTTTCTCTACGTTGAATTTCATTTTGTTGGATACGGCCCAGTGTTCGAGTCTGTCAAGATCCCTCTGGATCTTGAGCCTATCTTCTTGGGCGTTAGCTACTCCTGCCAGCTTAGTATCATTTGCAAATTCGGTAAGTTCCCCTTCTATTCCCTCATCTCAGTCATGGCAAAACACGTAACACGCACGTAACCAAAGATCTCACATAGCAACACAGATTTGGGGCTCAGTTGTGGTCCTAAGTTGAGGACTACCTGTAACTTTGAACTATCATTAAGTGACTAGTTATAAGTCAAGGCCTAGCTGTACTATGGCTGAAAGGCTGATATTGCAGCATTGGAAACAAATAAATTTAATCAATCAATGGATCAGAGAACTGATTGTACTCGCCACCCATGAGAGAAATGTAGACTTTGTATGGATAAGCTAATAATACAGAATAAACAACTTTTTAATGCAAAAAATACAGTAGGTTTTTTTTAAAAAGCACAATAGTTATATAAGTGTAATAGAAATAGAAACATGCTGTCATAACATTTGCATTAGATAAATATATTTAGAATTGAAACTGATTACTGTTAGAACTGTTTTCATTGTTCTGTATTTTTGTCACCTTTTTAAAAATCACTTGTTACACTTTTATTTTCCTTTGATACTGCACGCCTTTCTACCCTAGTTATCTCTGCGTTTTGTTCCTTTTTTTTTTCCTGTGAGTATTTAAAGTCAGTCAAAACAAAGAAAGAAATGTGGATTATTATTTTTTTCTTCCCTGTAGCTCTTACCAAAACGTTTTTTCCTTCAACAGGAGCTTTGGCGCTTTCGTTAACTAGAATTTGTGTTGGAGACCTTCAACGCCTGGAGTTATTTGTAAAAAATATAAAAGCAGGGATACAAAGAACTAACAAATAGGAGTCACACCGAAATATAATTTTATCCTATTTACCTGTGTATTAAATTATTGTATTTTATTCCAATTCCATTTTAAATCGTATTTTATTCCAATGCCGTTTCAAATTGTTTTTATCAGGTTTTAGTAATCATTTGTGTCTGGACTTTGATATGGCCCAAGGGCTAATCAATACAGTGAACTTAACTAATAAATACTTTTTTTTTTCCTTAAAAAAAAACAAAAACAGTCCTGGTGGAAAGGGAAAGAGCTTTCCGTGAGCTGGCTGGAATGATTTTGCTCAAAATATCAAAAATGAAAACGGGGACGTGCTTTTACGATTACGTTCGCGTTGTTGGAGAAACCCAAAGTTTCGTCTCACCCGGTTTTTGTTTTGTCTTCTTAGATCTTCTCCCAAGAATATATCAATCTGTTGCTCTCCATGTATTTCTTCGTCCTTGGGATCCTTGCGCTGTCCCACACCATCAGGTAAAGGACCAGAATTGTGAAGGACACAATATATGCAGCTCCTCAATGGAAACTGCCCCTACGTGGAGGGAGGTATGCAATGGGGTCTGTTTTAGGCCCAGGACATCTTCATCAATGACTTGGACAAGGAGGATATAGATGGGGAACGCATCAAATTGGCAGAAGACACCAAGCTGGCAGGAATAGCCATCACTTCAGAAGATAAAAGGCTTAAGCTACAAGAAGGATCTTGGTAGACTTGGAACATTGGGCGTTATCTAACAAAATGAAATTCAAGGGTGGAAAAAATAATGAATCAAGTTCTACATTTAGGCAAGAAAAACCAAAATGCGCAGGGGCGGTATAGGTGGTACCTCGCTCGATCGTAGTAACGGTGAGAGAGACCTCGGAGTCTTAGTGGACAACCGTTTAAATACGCCGAAACTTTTGGAGGCCTCGTCATTTGCAAAAAAAAAAGCTGCCTGGTTGATTATTGCGCATAAAGGAAAGGTTAAAATGCTGGCAATCTTCAGTTTAATAGTTAACTGCCTTATCAGATGGGAAATGGGCATTCAGCTGCTCACAGAGCTTCCTCTCCTTTACACACAAATGAGAATATTTACCTGTGGGTGGAGAACATCTGCCCTCTTCTGAGGCCAGCTTTCCCTGTTGAAAACAAAAGACTCCCAGCCTCTTAAAAAAGAGTTTAAGAAACAAAACAAACCTTCGTTTTGATCTCCAAGTGCCAAAGAAGGTTTAATGTGGACTTGCTCAGTTCCACCCACTGCCGTGCCTTAACAACCAGAAAACGAAGGGTTACCTTGTGAGGTCTAGTTTATATGATTAATAGAACAGAACAGAACAGAACAGAGTTGGAAAGGACCTCGAAAGTCTTCTAGTCCAACCCCCTGCTTAGGCAGGAAACCTGGCCTATCCCATTTCAGACAAAATTAATGAAAGCTTGTTTATTGGCAATCCTGGAACAGAATTTGGGGAGTGTTCGGCCTTGCATCCTCTGACCCAGCTGCGGGGATGAGGCTAAAACGGCTTTTTTTTCCTGGAGAATTTCAAGTCAAAAGGTTGATTGTAAATTAATAATAGAATACGTAATGACAAGAGTTGGAAGGGACCCTGGAGGTCATCTATTCCAACCTCCCGCTCAAGCAGGAGACCGTTATAGACCTACAGACTAACGGAGTTGGAAGGGACCTTGGAGGGTCATTTAGTCCAACCCCCTGCTCAGGCAAGAAACTCTATACCATTTCAGACAAATGGAGGTTCCATCTCTTAAAAACCTCCAGTGTAGGAGCACCCACAACTTCCAGTAGCAAGCAGTTCCACTGGTTAATTGTCCTCACTTGTCAGGAAATTCCTCCTTAGTTCCAGGTTGCTTCTCTCCTGGATGAGTTTTCCACCCATTGCTTCCTGACCTGCCTTCAGGTGCTTCAAAACCCCTCTAGAAGCAATGTTTATTGGGTACCGATTTGCTTCCGGGGGTTCAATTCCAGGTACTGGGTTGTCACCTTTAAATCCCTCCGTGGCTTAAAGCTGGGTTATTTGAAGGACTCCTCCTTTCCCAGTTACCCACCAGAGCGGGGAG
Organism: Pseudonaja textilis; assembly: GCF_049901715.1. NCBI lineage: Eukaryota > Metazoa > Chordata > Lepidosauria > Squamata > Elapidae > Pseudonaja > Pseudonaja textilis. The sequence continues at coordinate 3,320,344 of NC_141992.1, read as the reverse complement.
GTGGGAGATGTTATAGGCCCCTTCCTCTTCAGGAGGCCCATCTGGTGGGATCCCAAAGAAGGACCTTCTCCGTGGTGGCTCCCTCTCTATGGAATATCATCCCTGCAGACACACTCTGTCCGTGACACTCTAAAAAGCCCCCCAAGGACCTGGTTTTGCCATGGGGTGGGGGAGGTGGGGGGACCCCATAATGATACATCAAGTGGCTGGTTAGATTGTCATCCAGGGGCCTGGGAGGGTTTTCTGGGGGTTTGTATTTGGGGTCGTCCACAGTAAGGTGCTCACAGTCACCTGGAGTGAATTGGGCAACCCTATAAATTTTCTTAATAAATAGTGGCTAAATTAACTCAGATCTGACTGCATCATTGATGGCTTCCGGTTTCCGTGTTTCTAAACTTGTGTTTTACAACCTCAGCTAGGTTAGCATGCTGACAAAGGAATTCTGGGAGTTGAAGTCCATATTAATGTTTATTTGCATGCTGACAAAGGAATTCTGGGTGTTGAAGTCCATCCATTTTGAAATTTATTTGCATGATGGCTGGGGAAATTTTGGCTGTTGAAGTCCAGCCATTTTGAAATTTATTTGCATGCTGACTGGGGAATTTTGGCTGTTGAAGTCCAGCCATTTTGAAATTTATTTGCATGCTGATTGAGGAATTCTGGGAGTTGAAGTCCAGCCATTTCAAAATTTATTTACATGATGACTGGGGAAATTCTGGGTGTTGAAGTCTAGCCATTTTGAAATTTATTCGCATGCTGGCTGAGGAATTCTAGGAATTGAAGGCCACCCATCTCAACATTTATTCGCATGCTGGTTGGGGAATTCTGGGTGTTGAAGTCCACCCACTTTAAAGTGCCTGAGGTTGAGAAACACAGCTCTAACTATTTGGTACTCCTTTATTTAGCTTTATAAAGGTATTTTCGTGGGGTTTTGATTTTCCTTCCATACAGCTGCCTTTCTTGGTTGTGGTTTCTTTTAAAACCATGTCATCCTTCCCTTCTTTTTTTCACTTTTCCTTCTTCTTCCTTCCGGTCTCATTTCAGCCCCATGATGAATAAATTTTTCCCAGCCAACTTTCCCAACAAGCAGTATCAACTCCTTTTTACTCAAGGCTCCGGAGAAGCAAAGGAAGGTAAGTTTGCTCCCTTCTTCAGCCAAAGCTTGGAGAATCTTCTCTGTGAATCCTGCCTTGTGTGTCTGCTTGTGTACTGCCATACAACCAATGCTTTCGGCATCTCTCCTGGCTGTGTTGTATTGGGGCCAATGAGTGGATTTAAAAGAACAGCAAAACTTCATTAGTTACGATTTCTTTATGTCTGTCTGTCCATCCATGCCTGCCTGCCTCCCTGCCTGTCCATCCATCCATCTCTAATTTATCCATCCATCCATCTATCTCTGTCTATTTATCTATCTATCTGTCCATCCATCTCTCTTATCTATCTGTCCATCCATCTCTCTTATCAATTTATCCATCCATCTATCTCTAATTTATCCATCCATCCATCTATCTCTATCTATTTATCTATCTATCTGTCCATCCATCTCTCTTATCTATCTGTCCATCCATCTCTCTCATCTATCTGTCCATCCATCTCTCTTATCTATCTGTCCATCCATCTCTCTTATCAATTTATCCATCCATCTATCTCTAATTTATCCATCCATCCATCCATCTCTATCTGTCCATCCATCCATCCATCCATCCATCCATCTCTTAATTTATCCATCCATCCATCTCTATCTATCCATCTATCTCTAATTTATCCATCCATCCATCCATCTCTATCTGTCCATCCATCCATCTCTATCCATCCATCCATCCATCTCTATCTGTCCATCCACCCATCTGTCTACATCCATCCATCCATCCATCCATCCATCCATCCATCCATCCATCCATCCATCTCTATCCATCTCTCTATTCATCCGTCCATCCATCTATCTCTATTTATCCATCTATCTCTGATCTATCTGTCCATCTATCTAAACTGTCTGTCTATCTCTCCACCTTTCTGGCATTGCATGCCAAACAATAAGACATGAAGATATTTTTTGCCCTGTGCCATCACTCTGCTGCACACCAAAGCCCCACAGCACAGGATACTTACCCATGTAGTTCAGCTGTATTGCTATTATCCTTCTCATCTTTTATAAACTGTTATATCTTATGATTAATGATTGCATCTATGATTTATGACCTATCCCTTTGTTGTTGTATGCATTCTGACAGCTTATGCACTGGAGACAAATTCCTTGGGTGTCCAATCTCACTTGGTCAAATAACGTTACTCTCTCCTTTATATACACATACATGCATACATAAGGGACACGGGTGGCTCAGTGGCTAAGATGCTGAGCTTTTCGATCAGAAAGGTGGTCAGTTTGGCGGTTCGAACCCCCAGCGTCGCATCACGGAGGGAGCTCCCGTTCCTTGTCCCGGCTTCTGCCAGCCTAGCGGTTCGAAAGCATGTAAAAAGTGCAAGTAGAAAAATAGGGACCCCTTTGGCGGGAAGGGAACAGCGTTCTGTGCGCCTTCGGCATTTAGTCCTGCCGGCCACCTGACGACCACGGAGACGTCTTTGGACAGCGCTTGGCTCTTCAGCTTTGTAACGGAGATGAGCAGCGCCCCCTAGAGCTGGGAACGAGTAGCACGGATGTGCGAGGGGAACTTTTACCTTTACCTGATATGCATTTATACACGCTCTCTCTCACACACGCTCACACACTCATCCATCCTTAACTCAAGTCCTCCACAACTAGATGGGCAGATACCAACCAGAGCGATGGACACCCCTAAATTTGGATCCATAAAAACTGGAAATGTGGGCGGTTTTCCGGTCCCTTTTTAATCTCCCAAATTCCTTTCTTTTTCTTTTTGTTACTCCATTATTTTATATTAAAAACATTAAAATACAACGCCCCCCCACAAGAGAAAAAAATTACAAAAGCAAAACTTGACAAAACTACTCAGAAAGTTCGGAAAAAGAAAGAAAAAAAAAAACCCGAAACAGACATATGCATAGATTGTCCTCTCGAGTTGAATACCGATAAATATATTTCAAAGATAATAACTCCTCCCTCTCCCCGTTTCTTTGTAAATTGATGGAGTCAGGCAGCTACTCTTGCCTTGTTGATTGACAAGTCTGGCAGCTGTTGGTGGGATTTGAGGGAGGGTCTCCCATAGGCTCAAGCCCAGCTTCCTTTTATTTGGTTCAACTGATGTTTTTCCCTCATTTCCTTAGGGCAGGGGTCCCCAAACTTAGCAACTTTAGGACTTGTGGACTTCAATTCCCAGAATTCCTCAGCCAACCTTGGCCACTTTAAGACTTGAGGACTTCAACTCCCAGAATTCCTCAGCCAACCTTGGCCACTTTAAGACTTGAGGATTTCAACTCCCAGAATTCCTCAGCCAACTTTGGCCACTTTAAGACTTGAGGACTTCAACTCCCAGAATTCCTCAGCCAACCTTGGCCTCTTTAAGGCTTGTGGACTTCAACTCCCAGAATTCCTCAGCCAACTTTGGCCACTTTAAGACTTGTGGACTTCAACTCCCAGAATTCCTCAGCCAACATTGGCCACTTTAAGACTTGAAAACATCAACTCCCAGAATTCCTCAGCCAACTTTGGCCACTTTAAGACTTGAAGACATCAACTCCCAGAATTCCTCAGCCAACTTTGGCCACTTTAAGGCTTGTGGACTTCAACTCCCAGAATTCCTCAGCCAACCTTGGCCTCTTTAAGACTTGAGGACTTCAACTCCCAGAATTCCTCAGCCAACCTTGGCCTCTTTAAGACTTGTGGAGTTCAACTCCCAGAATTCCTTAGCCAACTTTGGCCTCTTTAAGACTTATGGACTTCAACTCCCAGAATTCCTCAGCCAACTTTGGCCTCTTTAAGACTTGAGGACTTCAACTCCCAGAATTCCTCAGCCAACCTTGGCCTCTTTAAGACTTGAGGACTTCAACTCCCAGAATTCCTCAGCCAACCTTGGCCTCTTTAAGACTTGTGGACTTCAACTCCCAGAATTCCTTAGCCAACCTTGGCCTCTTTAAGACTTATGGACTTCAACTCCCAGAATTCCTCAGCCAACTTTGGCCACTTTAAGACTTGTGGACTTCAACAAATCTTAAAGTTGCCAAGTGGCAGTTGAAGTCCACAAGTATTAAAGTTGCCAAGTTTAGAGACCTCTCCACCTTAGGGATTCAGTTGCTTCTTATCTGTCTCCCAAGGGGGTCTTTTAAACAAGATCCCTGATTTTTCCACCCCTCACCTTCCTTATGTGCCTCCTTCGTCTTTAGGTAGGCCAGCTTCGCCTCACACTTGTGTCCGTGAAAATGGCATTTTCTGTCTCATTGCAGAGATTGTGAACTACGAGTTTGACACCAAGGATCTTTTCTGCCTGGCCTTGAGCAGCGTTGTGGGTGTCTGGTACCTGCTGAGGAAGGTAGGCTGACCTGCTGGCGAGGCAGCTGGAATGTTTAATAGCACTTTATAATCCCTGGATATTTCCACTTGGAATAGTGTATCCAGTTTTGGTTGCCACGATATAAAAAAGATGTTGAGACAGAGTAAGAAAATGAATGCGAAATATATTATTGAAAGTCAATAAATATAATCTTAAGGCTAATATAATAAGTGATATTATATGTGATATAAAATACTGATTAGAATGATCATAAATATAAGTGAAATATGTACGGTGATGTTATTATGTGCATAAAGAAATGTATACCGGACTGACACACCGATGAACAGAAAAAAGGCTTTATTTGTTTGTTTTATTGTTGTTATAAAAATAAAAATTTTACTTTAAAAAAGAAAGAAAGAAAAACCAAATGCACAGGTGATATAAGTCACTCAACAGTAGTAACTGTGAGAGGGATCTTGGAGTCTTACTGGACAATCACTTAAATCTGAGCCAGCCGTGCGCTGCAGCTGCCAAAAAAGCCAACCCAGTTCTAGGCTGCATCAACAGAGGGATAGAATCAAAATGACATGAAATGTTGAGACCACTTTATAAGGCCTTGGTGAGGCCACACCTGGAATTCTGCGTCCAGTTTTGGTCACCACAATACCACCAAAAAAAATTAATGTTGAGGCTCTAGACCAGGGGTGTCCAACCTTGGCAACTTTAAGACTTGTGGACTTCAACTCCCAGCAAAGCTGGCTGAGGAATTCTGAGAGTTTGAAGTCCACAAGTCTTAAAGTTGCCAAGGTCGGACACCCCTGCTCTAGACCGAGAGGATTAGGGGACTGGAGGCTAAAACATACGAAGAAGAACGGTTGCTGAACTGGATATAGAGTGCTGAAAGCCAGGACAAGGAGATTTAAACATAGCTTTTACCCAAGTGCTGTGATCGGGTTAAATGCAGAGTTATGAATCTGGTGGTCTTAACATATATATATCCTGGTTGTACAGTTTTTAACTGTTATTTGTTTTACATTGTTATTGTATATGTCTTTTGGTTGTTGTTCAGTTGTATGAGAGCACCTTATTTCGTTGTTCTCAGGTTTATCTATCTATCTATCTATCTATCTATCTATCTATCTATCTATCTATCTATCTATGTCTAATCTAATGAAAAGAAGGAATAGAGGTAACGTGAGAGTGGTCTTCCAATATTTGAGCGGCTGCCACAAAGAGCAGATGGTCATTTTTTTTCCCAAAGCATCATGAAGGCCAGACAAGGAATAATGGATGGAAATTAATGAAGGAGAGAAGCAATCTAGAATTAAGGAGAAACTTCCTTAACAGCGAGGACAATTAACCAGTGGAACAGAAGTTGTGGGCGCTTCCAACCCTGGAGTATTTTAAGAAGAGACTGGAGAGCTGTTTGTCTGAAGCGGTGTAGGGTTTTCCTGCTTGAGAAGGGGTTGGACTAGAAGACCTCCAAGGTCCCTTCCAACTCTTGTTATTCTGAGGCCGGGCAGCTTGGGCAGGCTGCAGACAGGAAGATCTGCAGAACCAAAGCTCTGGGATTGCTCTCCCAACTAAGGATGTGGGTTGTGGGGTCAGTAAGTGCTGCTCACAACCGTCGTCCTTTTTCTTCCAGCACTGGATTGCCAACAACCTCTTCGGCCTGGCCTTCTCCCTCAACGGGGTGGAACTGCTGCACTTAAACAACGTCAGCACGGGTTGCATCCTCCTTGGAGGCCTCTTCATCTACGATGTCTTTTGGGTAAGCGGTTGGTTCCCAGGCTCGGCAGATCCTCCGGGCAATATCCTTCGCTTTTCATCCTGCCACTTTTTCGTTATTTCTATCAGCCTCTCAAGATGGTGGGTGCATTTTCCCCACAACAACAATCCTGTAAGGTGGGTTGGACTGAGAAAGAGGAGCTGGCCCAGAGTCACCCCCAGCCAGCTTTCATGCCTAAGGCGGGACTAGAACTCACTGTCTCCTGGTGATTGGCCCAAAGTCACCCAGCCGGCTGTCATGCCTAAGGCAGGACTAGAACTCACTGTCTCCTGGTGATTGGCCCAAAGTCACCCAGTTGGCTTTCACGCCTAAGGCAGGACTAGAACTCACCGTCTCCTGGTGGTTGGCCCAAAGTCACCCAGCTATCTTTCATGCCTAAGGCAGGACTAGAACTCACTGACTCCTGGGGATTGGCCCAAAGTCACCCAGCTATCTTTCATGCCTAAGGCGGGACTAGAACTCACCGTCTCCTGGGGATTGGCCCAAAGTCACCCAGCTGTCTTTCATGCCTAAGGCAGGACTAGAACTCACTGACTCCTGGGGATTGGCCCAAAGTCACCCAGCTGTCTTTCATGCCTAAGGCGGGACTAGAACTCACCGTCTCCTGGGGATTGGCCCAAAGTCACCCACCTGGCTTTCATGCCTAAGGCGGGACTAGAACTCACCGTCTCCCTGGGGATTGGCCCAAAGTCACCCAGCTGGCTTTCATGCCTAAGGAGGGACTAGAACTCACCGTCTTCTGGGGATTGGCCCAAAGTCACCCAGCTGGCTTTCATGCCTAAGGCGGGACTAGAACTCACCGTCTCCTGGGGATTGGCCCAAAGTCCCCAGCTGGCTTTCATGCCTAAGGAGGACTAGAACTCACCGTCTCCTGGGATTGGCCCAAAGTCCCCAGCTGGCTTTCATGCCTAAGGCGGGACTAGAACTCACCGTCTCCTGGGGATTGGCCCAAAGTCACCCAGCTGGCTTTCATGCCTAAGGAGGGACTAGAACTCACCGTCTTCTGGGGATTGGCCCAAAGTCACCCAGCTGGCTTTCATGCCTAAGGCGGGACTAGAACTCACCGTCTCCTGGGGATTGGCCCAAAGTCCCCCAGCTGGCTTTCATGCCTAAGGAGGGACTAGAACTCACCGTCTCCTGGGATTGGCCCAAAGTCCCCAGCTGGCTTTCATGCCTAAGGAGGGACTAGAACTCACCGTCTCCTGGGATTGGCCCAAAGTCACCCAGCTGGCTTTCATGCCTAAGGCGGGACTAGAACTCACTGACTCATACATAGTTTGCAGGAGCTTCTCCTTAATCCAACTCCTTGTTCGGGGCCTACCTGCCTTTGGAAAGTCACCTGGTCTGGATTTAAAAAAAGGTGTTGAGGTGTAACGGAGAAGAGTTTCGGTGGTGCCCAGAGAAAAGGAACGGATTGGGAATGTGGGAACCATGAATTGGGGAGGGCGGTCGGCATGTGAGGACCTCCACTCTTGAGGCCTGTGAAGCTCAACCTCCGGTCCATTCTTTGCTCTACTCAACCTTCACAAGAGCTCATGACTCCAGAACGCTCAGAAGAACAACAGAAAACGAGACTCTCTTGCAAATACGCTTCATCTGGTGGATTGCCGCCTGCCGGTCACCCCTCTTCTTTAATTCCTCTTCCCTAGGTCTTTGGCACCAACGTGATGGTGACCGTGGCCAAGTCATTCGAAGCCCCCATCAAACGTGAGTAGCTAACAAAAGCCCCCACTCCCAGGAGTGGGATTCAAAATTTTTAACAACCAGTTCTGTGGGCGTGGCTAGAGCGCGTGGCTAGGGGTGTGGCCATATACCTGGGTGGGCGTGGCTTCTTTTTTTCCCTTTATCTTTCTTTCTTTTTTTTTTTTGCCTCCTGGGCTTCAGGGAAGGCTTTTGGGGGGATGTTTTTGCTCCAAAAGGCTTCCCTGGGCCCAGGAAGGCAAAACCGGAGCGCGGGGGTGGGGAGCAGCACCCCAGCCCACCCCTGCACGCCCCTTTTTGCCTCCTGGGTTTCAGGGAAGCCTCCTGGGTGAAGCAGTAAGACAGCGAGGGGGATCCCAGTACAGCTGATCATTGGAACAGCTGATCATTGATCAACAAAACAGCTGATCATTGGGAGGAGAAAAAAAGGAAGAAATACTTTAAGGCAGCAGTTGCCAACCCGTGGGGCGCATGAGAAAATTTTGGTGGGCTGCAGAGAAATCTCACCCCAGAGCACCCCCTCCAAAGCAATCAATCCAGGCTGCTTGGGAACACAAGGTTGCGCCGCCCACATGGCCCGCGAGAACCCTCCCCGCCCACTCACTCCTTACCTGGCAAACTTTCCTGCCAAATTGCTTATTTTTCTGACCATCAACTGCTCTGCTGTGCCAGGAGATTTAGATTAGCTAGGAAGCAGGAAATGGTTGGATTTTTTGCTTTCTAGCTAGTCTTTAGACCTTCGGCTCTGCTTTTAAGCACAGCCGAACCTCCCTTAGGACTGAAGGTTCTCTTATTCAGTGCAGACTCACGGCAAGCAAATGTTATGTGACAGACTGAGCTAGCGGATAGCAGACAGATAGATCTCTGAATGAATCTGTGATTCTGTGAGCAACTCAATCTGCCTGCCTTCTTTGCCTGATTTGGGGTAAAAGTTGCTCTTTTTTTATAAAAAATAATAATCAATACTTACATAAATATTTATAATGTTTACATACAAGCTGTATGTAAAATGTCTATCCTGGTTTATATATTTTCCAACCCAACTGTTAGGTGACTTACATTCCTAACAGCTTTTGTGCCTGTTCCAGGGGCTCCTCTGCCCGAAATGGGCCCGGCGTTTTTCCATTGGTCTTCCTCACCACCACCATTTATTTTCCCTCTTCTTCCCCTGCAGTGGTTTTCCCCCAGGATCTGCTGGAGAAGGGCCTGGAAGCCGACAACTTCGCCATGCTGGGCTTAGGAGACATTGTCATTCCCGGTAAGGAATGCTATAATATAAGGGTTGGGGTAAATTAATTTTCTTTCTTTCTTTCTTTCTTTCTTTCTTTCTTTCTTTCTTTCTTTCTTTCTTTCTTTCTTTCTCTTTCTCTCCTCTCCCACATTCCTTCCTCCCTTCCGTCCTTCTTTCCCACACTTCTTTCTTTCTCTCCCACCTTCCTTCCTTCCTTCCTTTCTTTTTCTCTTTTTTTCTCTCTCCTTCCTTTCTTCCTTCTCTCCCAGCTTTCTTTTTCTCTTTCTTTCTTCTTTCCTTCCTTCCTTCTCTCTCCCACACTCCTTTCTTCTTTCTCTCCCACCTTCCTTCCTTTCTTTTTCTCTCTTTCCTTCCTTCTCTCCCACCTTTCTTTCCCTCTTCTTTCCTTCCTTCTTTCTCTCCCACCGCACTCCTTCCTTCTTCCTTTCTCTCCCACACTTCTTTCTTTTTCTTTCTTTCTTCTTTTCTTCCTCCTCTCCTACATTCCTTCCTTCTTTCTCTCCTACCTTCCTTTCTTTTTCTCTTTTTCTCTCTTTCCTTCCTTCTCTCCCACCTTCCTTCCTTCCTTCCTTTCTTTTTCTCTTTTTCTCTCCTTCATTTCTTCCTTCTCTCCCACCTTTCTTTTTCTCTTTCTTCTTTCCTTCCTTCCTTCTCTCTCCCACACTCCTTTCTTCTTTCTCTCCTACCTTCCTTCCTTTCTTTTTCTCTCTTTCCTTCCTTCCTTCTCTCTCCACCTTTCTTTCCCTCTTCTTTCCTTCCTTCTTTCTCTCCCACCACACTCCTTCTTTCTTCCTTTTCTCTCCCACACTTCTTTCTTTTTCTTTCTTTCTTCTTTTCTTCCTCCTCTCCTTTCCTTCCTTCCTTCTTTCCTTTCCTTTCCTTTCCTCTCCTCTCCTCTCCTCTCCTCTCCTTTCCTTCCTCTCCTCTCCTTTCCTCTCCTCTCCTCTCCTTCCTTTCCTTTCCTTTCCTTTCCTTTCCTCTCCTCTCCTCTCCTCCCTCTCCTCTCCTTTCCTTCCTCTCCTCTCCTTTCCTTTCCTCTCCTCTCCTTTCCTCTCCTTTCCTCTCCTCTCCTCTCCTCTCTCTCCTCTCCTTTCCTTTCCTTCTCTCCTTCCTCTCCTCTCCTCTCCTCTCCTCTCCTCTCCTCTCCTCCTCTCCTCTCCTTTCCTTTCCTTTCCTTTCCTTTCCTCTCCTTTCCTTTCCTTTCCTCTCCTTTCCTCTCCTCTCCTTTCCTTCCTCTCCTCTCCTTTCCTCTCCTTTCCTTCCTCTCCTCTCCTTTCCTCTCCTCTCCTTTCCTCTCCTCTCCTTTCCTCTCCTCCTCCTCTCCTCTCCCTCTCCTCTCCTTTCCTTCCTCTCCTTTCCTTTCCTTCCTCTCTCCTTTCCTTTCCTCTCCTCTCCTCTCCTCTCCTCTCCTTTCCTTTCCTTTCCTTTCCTTTTTTCCTTTCCCTTAAGAACCGCGGCAGGCAAAGTCGTAAATCGAGGCAAAACTCACTTGACTTGTCTAACGTCGGGCTTCATAATTTCTAAGTTGTTTCTAAGTCAAGGAGCGCCTGCATTTTTAGTCACAAGGGGGCGCTGTGGCTAATCGGAATGAGGCTCACTGGCTGACTGGTGGGAAAAAGACTTGTAAAACTGGACTAAAAATGTTAGATTCAAGGTGACTTTGTCCCACTTCTTCCCCCTCCAGGTATCTTCATCGCTCTTCTCTTGCGCTTTGATATCAGGTAAATCCTTTGCTACAACTTGCCAATTGAAGAATCCCCCCCCCCCCTTTTCCCGCATTATATGGATAAAGACCAGAAAAAAGTTGGGTTGAGAGCAACAAAGAGGATTAGGGGACTGGAGGCTCAAACATATGATGAACGGTTGCAGGAACTGGGCCTGGCTAGTCTAGGGAAGAGAAGGACCAGGGGAGACAGGAGAGCAGCCTTCCAATACTTGAGGGGCTGCCCCAGAGAGGAGGAAGGGGGTCAAGCTATTTTCAAAAGCACCTGTAGGCCAGAGAAGATAAAATGGATGGAAACTGAACAAGGAAAGAAGCAACCTAGAACTAAGGAGATATTTCCCGGAACAATTAACCAGTGGAACTGCTTGCCACCAGAAGTTGTGGGTGCTTCATCCCTGGAGGTTTTTAAGAAGAGATTGAACAACCATTTGTGTGAAATGGGTATAGGATCTCCTACTTGGACAAAGGGATTAGACTAGATGACCTCCAAGGTGCCTTCTAACCTTTAATTCTGTTAATTAATCAAAGTGGGATGGCTTACCTTCCAGAAGTTTTGGGGTGCTCCCATCACGGGGGCATTGAAGAAGATTGAAGAAGCATTTGTTTGAAATGGGTATAAGGCAGTGGTGGCTAACCTTTTGGGGCTCCTGTGCCCAAAATGCGCACGCTTGCATGCTTGCGCTCGCGTGCCAGCACCCAGAAGGCAATGCTCCCCCCCCACGCCCCTACGCATGCACACGCAATCCCCACCCACCCACCCCCGCTGCCCCCTTACCTGCATTATGCGCCTCACAGCTGATTTTTGCAGAGGTCATCTAGTCCAGCCCCCTGTCCAAGCAGGAGATCCTATACCCGTGATGGCGAACCTATGGCATTTGTGCCACAGGCGGCACGCAGAGCCATTTGTGACGGGCACGCGAGCGGCAGGCAACCTTACCTCACTGCGCATGTGCGCGCCCCAGAGCTAATATTTGGCCAGTTTGAGGCCATTTTCACCCTCCCGGAGGCTTCAGGAAGGCTTTTGCAGGCTGAAAACTAGGCCCGTTTCGTGACTTCCGGTATTTCTGGAAAAACTTGTGGCACGAATGCCATAGGTTTGCCATCACGGGTATAGGATCTCCTGCTTGGACAGGGGGCTGGACTAGATGACCTCTTGCCCTTTGGGTCTCTTTTCCTAACTCCCTCACCCCGTGGGTTTGTACTTGGGTTCTGGACTGTCTTAACCCGCCTCACCCCTTTGCTTGTCATGGCAGCCTGAAGAAGAAAACCCACACATACTTCTACACCAGTTTTGTGGCCTACATTTTTGGGCTCAGCGTGACCATCTTCATCATGCACGTCTTCAAACATGCTCAGGTGAGTTTCCTGGACTGCCTCCCCCCCCCCCCCCAGACCAGGCTGTAGGACCTGAACAGGTTTGCAGGAACAAAATCAACCTTGGGAAATCTGGCCCTTTAAGATGTGTCCCTTTTAAGACAGGGGTGGGGAATTATGATCCCTTTATAACCCGTGGACTCAACTCCCAGAATTCCTGAGGCAGCATGGCAGCATGTTTGGCTTGGGAATTCTGGGAGTTGGAGTCCATAAGTCATAAAGGGGCCATAGTTGGCATGGCTGGCTGGGGAATTCTGGGAGTTGAAGTCCGCAAGTCATAAAGGGGCCACAGCCAGAATGGTTGGCTGGGGAATTCTGGGACTACCACTTGTGGACTTCAACTCCCAGAGTTCCTGGAGCCATGCTGGCTATGGCTTCTTGACTTGTGGACTTCAACTCCCAGAATTCTGAGGCAGCCATGCTGGCTATGGCCTCTTTATGACTTGTGGACTTCAACTCCCAGAATTCCTGAGGCAGCCATGCTGGCTATGGCTTCTTTATGACTTGTGGACTTCAACTCCCAGAATTCCTGAGGCAGCCATGCTGGCTATGGCCTCTTTATGACTTGTGGACTTCAACTCCCAGAATTCCTGAGGCAGCCATGCTGTCTATGGCCTCTTTATGACTTGTGGACTTCAACTCCCAGAATTCCTGAACCAGAATGGTTGTCCCAGGAATTCTGGGAGTTGAAGTCCCCAGGTCATAAAGGGGCCATAGTTCCTCACCCCGGTTAAAGGGACAGGCCAACAGCATGGCTGGCTGAGGCATTCTGGGAGTTGAAGTCCCCAGGTCATAACGGGGCCATAGTTGGTCCACCCATCTTCAAATGGCTGCGGTTGAGGAGAACACCTGGGCACAGAATTTGGGGGTTCTCAAGGCACCCTGGGCTGTGACCCTGCTGCCGCCTCGCGATTACGACGGCCCCAGGTTGGGGAAGGCTTCCCATCGGGGACCCCCGAGCAGGTCACGAGTAACCTCTGCTGCTGTGAGTGAGGGGTCCTGCCCCTCTCCTCCTGACGGTCTCTCTTGGTCCTTCCTTCCTCAGCCAGCTCTCTTGTACCTGGTTCCCGCTTGCATTGGCTTCCCTCTTCTGGTGGCCCTGGCCAAAGGAGAAGTGACCGACCTCTTCAGGTGAGTCCTTGCGTGTGTGGGGGGGGCGTAGAGGTCGTCCTCGAGTTACGACCAGTGATGGTGTTCAGCTGGATCACCCTGGATCGGGTGAACCGGTAGTGAGACTTTGGCATGGATCACTGAACCGGTAGTAAGTTCTGGCGGGCCACGCCCCGCCAGCCCGGTGGCCCTCTCGCCCGATGCTCGCTCACTGCAGCCACCTAACGTCCGCCCGAGGCCGTGATGGCGAACCTATGGCACGTGTGCCGCAGGTGGCACGTAGAGCCATTTGTGCTGCCACGCGAGCTGCCGGCAAGCTTGCGCTGCACCTCACAGGTGATTTTCAGCCGGTTTGAAGCCATTTTCGCTCTTCCGGAGATTTGAGGACGGCTTCTGCAGGCTTTGCAGGCCGAAAACTAGGGCCGTTTTGTCACTTCCTGTTTTCCCCCCCAAAATTCTGGAAGTGACGAAACAGGCCTATTATTCAGCCTGCAGAAGCCTTCCCCAAGCCTCTGGGAGGCCGAAAAAGGCCTCAAACTGGCCGAAAATCAGCTGTGAGTGCACAGTGCAGGTCAAGGGGGCGGTGGGAGTGGGTGGGGATTGTGTGCACATGCGTAGGGGGCGTGCATTGCCTTCTGGAGGTTGGCACGCAAGCGCGAGTGTGCAAGCATGCGCACAATTTTGGGCACAGGAGCCCCCAAAGGTTTAACCACCACTGGCCTAAGCCATTTCTTTTCTTTTTCCCCTCCTGACGGATCAGCTGTTCGTACAACCAGCTGTGGCGGGTTTTCCTTGCTGAGGCCCAGGAAGGCAAAAATGGAGGGAGGGGCTCAGCCCTCCCCCCCATTTTTGCCTTCCTGAGCAGCAGAGGAGCCTTAGGGGGAGCAAAACCACCCCCCCCCTTCCCCCCAGAGGCTCTTCTGAGGCCCAGAAGGCCCCCAAAACAGGTGGGGCTGTAAAAAAAAAAAAAAAAAAAGCCACGCCCACCCAGACACATGGCCACGCCCACAGAACCGTCACTAAAAAAAATGTGAATCCCACCCCTGGTGTACGACCATCACAGACCCTGGCATTTCAGTCCCAAGTCAAGGCGGCCCCACGATAGGCCCGATTTTGCAACCTTTTTAGCGGCGGCATTCGGACCCTGCCCGTTAACGGTCATCTATTGCAATGGACGTAAAGTAGGAAGGCTCGCCCACGAGACCAACCTGGTTTTAATAATTTTTTAGGCAGTCGTTAAGCGAACGCAATGTTTGGGGGTGCTGAGATGATAATTTCCCCCTCCCCAGGAGTTTACAGACGTGGTGGGCTGGCTTCCCTAGAGAGGAGCCTCGTTTGGGAGTTAGAGTCTCCCCCACAGGCTCAAACCCCAGGTGCAGGTAATTCCTCGCCTTGCCACCACCATTTTGAGCCCCAAATCACATGACCCCGGGAGACTGCAGCCGTCATAAATATGAACCAGTTGCCAGGTGTCTGAATTTTGACCGAGGAGGAGGAAGAGAGGAGGACTCTGGGGTCCCTGGTATTCTCTTAGCTTGGTGGGGTTTTTTGTAGTCATCTCATAACCCAACTAAGTAACATCATCAGGGCTAGAAGAGAGGGTTTGTACGGAGGAGGAGGAGGAGGAGACTATAGGGTCCTTAGTGTTCTCTGAGCTTGGTGGTTTTCTTGCAGACGTCTCATGACCCAACTAGGGAACATCATCAGTGCTAGAAAGGAGGGAGGTTTGCGGAAAGGAGGAAGAGGAAGACAGGAAAGGAAAGGGGGAGGAGGAGGAGGAGGAGGGGGAAGGGAGAGAAGTGCTATGGGGTCCTTGGTGTTCTCTGAGCTTGGTGGTTTTCTTGCAGACGTTTCATGACCCAACTAGGGAACATCATCAGTGCCAGAAGGGAGTGGGATCTGGGGGAATGGAGGAGGAGGAAGATTATGGAGTCCTTCATGCTCGCTGAGCTTGGCTGTTGGCTTGCAGGCATCTCATGACCCATTTCTAAGAGTTATGGCCTCTGTTGAGACGCGTCCGCCAGAAAAGCTGTTCAGGACATTTTTTGAACGTTGTTCTTTGAATGCTTGTCTTGGCTTTTGCTGAGTGGTGTAGTAAGTGACTAGTCCCACAGGTGCAGCTTCAAGCTTTACCCTGAAATTTTTCCACCTTCTGCTCCAGCTGGTCTTGTTCCTCCTGGGGAATTCTGGGAGTTGAAGTCCACCTATCTTAAAAGTCTCCAAAGTTGAACTAATAGAACTGGCCCGATTGAAGGACCTCCTTCAATCCGGAACACCTAGAAACCAGATGGAGATGTCCACCTAGTCTAGTGAAGAGAAGGACCAGGGGAGACAGGAGAGCATCTTCCAATATTTGAGGGGCTGCCCCAGAGAGGAGGAGAAAGTGGGGGTCAAGCTATTTTCTAAAAGGCCAGACAAGGAACAATAGATGGCAACTGAACTAGGAGAGATTCAACCTGGAAATAAGGAGAAATTTACAGACAGTGTGAACAATTAACCAAATGTAATGGATTCCCTCCAGAAGTTGTAGGAGCTTCATCCCTGGAGGCTTCCAAGAAGACACTGGACTGCCATCAGTCAGAAATGGTGTAGGGTCTCCTGCTTGGGCAGCGGGTTGGACTAGATGACCTACAAAGTCCCTTCCAACTCTTGGATTATCTATTACCCTTGTTCTCATGCAACGTTCTAGATTTACTGTGCCATCAACTTCTGTTTATGCTGGGCTTTATCTTAACCCACCTTGGTGGCCTTCCATTCCAGGCCTAATAACCCTTCCAACCCCGCTTAGCTTTTCCGCCCAGGTGGGACAAGGCAGGAGATAGCTTGTCCCACCTTCCTCAAGCTTGCTCTGTGATTCTCTTCCCACGAGAGAAACTTTGGGGGTGGGGATCAGCAAGGAGGGAGGGGGTTAAGTTGGGGATCGTGGTGACCCTGGGTTAGCCTGACAAGCCGTATCAGGATATCTCAGTTTGTCTTCTTGGTGGAAGATTGAAGTTGGTCTTCTGACTCGGGCGCAGAAGTTGTGGCTGCTCCATCACTGGAGTTTTTTAAAGAAGAGATTGGATCGTCATTCGTTCAGAATGGCGTAGGGCAGCGATGGCGGACCTTTTCGTGGTGGTGTGCCAAACGCGCGTGCGTGCCAGCACCCACAATGCAATGTGCCCCCCACCCCGTGCATGTGTGCGCAACACCCCCGCCCCGTGCCCTTACCCGCACTGCACATGCGTGCACCTCCCGGCTGATTTTCAGCCTGTTTTGAGGCTGTTTTGCCCTCCTGGAGGCTCGAGGAAGCCTCTGTAGCCTCAGGAGGTCGAAAAACAGGCCCGTTTCGCCACTTCTGGTATTTCCGGAAGGCCCGTTTTTCGGCCTCCTGAGGCCGCAGAGGCTTCCCTTGAGCCTCGAGGAGGGTGAAAACGGCCTCAAACGGGCCAAAAATCAGCTGGGAGGCGCGTGCCCACACAAATAGCTGTGCCACCTGTGCTATAGGTTCACCATCACGGGTGTAGGGTCTCCTGCTCAAACGGGGTTGGACTAGATGACCTCCAAGAGACATTCATGTCCAACCTTGGCGCCTTTTAAGTCCTATGGACTCCCAACCCTCATTGCTGACTGGGGAATTCTGGGAATTTAAGTCCACGAGTCTTAAAAGTGACCAAGATTGGACACTTCTAGTAAAAGGTCAAACAGGGGGGTTGGACTAGAAGACCTCCAAGGGTCCCTTCCAACTCTTTCTCATTCTGTAAGGGTCTCCTGCTGGAGGCAGAGCGGTTGGACTAGAAGACCTCCAAGGGTCCCTTCCAACTCTTTGTCATTCCGTAAGGGTCTCCTCCTGGAGGCAGGGGGTTGGACTAGAAGACCTCCAAGGGGCCCTTCCAACTCTTCGTCATTCTGTAAGGGTCTCCTGCTGGAGGCAGGGGGTTGGACTAGAAGACCTCCAAGGGTCCCTTCCAACTCTTCGTCATTCTGTAAGGGTCTCCTGCTGGAGGCAGGGGTTGGACTAGAAGACCTCCAAGGGTCCCTCCCAACTCTTCGTCATTCTGTAAGGGTCTCCTGCTGGAGGCAGGGGTTGGACTAGAAGACCTCCAAGGGTCCCTTCCAACTCTCTGTCATCTAATCACCCCACCCCAGTTTTGACACCCCCCCAAAAAAACCCTCTTTCTCCGTGGGTAATGGAGCCCCAAAGGGAATGTGGGCAGCTTTGCCGTCTCGTCTTCGCCTGGCCGACTCTTCCTAAGCTTCTCTTTCTCCTTTGCCCCCTCCCCACTGTGTCTCTTGCCTCCCTAAACCCCCCACCTCCCTTCCTACCTGGCCCCCTTTCTCCCTCCCTCCCTCCCTCTCTCTCTCTCTCTCTCTCCTGCAGCTATGAATCTTCTGCCGAAATCTTGCCCCACACCCCTCGGCTCACCCATTTCCCCAACGTCTCCGGCTCTCCGTCAAGCTTGGCCGATTCCATGCAGCAGAGCCCGGCGTGTTCCCACAGGCGCCGCCAGCAGACCGCAAGCGTCATGTAGCCCCCGCCCCTTTTCCCCTCCTCCTCTCTCCCCAAGGCAAAGGCCCTGCCCGCCTGGGAGACTCTGGCCAGGTAGGGGGGGGGAAAGCCCGAGGACCCCACGGAGCGGGAAGGGTCTCGGGCGGTGGGGTCGGGGGGTCGGGCACGGAGGTTATTCTTAATTCTCACGGACAGGGCATTCCGTGGAAGTCCTCCTTTGACGACCGCGATTCAGCGCGGCTTGGAGCGAGAGAGTGGTGTCCTGTTCGACGGCACCGTCGTTAAGCGAATCGCGGTGTCAACTCATAAAACGTTCCTATGCCCGTTTTAGTAGTTGTCATTAAAAAAAAAATCTGGAAGAGCCGTGCAGCAGTTTGGAAGCGAAAGTCCATTCCAACTCTTCATCTTGAAAAGACTGTAACTGAACTACCGGAGCTTTTGCCCGTGAATATATTTAGTTGGAGAATGTGATTGATGACACCCAGCCCGTGAAGGCGCTCAATGGGACAATCTGGTTTATGAGATGCCCAGGGGGGGAAGGAGGAGGGAAACAAGGTCCCAGGGGACTGGAAATGAGGTAGCCCGGAGTTGGCTTCATGTAGGGCAAGGCCAGTAGGTCCACCTCTAATGAATCCTTGGAAGCTTTTTGAAGTTTGGCTCGAGGATCACGATTTCATTAGGGCGATTGCTGGAATCCTGGCACCTGTTCTTGCACTTAATATTCAGGTAAACAGTGTAAAACTGAATAAAAGTGTTTTCTACTGGACTATTTGTCTGGGATTAATCCCATCCCAGACAAATAGTCCAGTAAGAAAACACTTCTCTAATCAAGGGGCTAACGACACGTCACCAAAAAGACTGTTTGGGCACCAGATTCAGAAGTTGAGGGTCATCTATCATGGGAAGCCACCGGAACGTTGACTCAATGAACCTCAAAGTCAATTCATAAAACATTCCTATTCCTGTTTTAGTAGTTGCCATTAAAAAAAAAAAAACAAGGGGGGAGGAAGGAAATTTGGAAGAGCAGTGCAGCAGTTTGGAAGCGGAAATATATTCCAACTCTTCATCTTTAAAAGGTTGTAACTGAACTACGAGAGTTTTTGCCCAGGAATATATTTAATTGGAGAACGTGATTGATGACATCCAGCCCGTGAAGGTGCTCAGTGGGAGAAGCTGGTTAATAAGACACCTGGGGGAAGGGGAAACAGGGTCCCAGGGGCCTGGAAGTGACGTAGGCCAGAGTCGGCTTCATGCAGGGCGGGGCCAGGATGTCGCCTCGAATGAATCCTTGGAAGCTTTTTGAAGTTTGGCTCGAGGATCGTGATTTCATTAGGGCGATTGCTGGAATCCTGACAGCAAGCCAGCTCTGGCCTATGTCATTTCCTGGCCCCTGGGGCCACGTGACTTACAGTAGTTCACTTAGTGACCGTTCAAAGTTACAATGGCACTGGAAAAAAGCGACTTAACAACCAGGTGGTTTTTTTTTCACGCGATCATTGCAGCATCCCTGTGGTCCCGTGATCAAAATCCAGATGCTCAGCCAATGACTGTTTTATGACAGTCGCATTGTCACGGGGTCATATGATTCCCCTTTAGTGACCCTCTGTATAATCCCAAGTCCAATGGGAAGCCAGATTCGCTTAACAACCATGTGACCCACTTAACAACTGCAGCGGTTCACTTAACTGTGGCAAGAAACGTCGTAGAATGGGGCAAAACTCGTTTAACGTCTCATTCAGCAACAGATATGTAGGGCTGCGTTCGGTCCCCACTACATGTTAGTCCGTGTGCACCTCGACCTGCCACTAAGCCCACCTGTATCCTCCCATAAAACAGATTGCGTAGATCAGAATGCTTTATGGAAAGAACAGGATATGGGGAAATATAAAAGTATAAATATAATGATTTGAATTGAGACGAGATGATTAAAATAAAATTGAGACAATTAAAAGAGGGGAGAAGCGATGCAGAAAATGTAAAACAGTAATAAGATATGGAATAGAACATTAAAATGAGCGTGAAATTGAATTTGTGTCTGTACGAAGAACCCCGGGATTACGCTACTTTCAAAAAAGATGTTTTATTTGTATTTTTTTTGTGAAAACTTAAAATTTACAGAAGAAAAAAAAAACAGCCATAGACTCACTCGGTTCCCCTCCAAGCTCTGCAACCTTGTTGGGAGTTGAACTGTGGAAGCGGGAAGGAGGCTTAAGCGGTGGCCGCTCCCGCAGTCGGAAAACTGAATTGAATTCTGCCTCTGGGGAAGCCTTGAGTGGGCTGGTTTTCCCCAGTTCCTTCAGGGTTTGGTGCCCCAGGTGGGAGACGAATACCAGGCCTTGCTCTGGATCAGTGTTTCTCAACCATTTTAAGATGGGTGGACTTCCGCTCCCAGAATCCCCCAGCCAGCATGCTTTAAGATGGGTGGACTTCCACTCCCAGAATCCCCCAGGAAGCATGCTGAGGAGGATAAGAGGGGAGGACTTCCGCTCCCAGAATTCCCCCGCCAGCCTGTTTTAAGATGGGTGAACTCCAACTCCCAGAATTCCCCCGCCAGCCTGCTTTAAGATGGGTGGACTCCAACTCCCAGAATTCCCCCGCCAGCCTGCTTTAAGATGGTGGACTCCAACTCCCAGAATTCCCCCGCCAGCCTGCTTTAAGATAGGTGGACTCCAACTCCCAGAATTCCCCAGCCAGACTGCTTTAAGATAGGTGGACTCCAACTCCCAGAATTCCCCCGCCAGCCTGCTTTAAGGTAGGTGGACTCCAACTCCCAGAATTCCCCTGCCAGCCTGCTTTAAGATAGGTGGACTTCCACTCCCAGAATTCCCTAGCCAGACTGCTTTAAGATAGGTGGACTCCAACTCCCAGAATTCCCCTGCCAACACGCTTTTAGAAGTTGAAGTCCATGCTGCCCAGTGAATTCTGGGAATTGACTGCCACCCATCTTAAAACCTGCTGGCTGGGGAATTCTGGGAGTTGAAGTCCACCCAACGTAAAGGATACTGGGTGAGGGAATTCTGGGAGTTGAAGTCCACCCATCTTAAATCCTGCCGGCTGGGGAATTCTGGGAGTTGAAGTCCAATCTCCTCAAAAGCATGCGGCCTGGGGAATTCTGGGAGTTGAAAATGACCTATATTGAGATTACGGTGGGGAAGGGCGCCATAACTGACCCCTGTCTGCCCACGAGTTGACCTCACACCTTCTTTGCCTCTTGCTCCCCAGCTACGAGGAAAACACGGCCCCGAAAGAAGCAAAGGAAGACCCGAAAGAAGAAATGACAGAAACAGACCCCGAGAAGAAAGAGAACTAACGGCGGCGAGCGACTGGCCAGGCTGGGCTTTCTCCTCCCCTCCCCACCCTCCCCCATTCCCTCCGACCCCCCCTCCCCCTATCGCAAATGGTCTTTCATTTTTATTTTCCAAGCCAACTGGATGGCTTCACAGCCGTACGTGGGGTGCACTTAGGTCTCTGTGCGTCTGTCTGTCTGTCTGTGTCGGACTTGGGGCAGCTCAGGGGTGGGGTGGGGGGGCCGATCCGTGGTTTAGATCTCAGATCTGCCTTCCTTTGGACCTGGAATCCCCTCCCAGGGGAAGAAACAGGCAGGTTAGTGGGGAGGGTGTGTGTGTGTGTGCACGTGTGGAGTTAATGGTTCTCCCTCCCTCCCCCCCACCCACCCCCCAAAAAAGGTTTTGACGCCGGTCCACCTTCCCTCCTTCGTTGCCTTAGGGGGGTCGGGGAGGGAGAGGGAAGGGGTCCTGGGGGCTGATTTTTAAATTTTGTATTGTGGATTTGCTTCTTCTCATATTAAAAAAGGGAAAAAAAAAATGAAAGCCGGAAGAAGACCAAACCCGGATAATCATTGTTAATGAATTATCTTGTCAACTCGTAAAATATTTCTCCGGTCTTCTTAAGGGTTGCCAACAGAAAGGGAGAAAGTGGGGGGAGCTGTGCGGCAGCTTGGAAACTGAAAGTGCATTCCATAAATGTTTTCAAAGATAGTATCCAGGCGACTGAAGTTTTTGCCGTGCTAAATTCTAACTGGAGAGCCTGATCGATGACTCTGGGCTATGGAGGTGTCCCGTTGGAGAATAGGAATTACGATACGCTCAGGGGGTGAGGGGAAAACCAGGGTCAAGGGTGACAGTGAATGAGGTGCCTCAGAGTCGGCTACACCCAGGCAGGGCCGGACATGTTAACTCCCAATAAATCCTTTTGAAGTTTGGCTCGAGACTCGTGATTTAAATGCAGGGAACAGCCAGAATCCGACTCTGAGACACGTAATTCATTGTCGCCCTCGATCCTGACATTATCTCTCCTGGGAGGTGAGGAGGGGGGGTGGCTGGATTTGGAGTCGGGGGGTCTCGTGGCCTTCACAGGCGGTAAAAGGGACACCAGTTACAGGAGACGGTCAGCAAATAAACTGGAAAAATAATAAAAGCTACCAAATCTGACTGCCTGCCAATAGAAACGGAACAACCGTGAAAGCCAAAGTAGGACCAATGGAAATAAATTAAAAAAAAAAAAAACCAAAACTGGTTGCTGGAATTGGGTATGTCTTAGTTTGATGAGAAAAAGGACTGGGGGTTGGGGATATGATAGCAATCTTCCAATATTTGAGGGGCTGCCCCAAGAAGAGGAAGGGGTCAAGCTATTCTCCAAAGCCCCTGAAGGCGGGACGAGAAGCGACAGATGTAAACTGATCTAGGAGAGAAGCAACCTGGAATGAAGGAGAAATTTCCTAACAGTGAGAACCGTTAACCAGTGGAACTGCTTGCCACCAGAAGTTGTGGGCGCTCCATCACTGGAGGTTTTCGAGAAGAGGCCGGGCAGCCACCTGTCTGACATGGGATAAGGTTTCCTGCCTGAGCGAGAGGTTGGAACTAGAATATTGTGGTCCACCAGCGGCCTGCGGAGCTGGCCGCTGAGTCGGTCAGTGGGAAGGAACGGGGGCCAGTCCTGGAGTCTGGGGAGGGCTCAGATGAGGGAACTGCGTCCGACACAGAGATGGGGCCAAGGCCACCTGAGAGTTATGTGCCGAGCCTCCGGAGAGTTATGTGCGGAGCCTCCAGAATCGGACAGCAGCGAGGCGGAGGAACAGCGGGAGCCTGTTCCCAGTGTGCGCTTGCGCAGAGCTGCCAGAAGGCAAGAGCAGTTAAGACAAAAGGGGGTGACTCGGGTGTAAGGCTTGGAGGTGATTGTCTCCTCCTATAAGACATCAAGGAGGAGCCAAGGGACGTGAGCCTTTGCAGGAAGCAACTTTGTTCATTCTGGTCGGTTTAAATTCTGAAGCTCTGTGGACTTTGTGCTGCCTTTGGCCTCGTACAGCTAATGGGCAATTTAGTCGTTGGCAGCATTTCCGGGGAGATAAAGGTGGGTGCTTATCAGCCTTATCCCAAAGGACCTTGGCAGAACTTCCGTTGGACTATTCACAAACTCTGTGGGACTCCTTACGGGCTGTGAATGCATATAATTCACAGCCGTTGAAATATAAAGAAAGGTTTTTGGGAACAGCATGTGATGGTTACTGTCTCGGGAAGCCTTGGTCAGAAGATAGAAGACCTCCAAGGTCCTTCCAACTCTGTTACTCTGATACAGATGGTTAAGTTCCTCCCACGTTTGTTAAGTGAATCCGGCGACCCCGTGGATTTGACTTATCAGTCACAAAAGGGGATCACAAAACCCCAGGACACTGCAAAAGCCACAAATACGAATGAGTTGCCAAGCGTCGGAATTTGGATCACGTGGCCACGAGGATGCTGCGACGCTCATAGGAAGTACGGCCATGTCGCTTTTCTCAGTGCTGGTGCAAGTTCAAGCGGTCGCTAAATGGAACAGTTGTATGTTGAGGACTACCTGCCATTGACTGTTGATAGTGGGTGGAGTTTTTCAGCTCTGCAGTTTTAGCAGTCGAACTAAAGCTCGGCTTTAAGGCCGTGGCTTGGTGGCGGTGGCAGGTAAGTTGCTAGTGGGCACCTGCTGGAGAAGCCAAACAGGTGTGTCACCTGCTCAAAGGCCTTGGATACCTTTTGTCCAGGTGTTTTTCCTAAAAGGAGCTCTTTAATCCCTATCTTGATCTCCAGATCATTTCTCAATCTGGACAGCAGAGGGCAGCGTATGACTCTGGACTAATAAACAGAGGCCCTATTCATGGTTCTGTCACTTTAAGATGGGTGGACTTCAACTCCCAGAATTCTCCAGCCAGCAGCACTGGCTAGGGAATTCTGGGAGTTGAAGTCCAGCCGTTGTAAAGGATGTTGGCTAGGCAGTTCTGATGTTGAAGTCCATCCATCTTAAAGCACTCTGGCTGGAGAATTCTGGGAGTTGAAGTCCACCCATCTTAAAGCCTGCCGGCTGGGGAATTTTTGAAGATGAAGTCCACCTATTTTATGGCCAGGTTAAAAACCACCACTGCAAGGATTCTGTGGGGCAGTCAGAAGCATGGAGGGATCGATGCTGAAAGACCGAAAGGGCCAGATTTTCTGTGTGTATGGGCTACAATTTAAGCAGTGTTCCTTCTCAGGGGTTGGACTAGAAGACCTCCAAGGCCCCTTCCAGTCTTAGGATTCTATTGTAATTTTAACAGCTTTAGACTTAGCTATTGGGGGCCCTTTTCTCTCTCGATAGCGACCAATTTGGAGTTGTTAGGTTTTAGGAGAAATTCTCCTAAATGATCCCCCACCATCCAGCTCATAAGGGGGGACGTTCTCTGTGGCCCAGCTATGCTGACCTCCCCCTTTCATAACGACTCAACCCTCCAGCCCACCTCCTCTTTCAAACCTTTTCTGTCTCAGCTAGTTAAAAAAATTACAGATTTTTAGTGGTTTGCATTTTCAAAAAAAAAGTCTTGTGAGATTGCTTCTAGAATAGAATTAGAATAGAAATAGAAATATGGAATGGAATATAGAATAGAATATAGAATAGAATAGAAAATATGGAATGGATTGGAATAGAATAGAAATAGAAATATGGAATGGAATATAGAATAGAATAGAATAGAATAGAATAGAATAGAATAGAATAGAATAGAATAGAATAGAATAGAATAGAAAATATGGAATAGAATAGAAATAGAAAATATGGAATCTTGTGAGATTGCTTTAGGGTCCTCCGAGCAAAAAGGTGAGATTTGATTAAATAAATAATAACATATATTTTTCTTGCTTCTTGATCATCCCTGGCTAGCACTAGTCAAAACTATCAGCAGTCTAACCAGCTGGGAGGCTGAAACCAATCCTGGCTTTAGATCAAGACCATATGGCAGCCAAGAAAGATTTTTAACTTTAAATGCCATTTGCATTTGACAGCCCAGCCTCTCAAAAGAGTTCTGGAACACCCAGAAGCTTATATACATCCATACAACACGCTGACCCCGGTCAGTTAAAAGGCCTTGTTTCTACGTGTTTGCTACAACCATAGGCTGATTTCCTCTCTTCTTAGTAGCCTCCTGCCTTCAGTGAATCCAGCTGTATTCGGTGTGGAATTTACAGGTGAAAATGAGTTGCCCCTGGTTTTTGTCAACCCAGCTCCCAATTGTTGCATGAACAGTACAGAATAGAATAGAAAATACGGAATGGATTGGAATAGAATAGAATTAGAATAGAAATAGAAAAATGGAATGGAATATAGAATAGAATATAGAATATGGAATGGATTGGAATAGAATAGAATTAGAATAGAAATAGAAATATGGAATGGAATATAGAATAGAATAGAAAATATGGAATGGATTGGAATAGAATAGAATTAGAATAGAAATAGAAATATGGAATATAGAATAGAATAGAAAATATGGAATGGGTTGGAATAGAATAGAATTAGAATAGAAATAGAAATATGGAATGGAATATAGAATAGAATAGAAAATATGGAATGGATTGGAATAGAATTAGAATAGAAATAGAAATACGGAATGGAATATAGAATAGAATATGGAATAGAATAGAAAATAGAATAGAATAGAAAATATGGAATAGAATAGAATTAGAATAGAAATAGAAAATATGGAATAGAATAGAATAAGAAAGAATAGAATAGAATTCTTTATTGGCCAAGTGTGATTGGACACAAGGAATTTGTCTTGGTGCAAATGCTCTCAGGGTACATAAAAAGAAAAGATACCCCCCAATTTTGGGGGGTCTTTTATCAATTGATTTAAAGTCCATCTTACTCTTTTCTTTTGTCCTTTCCAACTGATTTGGAAGTTTCCAAACTCCACAAGAGGATTCTTGAAGCTGAATTCTGAAAAACGTTTGCCTTATACGAGATTTTCAGTGCCATAGTTGATGCAAAACGACTACAAAAGCAGTAAAGTAAATAATAAAAAAGAAAGAAACAAAGACATCACCCAGAACCTTCGTTAAAATGGATAGAAGAATTATCGATACAAGACACACGGAGAGAAACGAATCCAGGGAGAAAGAAAAAATCAATATACAGTTTATATTTTAATGTGCACCAATCTTGGTCTAGAATAGATACGATTTGGATGACTCCGGAACTGAGGATAAACATAGAAGAGGTAGAAATAGAAACTGGGCTAATCACAATCCAGTCAAATCCAGCTGTTTTCACATCTGGAGGGGCGACCCAGCGGGGGTCTTGCCTCCCTTCTCTCCGGCCAGCCTTTCTTTTCACACTGGCCCTTCTGTTCAGACGCAGGTGGGTCCTTTCTGGAGATTTCTCTCCCCCACCCACCTCCTTGAACCCCCTTTCCCTGGGGAAGGGTCCGGAGCCCCCAACCACATTACTGCAACCCTCTGTTGCTGGGCTGTTTCCAAGGGACCATCCCAGCTGGGGAGGGACGGCTTTGCGTCTGGCGAGGCTGGACATTCGTGGGCAGCTCCGCGGAGGACAAGTCCTGGACTGATCCCAGCAGGATCCTGGATCCATTTCAGGGTTGGGCTGCTTGGCAGTAGTGGGATTCAAAGATTTCTACCACCGGTTCGGCGGGTGTGGCTTGGTGAGTGCGCTTTGTGCGCGGGCACGCACTTTGCGTGGCCGCAGAGGCTTTCCAACTCGCCTCGTTCAAGCCTGCACTCTGCCTGTCGCTTCTGCTATGCTGCGCAAAGCAGCTGCGCTTCAAAACCCACATTACGTATCTGATATTAGCACAGTGGAGAAAGTCCAGAAATATTTCACAAGAAGAGTTCTCCGCTCCTCTACGCGTTGCAGAATACCTTATGCCACCAAATTCGAAATTCTAGACCTAGAAAACCTAGAACTACGCCGCCTCCAGTCCCATCTAAGTATAGTATATAAAATCATCCATTGCAATGTCCTACCTGTCAATGAATCCTTCAGCTTCAACCACAACAACACAAGAGCAAACAATAGATACAAACTCAAGGTTAACCGCACCAAACTCGATTGCAGGAAATACGACTTCAGCAACTGAGTGGTCAATGTCTGGAATACTCTACCTGACTCGGTGAGAATGTAGAATACTTAATTGGCCAAGTGTGATTGGACACACAAGGAATTTGTCTTGGTGTAAATACTCTCAGTATACATAAAAGAAAAGATATTCGTTAAGAATCAAGAATCATAACGTACAACACTTAATGGTAGTCATAGGGTACAATCAACAATCAAATCACACTAGGAAACAGTCAATATAAATCGTAAGGATACAAGCAACAGTTACAGTCATATAGTCACAAGTGGGAGGGGATGGGTGATAAGGAGTGATGAGAAGATTAACAGTAATAATAGTGCAGACTTTGTAAATAGTTGAACAGTGTTGAGGGAATTAATTGTTTAGCAGAGTGATGGCTTTCGGGAAAAAACTGTCCTTGTGTCTAGTTGTTCTGGTGTGCAGGGCTCTATAGCGTCGTTTTGAGGGAAGGAGTTGAAACAGTTTATGTCCGGGATGTGAGGGGTCTGTAGGAATTTTCACAGCCCTCTTTTTGACTCTTGCAGTATACAGGTCCTCAATTGAAGGCAGGTGGGTAGTGATTGTTTTTTCCTGCAGTTTCTTCTCCAAACCCCAAAAACTTTAACCGTAGACTGTCTCCTATTGACCTCACCCCTTTCCTAAGAGGTCTGCAGGGGGCGTGTTTAAGCTCACCGACGTGCCTATCGTCCCTGTCCTATTGTTTCTTTTTATTTTTCTTCTATGTATCCTTGTACTCATAACTATGTTTTTACTTACACCATCATCTTATAATCGCTTGACAAAAGAAATAAATAAAAGCAGGGGATAAAAGTGAGCATGGGAGCCAGCACTGGCTTGGGAATTCTGGGAGTTGAAGTCCAGCCGTTGTAAAGGATGTTGGCTAGGCAGTTCTGATGTTGAGGTCCATTCGTCTTAAAGCACTCTGGCTGGAGAATTCTGGGAGTGGGCCCAACAGCAGAGTGACGGAGAGAAGCGGTTCGGTCTCCGCTGCTCATCGGCGCTACCGGCTCAGTGGAACCGGGCCGAACCAGTAGAATACCATCCAATGCTCCTGGGGGTTCATAGGGGTTCGGAAGAGTTTGGAGAACCCCTCCCAAATCCCACTCCTGGATGGCCCCCACCCTCCCTGCCCCTCTCCTCCCAGATGTCGCCAGGTGGCCCATTTGGATGCAGTGAAGCCCAGGGCCCGGGCAGAGGCTTTGGGGGGGCGAAAAACAGGCCGCCTGGAAGTTTGAGAAGGCCAGAAACGGCGCCTTCGCTGTGGCCCAGGAGGCCGACTAGGCGACGCCCACCATGGCCACACTCACCCAACAACGGGGCAGAAGGAACCCCTGGCTAAAAGTTTTGAAGGCCACCCCCGGGGACCTTCCAGGTGGAAACCAGGTTGCCAACCTGACCAGGGAGTCCCCGGCTTAACCACAGCCCACCCCGCTCCAGTCAGATCTGAAGAAGCTTCTCGGAGGAGAAGCGAAACGTCTTCAAAGAAAGATCCAGAAAGTCCAGTGGCCTCTTGGGGGGCGGGGTGAAAAAACACTTTTGGGACCACTGTGACTCACTCAGGACAACAGATTGTGTAGGGACCGTTTGAAAATAAAACGGGCACTGAAAAAAAGCCAGTTCGGGACTGTTTCACACTTACCGCTGTTGCCGCACTCACGCGATCGAAATTCAGACGCCTGGCGACTGTCTCATATTTATGACGATTGCAGCGTCCTGGGGGGTCACGTGATCCCCTATTGCAAGCAAAGTCAATGGGAGAAGCCCAATTCACTTTGGACTTCAGTAAGGCATTTGACAAACCTGCTACTTGATAAAATAGAAAAATGTGGGTTAGACCAGTGGTCGCCAACCAATGGGCCAGGGATCACTGGTAGTCTGTGAGAAAATTTTGGTGGTCCACAGAGAAATGGTCGCCCCCCAAAGCAATTAATCCAGGCTGAGTGGGAACACAAGGCTTGCGTCGCTTGCTTTGCGAACAACACGAGGTAGTGAGGGGAGGGGGGAAAGGGCGGAGGGGGGGAACTTGCCCCACACGCCCCACATGCCTGGCCTGGCCACCGGGCTGCTTCTTTCCGCTTCTTTCTTCTTCTCCTTTTGGCTGCACGCAAGGAAAGCAGCCAAAGTCTTTCTTTCTCGCCCCCAAACTCCGCCAGAAATGAATCTTTGGGACCCTGCAAGGCCTCCTGCTCCAAGAGGCTGCGCCGGCAAAGACTCCTTTCTGGCAGAGTTTGGGGGAGAGAAAGACTTCTGCGGCTTCTGCTGCTTTCCTTGCATGAAGCCAAAAGTCTCTCCCTCTCCCTGAGAATGAAACTGGAGACAGTATCGTGTGATCCCAAATAAAGAACAATCAATTGGTAGGAAAATGGGGTGGGGGATTTTCCTGCAGACTTTTTGGGGGATTTTCCCAGGGTCTCTGGTCCAAGGGATTTAAAATGATGAGTTTGGTGGTCCCTGAGGTCCAAAAAGTTGGCGACCCCTGGGTTAGACAGCATCCCCACCGGAATGGATTCGTATCTGGCTGACCAACCGCACTCAACGTGTAGTTCCTCAATGGAACTGCCTCTACACGGAGGGAAGGATGCCCTGGGGCACTCCCAGGGCTCTGTTTTTAGGCCCAGGACTCTTCAACGTCTTCATCAATGACTTGGACAAAGGGATAGATGGGGAACTCATCAAATTTGCAGGCGGCACCAAGCTGGCAGGAATAGCCAAGGCTCCGGATGATGGGCCGAAGATACCAAAGGATCTTGACGGACCTTGAACATTGAGCGCTATCCAACGCAATGAAATTCGAGGGTGAGAAAAAAATCAAGTTCTACATTTAGGCAAGAAAAACCAAAATGCACAGGGACAGTATAGATGGTACCTCGCTCAATAGTAGTAACCGTGAGAGGGATCTTGGAGTCCTAGTGGACAACCATTTAAATTTATTTATTATTTAAATTTAAAGAGCCTCTGTGGCGCAGTGGTTAGAGTGCAGTATTGCAAACTACTTCTGCAGCCAGCTGCCTACCATTTGGCAGTTCAAATCCCACCAGGATCAAGGTTGACTCAGCCTTCCGTCCTTCCCAGGTCGGTAAAAGGAGGACCCAGATTGTTGGGGGGCAAGAGGCTGACTCTGCAAACCTCTTAGAGAGGACTTCTTCCTTCCTTCCTTCCTTCCTTCCTTCCTTCCTTCCTTCCTTCCTTCCTTCCTTCCTTCCTTCCTTCCCTCCTCCTCTTTCCTTCCTCCCTTCCTTCCTTCCTTCCTTCCTTCCTTCCTTCCTTCCTTCCTTCCTTCCTTCCTTCCTTCCTTCTAAAGGCTGATTCAGCCATCCTTCCAAGGTCAGTAAAGGAGGACCCAGATTGTTGGGGGCAAGAGGCTGACTCTGTAAACTGCTTAGAGAGGACTTCTTCCTTCCTTCCTTCCTTCCTTCCTTCCTTCCTTCCTTCCTTCCTTCCTTCCTTCCTCCTCCTCTTTCCTTCCTCCCTTCCTTCCTTCCTTCCTTCCTTCCTTCCTTCCTTCCTTCCTTCTAAAGGCTGATTCAGCCATCCTTCCAAGGTCAGTAAAAGGAGGACCCAGATTGTTGGGGGCAAGAGGCTGACTCTGTACACCGCTTAGAGAGGACTCCCTTCCTTCCTTCCTTCCTTCCTTCCTTCCTTCCTTCCTTCCTTCCTTCCTTCCTTCCTCCTTCCCTCCTCCTCTCTCTTTCTTCCCTTCCTTCCTTCCTCCCTCCCTCCCTCCCTCCCTCCCTCCCTTCCTTCCTTCCTTCCTTCCTTCTAAAGGCTGATTCAGCCATCCTTCCAAGGTCAGTAAAGGAGGACCCAGATTGTTGGGGCAAGAGGCTGACTCTGTACACCGCTTAGAGAGGACTCCTTCCTTCCTTCCTTCCTTCCTTCCTTCCTTCCTTCCTTCCTTCCTTCCTTCCTTCCTTCCTTCCTTCCTTCCTCCTTCCCTCCTCCTCTCTTTCCTTCCTTCCTTCCTTCCTTCCTTCCTCCTTCCCTCCTCCTCTCTTTCTTCCCTCCCTCCCTCCCTCCCTCCCTTCCTTCCTTCCTTCCTTCCTTCCTTCCTTCCTTCTAAAGGCTGATTCAGCCATCCTTCCCAAGTCGGTAAAATGAGGACCCAGATTGTTGGGGGCAAGAGGCTGACTCTGTACACACTTAGAGAGGACTCCCTTCCTTCCTTCCTTCCTTCCTTCCTTCCTTCCTTCCTTCCTTCCTTCCTTCCTTCCTTCCTTCCTTCCTTCCTTCCTCCTTCCCTCCTCCTCTCTTTCCTTCCTTCCTTCCTTCCTTCCTTCCTTCCTTCCCTTCCTTCCTTCCTTCCTCCTTCCCTCCTCCTCTCTTTCTTCCCTCCCTCCCTCCCTCCCTCCCTCCCTCCCTCCCTCCCTTCCTTCCTTCCTTCCTTCCTTCTAAAGGCTGATTCAGCCATCCTTCCCAAGTCGGTAAAAGGAGGACCCAGATTGTTGGGGGCAAGAGGCTGACTCTGTACACCGCTTAGAGAGGACTCCCTTCCTTCCTTCCTTCCTTCCTTCCTTCCTTCCTTCCTTCCTTCCTTCCTTCCTTCCTTCCTTCCTTCCTTCCTCCTTCCTCCTCCTCTCTTTCTTCCCTTCCTTCCTTCCTTCCTCCCTCCCTCCCTCCCTCCCTCCCTTCCTTCCTTCCTTCCTTCCTTCTAAAGGCTGATTCAGCCATCCTTCCAAGGTCAGTAAAGGAGGACCCAGATTGTTGGGGCAAGAGGCTGACTCTGTACACCGCTTAGAGAGGACTCCTTCTTCCTTCCTTCCTTCCTTCCTTCCTTCCTTCCTTCCTTCCTTCCTTCCTTCCTTCCTTCCTCCTTCCTCCTCCTCTCTTTCCTTCCTTCCTTCCTTCCTTCCTTCCTCCTTCCCTCCTCCTCTCTTTCTTCCCTCCCTCCCTCCCTCCCTCCCTTCCTTCCTTCCTTCCTTCCTTCCTTCCTTCCTTCCTTCTAAAGGCTGATTCAGCCATCCTTCCCAAGTCGGTAAAATGAGGACCCAGATTGTTGGGGGCAAGAGGCTGACTCTGTACACCGCTTAGAGAGGACTCCTTCCTTCCTTCCTTCCTTCCTTCCTTCCTTCCTTCCTTCCTTCCTTCCTTCCTTCCTTCCTTCCTTCCTTCCTTCCTTCCTTCCTCCCTTCCCTCCTCCTCTCTTTCCTTCCTTCCTTCCTTCCTTCCTTCCTTCCTCCTTCCCTCCTCCTCTCTTTCTTCCTCCCTCCCTCCCTCCCTCCCTCCCTCCCTCCCTCCCTTCCTTCCTTCCTTCCTTCCTTCTAAAGGCTGATTCAGCCATCCTTCCCAAGTCGGTAAAATGAGGACCCAGATTGTTGGGGGCAAGAGGCTGACTCTGTACACTGCTTAGAGAGGACTCCCTTCCTTCCTTCCTTCCTTCCTTCCTTCCTTCCTTCCTTCCTTCCTTCCTTCCTTCCTTCCTTCCTTCCTTCCTTCCTTCCTTCCTCCTTCCCTCCTCCTCTCTTTCTTCCCTCCCTCCCTCCCTCCCTCCCTCCCTTCCTTCCTTCCTTCCTTCCTTCTAAAGGCTGATTCAGCCATCCTTCCCAAGTCGGTAAAATGAGGACCCAGATTGTTGGGGGCAAGAGGCTGACTCTGTAAACTGCTTAGAGAGGACTCCTTCCTTCCTTCCTTCCTTCCTTCCTTCCTTCCTTCCTTCCTTCCTTCCTTCCTTCCTTCCTTCCTTCCTTCCTTCCTTCCTTCCTCCTTCCTCCTCCTCCTCTCTTTCCTTCCTTCCTTCCTTCCTTCCTCCTTCCCTCCTCCTCTCTTTCTTCCCTCCCTCCCCCTCCCTCCTTCCTTCCTTCCTTCCTTCTAAAGGCTGATTCAGCCATCCTTCCCAAGTCGGTAAAATGAGGACCCAGATTGTTGGGGGCAAGAGGCTGACTCTGTACACCGCTTAGAGAGGACTCCTTCCTTCCTTCCTTCCTTCCTTCCTTCCTTCCTCCTTCCCTCCTTCTCTCTCTTTCTTCCCTCCCTCCCTCCCTCCCTCCCTTCCTTCCTTCCTTCCTTCCTTCCTTCCTTCTAAAGGCTGATTCAGCCATCCTTCCCAAGTCGGTAAAATGAGGACCCAGATTGTTGGGGGCAAGAGGCTGACTCTGTACACTGCTTAGAGAGGGCTGTAAACTGTGAAGTGGTATATAAGTCTAAGTGCTATTGCTAAACATGAGCCAGACAGGTGCTGCAGCTGCCCCCAAAGCCAATACAGTTCTAGGCTGCATCAACAGAAGGATAGAATCCAAGATCACGTGAAGTGTTGATACTGCTATATAAGGCCTTGGTGAGGCCACACCTGGAATATTTGTATCCAGTTTTTCCGCCACGATGTAAAAAAGATGTTGAGGCTCTAGAAAGAGGGCAGAGAAGAGCAACAAAGAGGATTAGGGGGACTGGAGGCTGAAACATACAAAGGACGGTTGCTGGACTTGGGTAGGCCTATTATTCTAATGATAAGAAGGACTAATGGAGACATGACAGCAGTCTTCGAATATCTCAGGGTTGCTACAAAGAAGAGGTGGGGTCAAATTATTCTCCAAAGCACCTGAAGGCAGGAGACACAGCAACGGATGGAAACTACTCAAGGAGAGAAGCAACTTAGAACGAAGGCTAAATTTCCTGACAGTTAGAACAATTCATCAGTGGAACAACTTGATTCCAGAAGCTGTGGGGGCTTCATCACTGGAGGTTTTTAAGAAGAGACTTGACAGCCCTCTGTCTGGAGAGGTTTCCTGCCTAAGCAGGGGGTTGGACTAGAAGATCTCCAAGGCCCCTTCCAACTCTTCTGTTATTCTTGAGCTAAATTTGGCGGAGAAGTCGTAAATGGTCCCCCGGTGCTAACTGGGCTCAGCTCTCCAGTTCTGTGGTTTGGAAGGTGGAGGGTGAGAATTAGATGACAGGTTAATCAGAGTTGAAAGGGACCTTGTAGGTCATCTAGTCCAACCCCTCGCCCAAGCAGGAGAACCTACATCATTTCTGACAAGAGGGCGGCCAAGTCTCTTCTTGAAAGCCTCCAGGGATGAAACCTCCACAACTTCCAAAGGCAATTTCTTTTCCACGGGTGGATTGTTCTCCCTGTCAGAAAATTCCTCCTCCTTATTTCCAGGTTGAATCTCTCTCCTGGATCAGTTTCCATCCATTATTATTCCTTGTCTGGCCTTCAAAGGTGCTTTGGAGAATAACTTGACCCCCTTCCTCCTCCTCTCTGGGGCAGCCCCTCAAATATTGGAAGATGCTCTCCTGTCTCCCCTGGTCCTTCTCTTCCCTAGACTAGCCAGGCCCAGTTCCTGCAACCGTTCATCATAGATTTTAGCCTCCCCTAGGGGACAGGTGAGCGAGGGGCCCACAGGTGATGTCTATGGCTGCCCCCATAATTCAGGGCCTGTCGCTGTTCCTCCTCCAAACTGAGCTCTGTCGTTTTTAGTTTTGTTGGTTTGCCAGTGGGGTTAGCCGAGCCTCGGCTGGATGGCCCTGCGGCTACCCTGCTTGGGGAGCTGCCTTTCTTGTTTGGCAGGGATCTGTCCCAGCTGGGGAAACTAACTGCCAGCTGCCAGAGTCAACAACTGGTATTTGCTGGCCGACTTGCTCATCCCCCCAAAACAGCACTGAAACCTCGCCGTCATCCGGCTGCAAGGAGCCTCAACTCTGGCGCCTCACACCCCTGCCACGGAGGGGGTGACCCTTTGCTGTCTCCCGCAGATGTTATGCCCCGGCTTGCTTGCGGCTCCCTTTCTTGCAGCCGCCTTGGCCCACCGTGAGGAGATGAGCCCGCTGGAGTGGCCATTAAATACCTCCAGCTAAGCAAACACAGTTCAGCCGGGATGGGCAGTGCAGCCCCACGCAAGTCCAGCCCTCCAAGTCACCAAGTCTAGACTCCAGATGTGGTTTCGCCGGCTACCAGTGGCCTCGGTTGCAAGGACGGGCGCCTGACCCTGGGTCGGAGAAGAGGATGGGGGAGGAAAGAGAGAAAGAAATGAAAGGGAGGGAGGGAGGAAGGGAGGAAAGAAAGAACGAAAGAAAGAAGAGAGAGAGAGAGAAAGAAGAAAGAAAGAAAGAAAGAAAGAAAGAAAGAAAGAAAGAAAGAAAGAAAGAAAGAAAGAAAGAAAGAAAGAAGAGAGGGAGTGAGGAAAGAAAGAGAGAGAGAGAGAAAGAAAGAGAAAGAAAGAAAGAAAGAAAGAAAGAAAGAAAGAAAGAAAGAAAGAAAGAAAGAAAGAAAGAAAAGAAGGAAGGAAGGAAGGAAGGAAGGAAGGAAGGAAGGAAGAAGAGAGAGAGAGAGAAAGAAAGAAAAAGAAAGAGACAGAAGGAAAGGAAAGGAGGGAGGAAAGAAAGAAGGGGAAAGAAACAAAAAGGAAGGAAAGGAGAGAGAGAAAGAGAAAGAAAGGGGAAGGAAAAAAAGAGAGAGAAGGGAAGGAAAGGAGGAAGGAGGAAGAGAAAAGAAAAAGAATGAGAGGAAGGAAGAAAATAGAAAGAAAAAGAAAGAATGAGAGGGGAAAAAAGAAAGAAAGAAAAAGAGAAGAAAAAGAACAGAGAGGAAGGAAGGGAGGGAGAAAAAAGAGAAATAACAAAAGAGAAAAAAGCGAAAGAGGATGAAAGAAAGAATGAAAGGGGGAGAAAGAATAAGAAAAAGAAAGAATGAGAGAAAAAGGAAGGAAGGAAGAAAAAGAGAGAAAGAACAAAAGACAGAACAAGAGAGAGAGAAAGAAAGAAAAAAAACGAAAGACAGAGGAAGGAAGGAAGAGAAAGAAAGAAAAAAAGAAAGAGAAAAGGGAAAGAATATGTGTGTGTGAGAGAGAGAGAGAGAGAGAAACTCATGGACCAGTTTTCCTGCCAGCTGTCCTGAACACTTTGCCCTCTGGCATACTCACCCAGTCCATACCAGCCTGGGGCTGCCTGGGTTCTATAACATTTCCCATCATCCCCTGCCAGGATGGCTGTGGGTCCCAGCTGCCCCTGCTTGCCGAATAGGGCTAGAAGACTTGCAACTTCCCTTCCAATTCTGTACGGCTAGTCCTTGACTTAACCAACATAACGGAGCCCAAAGTTTCTGTCGCTAAGCGAGACAGCCGTTAAGTGGAGTTTATTCCCTCGTTTTCCCACCCGCCTGGCCACAGTGGTGCAGTGAATCACCGCAGCTCTTCGGGGAGTGTGGAACTGCTTGCCACCAGAAGTTCTGGGTTCTCCATCCCTGGAGGTTTTTAAGAAGAGACTAGACGGCCCCTTGTCTGAAATGGTATGGTGTCTCCTGTTTGAGTAGGGGGCTGGACTAGAAGACCTCTAAGGTCCCCTTCCAGCTCTATTATACTGAGTGAAGCGAATCCAGCTTCCTTGTCAACTTTCCTCCTGGTCCAAAGGTTGCAGAAGAGGATCATTGTGTGCAACCGTCATAACTATGAACTACGCAAAAGAGATAAAATATTTAATTTTGCATAGAATTACTGCAGCGAGGCACAGCGCTCGCACAGCGCTGGAAAGGAGACCTCAGTAATCCAAAAAGTCTACGATTGCGCTGATAATGGACAAACTTACTCTAAAATTAAAAGAAAAGGAAGACTCAAAAGTACTGTACAGTCTGGGAAAACTGGTACAAATGGATAAACAACAGAAGCCAGCGAGTAAATAAATAAGGAAGGAATCGTATAAAGAGGTGAAAAGTATGAGCCATAACCTGAAATATGAAAATAAGTATTAGAATAATGTTTGATAAAATATAAGCACCATCTAATCAATTTGTAATGTGTAGAGTGTTTTGCGTTTTTAAATGAAATGTTTTGCATTTTGTCCTTTGCATTTATCTTTTTAATGTTTAATAAAGTTTTGTTATTAAAAAAAATAAAAATAAAAAATAAATAAATACGAACCGGTTGCCCATTTTGATCACGGGGGGAATACTGCAACAGCCATAAGTGTGAAAAAAAAAATGGTCGTTGCGTCAGCTTTTTCAGGGCCCTTATAAATTTGGTCACTAAATGAAATGGCTGTAAGACGAGGACTACCTAGTCCCCTAGAGGTGGCCTAGAGGCTGTGAGGCTGTGAGTTCAATCCTAGGTAGAGGCTAATATTTGGAGTAGACCCTCTCTCCTGCTGGAGCAGAGGGTTGGACTAGATGACCTTCAGGGTCCTTCCAATTCTCTTATTCTAGATCTTTTTTGTTTTTGCAATATTTTTTTTTATTACACACAAACATATCATTATGTGAACCTTGTGGTTCCGGAGCGTCTTACATTTTAGTACAAATATGACAATATTCTTCCTACTTCATACCGTTGACAGTCTTTTCAAATTTGATATCAAGATATGTATTTGGTTTCATTATCCATCTTAATTATTCAATATCACAGGATGTTATTTTTGTGTCAAACTCTATCTTCTTTTTTTAAATTAATATTTTTATTTTAAATATGAATAATAAAACATAGTACATATACACCTAAATACAAAACAAAGGAAAAAGAAAAGGAAAAATACAAATATTACAGTGAAATCCACACACGGGGACCATTTTTTTCCTTATAATTCTTCTTCTATAACAATTAAAAGATTTAATATATATTCCAATTGTGCCCTATTCCATACTATTCCATTCCGTATTTTCTCTTCTCTTCTCTTCTCTTCTACATTCCATATTATTCTATTCTATTCTATTCTATTTTCATTTTTTATTACATTACATTTTCTATTCTATTTTCCATTCCGTTCCATATTTTCTCTTCTCTTCTCTTCTCTTCTCTTCTCTTCTCTTCTCTTCTCTTCTCTTCTCTTCTCTTCTCTTCTCTTCTCTTCTCTTCTCTTCCCTTCCCTCCTCTCCTCTCCTCTCCTCTCCTCTCTAATTCTATTCTATTCTATTCTATTCTATTCTATTCTATTCTATTCTATTCTATTTCTATTCTATTTCTTCTATTCTTATTGTACCCTATGACTATCATTAAGGGTCTTACCTTATGATTCTTGACTCTTGATGAATGTATCTTTTCTTTTATGTACACTGAGAGCATTTGTACCAAGAAAATTCCTTGTGTGTCCAATCACAGTTGGCCAATAAAAAATTCTATTCTATTCTACTCTACTCTACTCTACTCTACTCTACTCTACTCTACTCTACTCTACTCTATTATATTCTATTAATTCCTGTAAACACCATGTCCCATATTTTTGGGCACTATCACAACCCCACCACATACGTTTACAGGTTCCAATGTCTTTCTTGCACCTCCAACAAACGTTTGCATATTTACCATCTACTTGATTTAATTTACGTGGTCTTAGGTACCGCCTCCAAACCACCTGATCTCCATTTTCCTTAACTCTTAACTGACATACTCTTATACGCTCTTCTCTATATTCTTCACATCGCTCCTTCTGCTTAGGTTATCATTCGTTATTATAACTATTATATGTTAATCATTATATTTGCAGCGTTTAACGCCGCAGATATGACTACCTAGTAGCCTGAAGGCTGGGGGCTGGATTGGGGAGGGCTGGGGGCTGGATCAGCAACCCCACCCCCACGCCTGCCTCGGTTGCCCCAACACCTGGACCAATGCAAACACAGCCCTCCCTTTGGGGGCTGCCCCCCCCCTCCCTCCTTCCTTCCCTTCCTCCCCCTTGTGCCCCCCCCTCTTCCCCACTAAGCCTGGCTCCAGCCTGTCTGGCCAGCTGTTCAGGCCACCTTCCTGCTGGCGGTGGGGTCTCTCCAGATGGGAAAAGCTTGGCTGGCCAGCCAGGAAACCTTCCCCCCATTTGGCTTTGCACAAAAGTCCAGGAACGGGGTGGTTGCGCTGGGAGAGCTGGCCAGGAGGTTCGCCCCCCCCGCCCCCACTCTGTGGATGGTTTCCCGTCAAACCCGGGAAACTCCCCTCCCCCCCCCCGTCCCCCCTCCCCGGTGATCCCGGCTCATCCCGACAACCTTTTCCCAAAAGCGAGTCAAGAGGAGGCAGAGAGAGAGAAAGACTGCAGCGTTCAATCAGAATTAGAGCTGGAAGGTACCTTGGAGGTCTTCTAGTCCAACCCCCTGCTCAATCAAATCAGAGTTAGAGCTGGAAGGGACCTTGGAGGTCTTCTAGTCCAACCCCTGCTCAATCCAATCAGAATTAGAGCTGGAAGGGACCTTGGAGGTCTTCTAGTCCAACCCCTGCTCAATCCAATCAGAATTAGAGCTGGAAGGGACCTTGGAGGTCTTCTAGTCCAACCCCTGCTCAATCCAATCAGAATGGAGCTGGAAGGGACCTTGGAGGTCTTCTAGTCCAACCCCTGCTCAATCCAATCAGAATTAGAGCTGGAAGGGACCTTGGAGGTCTTCTAGTCCAACCCCTGCTCAATCCAATCAGAGTTAGAGCTGGAAGGCACCTTGGAGGTCTTCTAGTCCAACCCCCTGCTCAATCCAATCAGAGTTAGAGCTGGAAGGCACCTTGGAGGTCTTCTAGTCCAACCCCTGCTCAATCCAATCAGAGTTAGAGCTGGAAGGGACCTTGGAGGTCTTCTAGTCCAACCCCCTGCTCAATCCAATCAGAGTTAGAGCTGGAAGGGACCTTGGAGGTCTTCTAGTCCAACCCCTGCTCAATCCAATCAGAGTTAGAGCTGGAAGGGACCTTGGAGGTCTTCTAGTCCAACCCCTGCTCAATCCAATCAGTTAGAGCTGGAAGGCACCTTGGAGGTCTTCTAGTCCAACCCCCTGCTCAATCCAATCAGAGTTAGAGCTGGAAGGGACCTTGGAGGTCTTCTAGTCCAACCCCTGCTCAATCCAATCAGAGTTAGAGCTGGAAGGGACCTTGGAGGTCTTCTAGTCCAACCCCCTGCTCAATCCAATCAGAGTTAGAGCTGGAAGGGTCCTTGGAGGTCTTCTAGTCCAACCCCTGCTCAATCCAATCAGAATTAGAGCTGGAAGGGACCTTGGAGGTCTTCTAGTCCAACCTCTCCTCCCCGCTCAGTCAACCAATCAGAATGGAGCTGGAAAGGGACCTTAGAGCTCTTCTAGTCCAACCCCCTCACAGGCCTTTGCTTGCCAGATGTAGTCACCTCTGGACAGCGAGAGGCAGGCCCCGTCTTCTTTGCAACGTCCTCATGTAGGGTCCTTGTGGGGGTCTCTGAGTTTGGCTTCCTTGCAGGTAGCTCAACATCCGTGGTGCTTCTCAGCCATTCGGGTCCTGGTTGTTCCAAAAGTGCTTTTTTTCAGGAGACAACTGGACTTTCTGGTTGTTCTTTTGAAAACGTTTCACTTCTCCTCCAAGAAGCTTCTTCGGCTCTTCTTGGAGGAGAAGCGAAACATCTTTTTTTTTTAAAAAAAGTGTCTTGCAGTTGCTTTACTGGTTTTAGGAAGAGAGACCATCGAAAGCTCACGACGGAACAAGAACCAAACAACCAACCTTAAGATAAGCTGGGATTGACACCAGACAAAGGACTAAGCAGGTCACAAAACCTTCTAATTGGGGAACCATCGAGAAGAAAACCACAGGCCTTTTATCATGACAAGGCGAGTTACTGGTATATACTGGTGTCCTGACCTAGGGTTCCTGAACAGCATGAAGTTGACTCCTCATCCCGATAAACTCTTTATTTAGTTTACAGTTAATTCCTCGACAGCAACAGTTTTTCATGAGATTTCCCAATTACAGACCTTTATCAGGCTTGGAGAGCTGCCAGGCCGATAGCTTCCAAATGCCACGCTGTAGCAGCAATGACTTGGCAAGGAGTCAGGAAGAGATCTTCACCCTCATGAATTGAACTAATTGTCTCCTGCAAATCCCACTCCCTTTCGGTCCTCTTTTATTCGCTATGGGAGATGCCATTCACCGTCCACCTGAGCCTTTACTCCCGAATCGACCCTTGTTCCTTAGATATTCCCTTCATCTGGCAGCTCTGTGCATGAGCACACTGGGAACAGGCTCCAGCTGTTCTTCTTCCCCACTGATCTCCGACTCTGAAGGTAGCTGATAACTGTCAGAGGGGCCTGGCCCCATCTCTGCCTCCGACACGGAGCCTTCCTCAGACTCCAGGACTGGCCCAGGTTCCTCCCAACCTCCTCACTGTCTGAATCTGCTGCCAGCTCTGCTGTCCAATGTCGAGCCACAACAACTGGTAGAGAGTGCAAACCTGACCCTTGGAGACCCTTGATGATGTTACCTAGTTGGGCAACAAATATCTGTCTGTCAACCTTAGAGAACACCACAGTCCTCCTCCCTGCAAACCCCACTCCCTTCTACAACTGATGATGTTCCCTAGTTGGGTCATGAAACGTCTGCAAGAAAACCACCAAGCTCAGAGAGCATCAAGGATGGTCACCACAGTCCTCCTCCTCCTCCTCCTTCTCCTCCTCCTCTTTCTCCCCACAAACCCGTCCCCTTCTAGTTCTCATCTTTGTTATCCTCTCCAGTTCTTCTTCTCTGTCTATCCTGCTGTCTATCCGCTATCCAGAGTTGTTTTGTCTTTCATAGAAACCAGGCTCAATATCAGGAACTGTGAGGAGGATCTTGGAGTTTTAGTGGACAACCAGCTAAATAGGAGCCAGCCGTGTGCAGCAGCAGCCAAAAAAGCTAATGCAATCTTAAATTGTTTTAACAGAGGGATACAATCAAGATCAAGGGAAGCACTAATACCGCTCTATAAAGCCTTAGTAAGGCCACACCTAGAGTACTGCATCCAGTTTTAGTCACCAGAGTATAAAAAAGATGTTGAGACTCTAGAAAAAGTGCAGAGAAGAGCAACCAGGATGATGGGGGGATTGGAGACTAAAACATACGATGAACGGTTGCAGGAACTGGATTTGGCTAGTCTAGGGAAGAGAAGGACCAGGGGAGACAGGAGAGCATCTTCCAATATTTGAGGGGCTGACCCAGAGAGGAGGAAGGGGGTCAAGCTATTCTCCAAAGCACTCGAAGGCCAGACAAGGAATAACGGATGGAATAATGGATGATCAAGGAGAGATTCAACCTGGAAATACGGAGACACTTTCTGACAGTGAGAACAATCAACCCATGGAACAGAAGTTGCCTGCAGAAGTTGTGGGAGCTTCATCCCTGGAGATTTTCAAGAAGAGACTGGACTCCCATCTGTCAGAAACGGTGTCAGGTCTCCTGCGTGGGCAGAGGGTTGGACTGGATGACCTATAAGGTCCCTTCCCAACTCTGTTACTTTGTTATCTGTTAAATACACAACTAGTTATATGGCAAGGGCCTCTCTGTTTGAATTCTAAAGTCCCAGAGCACTTTAAACTTCTTCATTTCAGTGACTTTTCCTATTTTATGATTTTCCCCACCCGTATTTGCTTTCAGCAAAATGGTATTTTATTATTATTGTTATTGTTTTGTTTTGCAAAAAGGCTTAAGTTTGTAGCTTGAACGGTTGGATTCCAAAGATATATCCTAAGTCTAGTGAAAAGAAGGGCTAAGAGGTGACAGGATAAGCAGTCTTCCAATATCTCAGGGGCTCCGACAGAGAAGATGGGGTCAATCTATTATCTCTCTGTATTTTCTGCTTGGCCCCATGGAATCCTGGCCTTTTTGCATAGTTTTCCAGTCTGACATCCAGAGGATCCAGAACGTGGTGAAGTCGGAAACAGACGTGAGGAGTGGCAGGAAATTGAACACAATCCCAACTCCAACTTCTGGTTCCAGCTGGTCTAGTCTGATTGTGGGGTGGGGAGGGGGGAGGACGAAGCGGGGAGAGAAGGAGGAAAGAGGAATCTGCTGGAATTCAGGGTCGCTTTTTTCCCACCTTCCTGGTCAAGATATTCCCAGATTTTTTTTCGGAGCCAAAGATGTACAGGATATCAGGGAGTTGCATTCAATGAGCTGCATTCATACAAGCGCCATAACTTGGCTGCATATTATGTACATAGGACTTATGACCAATTACTTAGCACTGGATTAGTCGATTATGGTCCTTTGAGGACCTGTGGACTTCAACTCCCAGAATTCCCCAGT
This sequence comes from Pseudonaja textilis, assembly GCF_049901715.1. Lineage (NCBI taxonomy): Eukaryota > Metazoa > Chordata > Lepidosauria > Squamata > Elapidae > Pseudonaja > Pseudonaja textilis. Next base: position 3,277,201 of record NC_141992.1, on the reverse strand, counting down.
CAGCACGCTGGGAAATGAAGTCCACCCGTCTTCAATTGGCCAAGATTCACAAACCGGGTTTTAAATCCGTGTTTCTCAACCATTATTATTATTATTATTATTATTATTATTATTATTATTATTATTATTATTATTATTTTATATTTACAGTAATTCCATCTTTCATTTCAACAGTCTGTCCACTGGGTACCTATGTCTTGTGCTAACAATTATAATTTTCTTACCGATATAATGTCCATCACATTTTCTTTTATAACCCTTCTTTCTTCGATCTATTATTTTTTAAACAATCTTAAACTACTTTCTCTATATATTCATCGACTCCATTTTTTATTTTCCAACCGTCGATCAAATAAACCCCATACCACGTAATATTCCGTTTCTTCTTTTGTCTTGCATTGCCAGTGTGAATCTATTCATCTCTGCAGCGTCAAATGTTTTCTCGATGACTTTTTCCCCTCTGCCGCTATCTTAGCATTTTCCCAATTCTGAGCAAATGCAATCCTAGCTTGCTTGTGCGGGTTTCTCAACTTTGGCTGCTTAAAAATGGGTGAATTTCCAACTCCCAGAATTCCCCAACCAACAGGATGGGAATTGAAGCCCGCCTGTCTTCAACCAGCCAAGATTGACAAGCAGGGTTTTAGATCCATGCACTGGCTGGGGAATTCTGGGAGTTGACGTCCACCCTTCTACAATGAGAAACGTCAATCCAAGACCTACATCTGCAACAGCTGGATTTGTCAGGGATAAGTTCCCCTTGTCTTTTGTTCTTGTGCGATTCTCTGAAGCCTCTTCCACACCGGATGATGTGCGTGCGGTGTGCTTGGAGATATGTCTGCTGGCTGGGGAATTCTGGGAGTTGAAGTCCAGCCAAACTTCAAGTTGTTAAAAGTAGTGAAAATTGCTCTGGTCTATCGTTAAATAGGTTAACTGCATTGTACGTTAAGGGTGAGTTAATAAGGGTCATTAAATACGTGAATAATGCAGATAGTCCTCGACTTACGAACACAATTGAGCCCCAAAATTTCTGTTGCTAAGCGAGACAGCCTGTTGGGTGAGTTTTCTTGCTGCCATTGTTAAGTGAATCACGGCTTCTCCACAGACTTTGCTTGTCGCAGAAGGGGAACCTGTGATACCCCCCTGGGACACTGCGACCGTCATAAATGCGAACCAGTTGCCAAATGTCTGAATTTTGATCACATGACGGTCATGGGGATGCAGCAAACGTCGTAACGGTGAAAAACGGTCCTAAGTCAACATTTTTTTCAGTGCCGTTCTAATTTTATTATTTTCTTTTAAATAAACTTTATTCAATTTTCAATTTTTTAAAAAAAAAACATAAAATAAAATTATACACACAATTATATCAACGCCAAGACACCTTTTACATTCCCTGATCTTATTTCTAGACATAATATCTTATTACATTACAATTCCATATTCTTTTCCTGATTCTTATTCCATATTTATGTCACGTATTTTCATCCTTTATTCTACATTCAATATCGTATAGTTTCCTATTCTTTACTTAATTACAACATGTGATTTTTTTTTTCTGTTCTAACTTTAAACGGTCACTAAATGAATAGCTGGAAGTTGCGGTAATGTCTACCTAGAATCAAAGAGACTACTTCCTAACATTGAGGACAATTAACCAGTGGAACTGCTTGTCACTAGAAGTTGTGGGTTCTCCATCACTGGAAGTTTTTAAGAAGAGACTAGACAGCCACTTGTCTGAAATGGTATAGTGTCTCCTGTTTGAGTAGGGGGCTGGACTAGAAGACCTCCAATGTCCCTTCCAGCTCTATTCTGTTCTAAATATTCTAAACTAGCTGGATACCTGTGCTTTGCTATGAAACCATGTGGTCGGACTTAGTTTTGGGGGAGGAAAATAAGGGGTGCTGGAATTCTGCCTCTGCCTACCAGCATCCATCAGTATTCACCTGGCTAGTGTCCTGTCAGCGTGTGAGAGAGCTGAGGGCTGTTTGGAAACTGAAACAGTATTTGCTGTGTGAGCAAGGAGACAGCAAGGAGCCTGGGCGTGACTTAGCTCAACTGTTCTGTACTAAAGCTGGTTGCTGCTGTGAAACTGAAACTCCTCTGCTTGTGTTTTGCATTTGGAGCAGATTTCTTTCCAGGTGGGGTGGGGGAGTAGAACTTCTTAGCATCAGAGCGTGTTAATAATAATAATCATATAGGAAATTCTAATGCTGTGATGGTCATTTCTTGGTGAGCCCCTAGAAGCCAAGAGGAACCTACGTGCCCAATTTTTGTAGACTTTACGGTTCTGGAGATTTTGTGATGATGCGTGAGTGGTATTTTTGCTTTTATATATATATATAGAAGAAGATTTGTTTTCTTAAGTTTTCGCGGGTACTTACATGTAGGGCATTCAGCTTTGTTCGGGTATTTTCCCACATCATTGTAGTTGTGCTTTTAAAGTTGTAGCAACGTTTCGGCAGAATCTCATCTGCCATCATCGGGCTTCAGATGAGATTCTGCTGAAACGTCGCTACAACTTTAAAAGCACAACTACAATGACGTGGGAAAATACCCGAACAAAGCTGAATGCCATAGAAGAAGATTTATATCTATCATCTATTTCTCTCTCTCTCTCTCTAGCTATCTATCTTTATGAGTATATCTCTACCTAATCACATATTCTATCTATCCATCTCTTCATTTATCCATCTCTTCATCCATTTATCCATCGTCTGTTTGTCTGTCTGTCTGTCTGTCTCTCTCTCTCACACACACACACACAAACACACACGCCTCCCTATCTGGGGTCCTTGGGGGAAGCTGTCCTGCGCTGGCCCTCTATGTCACATTTGTGGTTTCAAATGGGGTCGTGTTATGTTGTGTTGCAAAGCCACTGGGGGCAGACGCTGCAACCCTCTGGAAGAGGGGAGGAATTCGGCCCCATCGGTGGGAGGAGGGGTGCGTTTTAAGCTCACAGGGCCCCCTCCTTCCTCCCCACCCCCCCCCCGCCCTTCTGGTGGGAAAATCAAACAGGTGTTCCCCAGGCCATTGAAAGCCTGCTGCCACTTGGCCCATGTTCCCCTGCCGGAGGACCGCTTCATTACCATTTGAATTCTGGGAAAGAACTCGAGGGGGGGGAAGGGGGGCCCTCCTGGATCAGCCTCCCGGCCATATGGCGCCCCTGGTCTCAGCTAAGCTGGGAATTGCTGCCAGCAGACCCCTCCTCCTCAGCACCAGCCGAGAGAGAAGTGACCGTCACCGAGAAGGTGGTGAGAAGACCACACAAGCCAAGGGAGGCCTTCTAGGGGTCTCGCCCTTCCCAGGCTGGGCACACCCAGGCGCTCGAGTCAAAGGCTTCCTGATGCTGCCTGGATGACAAGCGGAAGGAACCTTGGAGGTCTTCTAGTCCAGCCGCCTGCTCAAACAGGAGACCCTTAGGCCATTTCAGACAAGTGATTGTCTTGAATCAAGCAGGGCATTTGTGATTTAGTCCTTTGCATATAGCGGCATTTTTAAACAATTTAACTTACTAAATGTTTTAGATAGGTTTTAGACTAGGTTTATTGTTATTGTTGTTGTTGTTGTTGTTGTTATTATTATTATTATTATTATTATTATTATTATTATTATCTCTGTAGTGTGATTGTGATGTGGTGTTTGGGCCACCGTGCTGGAGTAGCTTTCAAATTTCATTGTATTCATGGAATGCAATGACAATAAAGGTATTCTATTCTGTTCTGTTCTATTCTATTCTATTCTAATTTCTATATTCTATTCTATTCTATTTTCTATTCTATTCTACTCCACTCTATTCTATTCTTATTTCTATATTCTATTCTACTAATTTCTATATTCTAGTCTATTTCTATTCCATTTTACTCTATTCTAATTTCTATATTCTATTCTATTCTATTCTATTCTATTCTATTCTATTCTATTCTATTCTATTCTATTCTATTTCTATTGTATTCTTCGGGGAAGCCCATCAAATATCGGAAGACTGCCATTATGTCACCCCTTGTCCTCCTCTTTAACAGAATAACAGAGTTGAAAGGGACCTTGGAGGTCTTCTAGTCCAACCCCTGCTCAAGCAGGAGACCCTATTTCAGACAAATGGCCGTCCAATCTCTTCTTGAAAACCTCCAGGGATGGAGCACCCACAACTTCTGGTGGCAAGCAGTTCCACTGGTTCATTGTGTCCTCACTGTTGGAAAGTTTCTCCTTAATTCCAGGTTGCTTCTCTCCTTGGTGAGTTTCCATCCGTTGCTTCTTGTCCTGCCTTCTGGGGCTTTGGAGAATAGCTTGACTCCCTCTTCTTTGGGGCAGCCCCCTGAAATATTGGAATCCTGTGTTGGAAATTAGCCCCCACCCCTCTCCTAGAAAAATGAAATATCCTGGGAAATATTAAAAAGGCAGAATATTTCCCCTAAAAAGAAGTAGAAACTCAGAAGCAGAAATCCACCTCAGAAGCAGAAACTCAGCCCCACTTTTGTGAATGGGTGGGCCATTAAGGCCTGGGCCAGAATGCGCTACATAACAAAGATCTCCAGGTAAAGCTATAGCAGTTGCCCAGTGCATCATCATCCAGCAAAGGCTCAACCAAGCCTGGAACTCAGGACAGCCTACAGAGTTGCCCCTGGGAGTCTGGCAACCAATCAGAATAAAAACCCCAATTCAAATCCCAACCAAGGTTATAAAACTCAGGTGCTCTCAGCACCTCAGCCCTTTTTTCTTGATCTCTTCCTTCACCTTGAAGCATGGGATCCTCCTTCCTTTCTCACTCTGGAGCTCCAGGCCACGTGGTCCTCCTGTCCACCATTAAACCATCTTTCCAAACAGCCTCCATGTTTCCAGTGTCTTTGTCCCCACTTGGACCTGAACCCAGAAGGATATTTCTTCCAACACCTGCTAGCTTAATTCTTCTTTTCCGTAGGCTAGCCAAACCCAAATCCTGCAGCCATTCTTCGTATGTTTTAGTCTCCAGTTGCTCTTCTCTGAACTTTTTCCAAACTACTACTACTTCTTTTTTTTTTTTTTTTTTTTGGTAATGTAGGGAACAGTATTCCAGGTGTGGCCTTACTAGTGTTTTATAAAGAGGTACTAATACTTCGTGCAATTTTGATTCTATGCCTCCTTTTTTTTAGTAAACCCAGGATTAGATTAGCATTTCCCCGATGGATAAGTTAACGACGGTTTCAAATCTGCCTCTATCCGTGATGGCGAACCTTTGGCATGCGTGCCACGGGTGGCACGCAGAGCCATTTGTGCCGGCCATGCGAGCCGCAGGCAAAACTTACCTCACTGTGTATGGGCGCGCCTCACCGCTGATTTTTTGGCCTGTTGGAAGCCTTTTTCAGCCTGCCGGAGGTTTGTGGAAGGCCTCTTCAGGCTTTGCAGGTTGAAAAATAGGCTTGTTTCGTCACTTCCGGTATTTCCGGAAATACCGGAAATGACAAAACGGGCCTGTTTTTCGGCCTGCCGAGGCTGCAGAAGTTCTCCTCGAGCCTCTGGGAGTCCGAAAAAGCCCTCCAACAGGCCGAAAACCGGCTGGGAGGGGCAGTGCAGGTAAGGGGGCGGAGAGGGCAGGGAGGTAAGGCTGGGTTTTTGGCACAGGAGCCCAACAAGGTTAGCCACCGCTGGTCTGTATGTTGCGAAATTAAAAGAGTGAGCCATTTCATCCCTTTACAAATATGGGGTCCTTTAAGAGTGGGCTAGATGAGATGGGGTAAATGGGACGTTGGACGCCTCCTGTTTTTGCATCTGTCCCCTGCCCCCCCTCCCCCCCGGGGGTGGGGGGTAGAGGGGGGGAAAGGGGTCACAGCTGCTTCCCTCCCAGAGCTGAATGGCCAGGTTTCCCTCCGAAATCCCACCGAAAGCGCCTTCTTTCTGCCCCCTTCCTCAAACCCCTGCTTCTTTTCAGGCAACAATTCTAAGAATTGGGAGAGGAGGGGGAGGGGAGAATTCTGAAATTGGGGAGGGCGGTGGGGGGGGGGGAGAAGAGAGTGAATGGCCGTCCAGCTTTGCTCCAGATGGTGGCCCCTGGGTTGGGCGTATGGCTGGCTCTTCAAATGCAGAGAAAGAGAATGGGAACCTCTTTAGCATGACAAAACAGGGTCTTTCCAGGCCCAGCTGTGGAAGAGATGAGGAGCTCTGGGGTGGGATGGGGGTGCGGGGTTGAGGGTGGGGTGGGAGGAGGTGAAATTAAATACCCTTTGGGGAGAGGGGAATGAGGGTTTTTTTTGGGGGGGGAGGGGGCTGTCCGCTGCCCCAAAGTTGGCAAAACTTTGGATAAACTTAGCATTTGACTTGCTTCTTTCAAAATCTATCTCTCTATAAAAGCGAAAGGCCACTCACGCATCATCACAAAATCTCCAGAACCCGTAAAACCTACAAACTTGATATTTAGCACCTATGTCCCTCTTGGCTTCTAGGGGCTTACTAAGAAAGGATTTTTTGAAATGACCATCAGAGCATTTAGAGTATTTCCTATATGATGATTATTATTATTAACACGCTCTGATGCTAAGGAGTTCTACTCCTCCTCCCCACCTGAAAAGAAATCTGTTCCAAATGCAAAACACAAGCAGAAGAGAGGAGTTTCCGTTTCAATTTCACAGCAGCAACCAGTTTTAGTACAGAACAGTTGAGCTAAGCCACGCCCAGGCTCCTTGCTGTCTCCTTACTCACACAGCAAATACTGTTTCAGTTTTCAAACAGCCCTCTACTCTGACACACTGACAGGATGCTAGCCAGATGAATACCGATGGATGCTGGTAGGCAGAGGCAGAAATTTCCCCCCCTTATTTTCCTCCCCCAAAACCAAGCCTGATCACGGGTATCCAGCTAGTTGCAAAAATAAATAGATACAATACGTGTCTATCATCTATCTATTTATCTATCTCTATCTATCATCTATCAACTCTATCTCTATAGACATAGGTACAGATGATAGATAGATAGATGATAGATAATGATAGAGATGATAGAGAGAGAGATAGGAGAGAGAAATAAGAGAGAAAGGGATAGATAGATAGATAGATAGATAGATAGATAGATAGATAGATAGATAGATAGATAGATAGATAATGATAGATAGATAGATAGAGATAGATAGAGATATATTATATATATATATATATATATATATAGAGAGAGAGAGAGAGAGAGAGAGAGAGAGAGAGAGATTTATTTATATTTATTTCTTTGATTTGTCAATTGTTTACAAGATAATAAGTGTATATAGTTATGAATACATGAAATGGGTACATATATGAAAAATAAAAGAAAAATAAAATATAAATAAGATATGATATAGATAGATAGATAGATAGATAGATAGATAGATAGATAGATAGATAGATAGAGATAGATATAGATAGTTAGATAGATAGATAGATAGATAGATAGATAGATAGATAGATAGATAGATAGATAGATAGATAGATAGATAGATATAGATATATGATATATAGATAAATATATATAGAGAGAGAGGGAGGGAGAGATAGGTAGATAGATATAGATACCGTAGGTAGATACAATATGTGTAGATATAGACATATAGATGTCTATAGAGATACAGATGATAGATATGGATCATATAGATAGATACAATATGTGTAATAGATAGAGATAGACATATAGAGATCTATAGAGATCAGAGAGAGAGAGAGAGAGAGAGAGGCGGATAAACCTTTAACCTGCTGACAAGGCCTGACTCTCTGAAGTGGTTGGCACAAGGGGACTCAATGGATTCCCTTGGCAAATTGGAACCCAGATCTCGATGCCTCCCCCCAGAAGGGGGGATCCCCAATCCCCCCCACCCCCATCATCCCAGTTCTTCAGATGACCTAAACCCTCGGGACACACTCAGGAGAACTATCTTCCTGTGCCCACCCCACCCCATCACCGGCCAGCCAGCCAGGTGGAGGCACGAGGCCTCCCCCCAGAGAGAGAGAGAGAGAGAGAGAGAGAGGGTGCCAGGTGAGTTGGGCACCTCCACCCTGGGCTGCAAGGGGCAGCAGCTGCCCCCTGACCTCTGGGCCAAGCTCTGACCTGGGGGAGTGGGGGCTAGTGGGCCCAGAAGGCCCAGATGCAAACGGAGAGGGTGGGTGGGTGGGTGCTGAGGGCTGGGACCACCCCTCCCAATTGTTCTCCTGCCCAGAGATTCCTGCAGACAAAGGAAAGTTGAAAAGAGGCTCAGAAGAGCCCAACAGTGAGGAGGGGGCCGCCTGGTAGCAGATGGGAACTAATTAGCTGCTTTGAGAGCCCCTGTGGGAACACTGCAGCCCTCCCCCCCCTCCCCAATGACCCCTCCCCGGAGAGGTGGGGTGGGGGGGCAGCCTCTGAATGGGGAAGCCCAGTCTGGGGAAAAAAAAAAACTGCAACGACTTAAAACTTAGGCAGAAACTAAAGGCTGTCAGCCTGCCAATCTTCCCTCTTTTTTGGGGGGTGGGGGGGGTAGGGCTTAAGCTTCCCCCTCCATCCTTCCCGGCCTGAATGATGGGAGTTGTAGTCTAGCACCCTGGCTTCACAGCACAACAGGAGGAGGAAAGCGCCCCCCCCAGGCGGTCTTCCCAGGTTGCGGGCAATGGATTTAACAGATTTAACAGATAATCAGAGTTGGAAGGGACCTTGGAGGTCATCTAGTCCAACCCCCCCTCCCAAGCAAGAGACCCTACACCATTTCTGACAGGTGACAGTCCAGTCTCTTCTTGGAAGCCTCCAGGGATGAAGATCCCACAACCTCCGAAGGAAACCTCTGTTCCATGGGTTGATTGTTCTCACTGTCAGAAAGTTTCTCCTTATTTCCAGGTTGAATCTCTCCTTGTTGTGGGGAGGCTGACTATTACTATCTATCTATTTATCCATCATCTATCTATCTTTATCTCTATCATATCTATCTATCTATCTATCTATCTATCTATCTATCTATCTATCTATCTATCTATCTATCTATCTATCTATCTATCGGTCTGTCTGTCTTTCTCTATCATCTACTTATTTATCATCTATCAATCAATCATATATTTATCTATTTATCTTTCTATCTATCCATTATCTACGTATCCATCATCTATCTATCTTTATCTCTATCATCTCTATCTAATTAGCTATCAATCTATCTTTATCTCTATCATCTATTTATCTATATCTATCTATATATCATCTATCTATCATCTATCTATCTATCTATCTATCTTTCTCCATCATCTATCCTATCTATCTATCTATCTATCTATCTATCTATCTATCTATCTATCTATCTATCTATCTATCCATCCATCCGTCTATCATCTATCTATATCCATCATCTATCTATCTATCTATCTATCTATCTATCTATCTATCTATCTATCTATCTATCTATCATCCATCTACCTACCTATATCTATCTATCTCCATCATCTATCTATCTATCTATCTATCTATCTATCTATCTATCTATCTATCTATCTACCTTCCTACCTACCTATCTATCTATCCATCCATCCATCCATCCATCTATCATCTATCTATATCCATCATCTATCTATCTATCTATCTATCTATCTATCTATCTATCTATCTATCTATCTATCTATCTATCTATATCTATCTCTATCATCTCTATCTATCATCTATCTCTTTATTCATTTATCATCTATCTATCCATCATCTATGCATGAGGTGGGATGAAGCCATTCGGGGCCTCTTGAAAAGCAAAGTGGCCCATATGGAATTTCTCTGAAGTGTGTGAGGTTTTGTGCAAAGAAAAACAACTCGCTTTTATTTCAAAAGGCTGCGAGTGGAAGGTAGCTTCTTCCAAAGCCAGTCATCACTATCCCAGAGACCAAAAGCTTTTCTCAAAAACGCACAAAGATCACATCTGGCCAGCAGTACAAATACCCACCTCAAACAGAAAGCAGAGCCCGGATAACTGCATTTTGCTGCTGGGAGCGGAAGGCAAATAACATTTCCAACAAAATAAGGAATATTCTTCCGACGTGCAATCATTGGTCTCTCTTTCCACCCGACTTCCAGCAAACTGAATATGAAAGGCAAAGTAACGAGGGTGAATGCAAAAATTACAGAAGGATTGGTGAAAGTGCCCAGGAATGAGTTTGGCAGGAATTTCACCGAAAAGCTAAGAGACAAGGCAGTCAGCAAAATGTCGCTTCATGCCAAGCAAGGGATGCGTGGAGCAGGTACTCACTTTTTCACAGGTCATTGAGAAATACATGAAAGCAACAAGAAATGTACTGATGATTGTTGATTTGGAGAAAGTGTGAGATAAAAGCAATTGGCTTAAATTATGACCGTCGTTGAATGTGGTAATAGTGGCGTTTAATGGGTGATTTGAAATGGAGCCTGAAACTGGAGTTTAGTGCCCTAAGAAACAATAATTTTCTTGTTGGATTTCCTGGTATGGCAAACTCAGGTGACAATATTCAAATTCAGGATTTGAATTCAGCTCTGCTGCCTGGGATCCGCACTGTATATCTGACATAAACACAATTGAGCAAGTCCAGGAGTATTTTACCAGAAGAGTACTACACTCCTCTGTTTGCAACAGAATACCCTACATCGGCAGGATTGAGATTCTTGGCTTAGACAACCTTGAACTACGCCGACTAAGATTAGACTTAAGCGCAGCACACAAAATCATGTGTTACAACGTCTTGTCAGTTAATGAATATTTCAGCTTTAACCATAACAACACAAGAGCACACAACAGATATAAACTTAATGTAAACCACTCCAAACTCGATTGAAGGAAGTATGGTTTCAGCAACAGAGTGGTCAATGCCTGGAACTCATTACCTGATTGTGTTGTCACCTGCTGTACCCTCAAACTGACCTCTATTGACCTCACCCCATTCCTAAGAGGCTTGTAAGGGGTGTGCATAAGTGCACCATCGTGCCTCCCGTCCCTCTGTCCTATTGTCCCCAGTGATTAGTTCCTGTTTCATTTATTTAAACTTATGTTTATTCTTGTTTCTGTTATATTATAAGCTTTTGACAAATCAAATAAATATTTAAAAGCTAACCTGGCCAATCTTCCCACACACACACAAAATACACAGGGTTGAAGCCTGCTCGGGCGTGGAAATTCCCAGGACTGGAAATTTGCAGATCACATCCTGGAAGAAACGGCGGCTTCAAAACACCCCTTGCTGGAAATGGAGCAGTCTATAAATACTTGCAAATAAATAAACCAAGAAAACCGAGCAGACGTTTTCGTGAGGTCACCGGAGAAACGTTACCGTCGCTGTGAAAAAAAATATATATATATTTCCCGTTCTTGCCCAGGAAGCCCCCCCGTGGGCTGCCTCATGTCCTCAGGCCATCTTGCAAGGACGGCCGCCACGACGGAGCCCCAACTATTCCGTTGCTAAGTGAGAAATGGTGGTCCCAGGAGGGTTGCTCCGTGCTACGACCTTTTCTCGCCACAGTTCTGAAGGGAGTCACATGGTCGTTGAGTAAATCTGGCTTCTCCGTTGGTTTTGCTCGTCAGGTTGCAAAAAAGGGGATCGCGTGACCCCCTGGGACGCACAGCAACCGTCGTAACTTCGAGTCAGCTGCCAAGCGTCTGAATTTGGATCGCCTGGCCATGGGGATGCTGCAACGGTACGATGCAGGTATATTGATATAATAGTATGAAAAATGGATGTAAGTCACTTTTTTTCAGTGCGGTTGTAAGTTTGAATAGGCATTAAATCATCATCTTCTTTTAATGACCCCATAATCCCTTGCGGGGTGGAATCTGGGTCACTGAACGGAGCTGAGTGTTTACTGGCCGGATGCCTTTCCTGTCCCCAGTGCGGAGTTTTGTTCGGCAGATATATTCTCAGTGTGTTCAGAGAGAGAAATATCTGCCTCTACCCAGGATCGAACTCATAGCCTCCTGATGGTGAGGCAAGAGCTCCACCTCAAGGCCACTGCATCGCTCCTTTGCATGGGTCACTGAATGAATGGTTATAAATCAAGGACAACCTGTAATCTGGAATTCTGGGCCATCCAGCACCCCGCTTTGAAAGCCACCCCAATGAGCTGATGACCACGGCGATTCCATGTCCTGTCCTGCCCCTGTCAGAGTCTGATTCTGAGGGGGAGGTTGACAGAGAGTGGGAGTGTGGCTCCAGTGGCTGTGGAGGAAACTGGGGAAGGGCACAGTCTGGCTGCTGGGCATTCAGAAGAAGACCCAGGGCCCTCTTCATCCTAGGGCATGCAGGGAGGAACAGAGGAGGGAGCAACGTGGGTTACATGGGTTACGGAGGAGAAAAGGGCCCTGATTCCCTTGATTAGCTGCAGCTGGGGAAACGGGATTTAAAAAGGGTGCTTGCGCACAGCACCTTGCTGGAAGCAAAGCGTGCATTATCTTTGTTTGTCAAGTCTTACCTGGGTTCTGGCGTCCTCCCAACTGTGTGTGTTTCATTATCTTTTGAATTCTGCAAGTCCTTATCCTGCCCTGTCTCATTAATTGCTGCAGCTTTGTGGTTTGTATTGGTTTTTATTTATAATTTAGATGTACTTTGGGTTCAGACTGAATTTATTCTCTTTAAAAACTGTTCTTGGGAGAGTTTTTTTTCTCCAGCCGATGATAACAGGACATTGGGGGCCAAGTTGGAGGCATTAAAGGGACTTTACCTACTTTTGTGACTTTGTTGCTTCTGTGCCACATCCCTTTGGGTCATCACATGTCCACTTAATTAGACCTGAATCTCCACTTCTCAAATCTTCACCCAGAAATGATATGGTTCTGACCAAGGCTTCCTAAGACAATAACTATCACACGCTGTTCCCAAAAACCTTTCTTTATATTTCAACGGCTGTGAATTATATGCATTCATAGCCCGTAACGAGTCCCACAGAGTTTGTGAATAGTCCAACGGAAGTCTGCCACAGTCCTTTGGGATAAGGCCGATAAGCACCCACCTTTATCTCCCCGGAAATGCCAATGACTAAATTGCCCATTAGCTGTACAAGGCCAAACAGAGCACAAAGTCCACACGGAACTTCAGAGTTTAAACCGACCAGAACAAACAAAGTTGCTTCCTGCAAAGGCTCACGTCCCTTGGCTCTTCCTTGATGTCTTATGGGAGGGGCCAATCATCTCCAAGCCTTACTCTCAAGTCGCCCCTTTTGTCTTAACTGTTCTTGCCTTCTGGCAGCTCTGCGCACATGCACACTGGGAACAGGCTCCCGCTGTTCCTCTGCCTCACTGCTGTCCGATTCTGAAGTCGGCACAGAACTCCCAGGTGGCCCTGGCCCCATCGCTGTGTCAGATGCAGATCCCTCGTCTGAGCCCTTCCCAGACTCCAGGACTGGCCCCTGTTCCTCCCCACACTGTCCAACTCTGCTGCCAGCTCCGCAGGCTACCGGTGGTCCACAACAGATATTGGCTCTAGGGCTTTCAACAGCATCCCCAAATAATAATTCTATAGCAACGTTTCTCAACCTTGGCCAAGTTTAAACTGGGTGGACTTCCACTCCCAGAATCCCCCAGTTTCTGAGTTTCTGTGAGTTGCAGCTTCCATCAAGGGAGGAAAGGCACACGCTCCCTCGCTCCGTTCTATTGGAAGTAAAATCCTGCTTGTCTGAACTTGTCAACGTTTGACTTGCCTAATTACGTTGCTTACCTGGAGTTTCTGTCTGGCCCAGTCTTTCTGAATGGATTGCCAAACCTGCGTTTCTGAAAAACTGGCCTCCTCAGTTTCTGCTCGGAGGCAGAGAGGGAGTCTGGGGCTGGTTCCTGCCTCCCTTAAGATTTTTCCCCATTTCTCCATTCGGGGAAATATCCTATCTTGCATTTTTAACATTCCCCAAAGTATTTCATTCTCTAGTTTATTGTCCTTGCACCTCGTACAATGAAATTAAATACCATCTTCAGCGTACATTATGACCGAAAATAAACACAAACCCACATCTTTTGCATTCTATGCAATTGACTTGCAAAACCCCTGATATTGCATCCATATTGCACTATACAGTAGAATTAAATATAGCTACTACTCTGGGATAAAAGCTGTTTTTCAGCCTATTTGTCCTTGTTTTTATTATTATCCTGCACCGTATGCCAGGTGGTAATAATTGAAAAAAAGAGTTGCCTAGGATGAGATGGATCTTTGAGGATGTTTTGAACTTTCTTAAGGCAGCGGGAGCTCTAAAGCTCTTCCAAAATGGGGAGAGGGCAACCAATTGATCCTCTGGGCAATGATGTTAACCTCTAGGAGGATGGGTGAATGCTGACTTTCTACACTTCACACATACGTTAAACCAGTGTCTCTCAAGTTTTAAACTGGGGGACTCCAACTCCCAGAATCCCCCAGTTTCTGAGCTTCTGAAAGTTGCAGCTTCCATCAAGGGAGGAAAGGCACACCTTCCCTCGCTCCGTTCACACATACATTAAGCCAGTATTTCTCAAGTTTAAGACCCGGTGGACTCAGGGGTGGGATTCTGCTGGTTCGGACTGGTTCAGGTGAACTGGATGTTAAATTTACATCTGGTTCACCGAACCGGTAGTTGAATTGACCGACTGGGCCTGCCCGGCCCTCTCTGCCCCTGCCCCCCGGAGTCTCCACGGTGCCTGTTTTGGATGCTGAGAAGGGCAGGGTGCGCACGGAGGCTCTGTGAGGGCGAAAAACAGGCCGAACTGGAAGTTCCAGAAATGGGCCTGTTTCTGGCTTCCGGAAGGCCTCCGGAGCCTGGGGGAGGCCATTTTCACCCTCTCAGAGGCTCAAGGGAAGCCTCCGGTGCCCGGAGAGGGCAAAAAACGATCCGCCCAGAAAATGGCCCTCCCGGAAGTTCTGGAAGTCCAGAAATGGACCTGTTTCTGGCCTCCGGAGCCCGGGGGAGGTTGTTTTTGCTCTCAGAGGCTCGAGGGAAGCCTCCGGAGCCTGGGGAGGGTGAAAATGGCCCTCCCAGAAGTTCCGGAAGTCCAGAAACGGGCCTGTTTCTGGCCTCTGGAGCCTGGGGGAGGCTGTTTTTGCTCTCAGAGGTTCGAGGGAAGCCTCCGGAGCCTGGGGAGGGTGAAAAATGGCCCTCCCAGAAGTTCCGGAAGTCTGGAAACAGGCCTGTTTCTGGCTTCCATAGAGCCTCCGGGCCGGGGGGGGCAATTTTCACCCTCCTGAAGGCTCAAGGGAAGCCTCGGGAGCCCGGGGTGGGCAAAAAACAAGCTTCCCAGTAGTGTCCGGTAGGCCGCGCCCACCCAGCAATTGGGCAGAGAACCGGTTGCTGGGATTTTTGAATCTCACCCCTGGGTGGACTCCAACTCTCAGAATTCTTTGCCGGCTGGGGAATTCTGGGAGTTGGAAGTCCCCACCCCACCCCCCACCCCCCCATTTGACAAAGTTGCCAAGGTGAAGAAATCCTTGAATTTTTCAGAATCCGCCGCAAGGGGTTCCGTGACAGCAGGCTGCCCACTTCCCTTGAGGTGGCCTCGCCAGACGGGTTCCACAAGCGCAGCCCATACCTGTTGTCCATATACCTGATGCCTATCGGTCAGTTGGCCCGGATGGAGGCAAAGACAGGGACCCTGGGAACATCCTTGCGGATGGATTAATTCAATGGTCACGGGAAGTTTGCCTTGGGCAGAGAGGGCCCAGCTGGAAGGCAAGCACAGGAGGGCGGCACACCTGGGCCCAGGTGCAGCAGCACCCGGGCGAAGGAAGGTGCTTTCTCGAAGCTGCAGGTGGTTTTTTAATAGGCAGCGATTTGCAAACTGCACCTTCCTTCAAACTGTGCTGCCTTTTGAACTTGCACCTTTGATCTACCTGCAAAGCAAGAAGTCTTCAGGTCCTCCGCAGGTGCCAAACCTCCTTCCCCTCCTCCTCCCTCCCCCTCTCACCAAAGTTTGGGGAAACGAATGGCTGCATTCAAATGACCTGCTTAATCCAAGAGATGCCATATTTCGGGTTGGCAAGGATACAGCCGGCGAAGTATAAAGTGCCCAGGGAATGAGCTGTGTCCATACAACGCGGACAGTCCACTTCGCCAGCCTTTTGGCACAGAATTTTGTATTTTACAACAAGCACAAACTTTTTTAAAAAAAGAAAAGAGGTGTGGACTTCAACTCCCAGAATTCCCCAGCCAGCAAGGAAGTTGAAGTCCACCCGTCTCCCAATCGATAAAAGGCTGGAGTCCTCAGTGCTCGCTTGAACTTGGTGGTTTTTCCTGCAGACGTTTCATGACCCAACTAGGGAACATCATCAATGCTAGAAGGGGTTTGTGGAGAGGAGGAGGAAGAGGAGGAAGAGCGTGAGGAGGACGCTGGGGGTCGTTGGTACTCTCTGAGCTTGACTGTTTTCTTGCAGACATTTCATGACCCAACTGGGTAACGTCATCAGTGGTAGAAGGAAGACAGGTTTACAGAGGTGAGGAAGAAGTGGAGAGGAGGAGGAAGAAGGAAAGGAGGAGGAAGAAGGAGAGGAGGAGGAGGAGGGGGAGGAGGAGGAGGAGAACTATAGGGTCTTTGGTGCTGAGCTTGGTTGCTGTCCTGTGTCTTGCAGACATTTCATGACCCAACTAAGCAACATCATCAGTTCTTGAAGGGAGTGGGGTTTGCAGAGAGGAAGAGGAGGAGACGAAGGGAGTGAGCTGAGGAGGAGGAGGAGGAGGAGAAGGGAGAGAGGTGAAGAGGAGAACTGTGGGGTCCTTGGTGCTTTCCTTGCAGACGTCTCATCCCCCAACTAGGTAACATCACCCTTGCTAGAAGGGAGTGGGGTTTGCAGAGAGGAGGGCGACTGTGGGGTGCTGGGCGCTCTCTGAACTCCGTTGTTTTCTTGCAGACGTTTCGTGACCCAGCTAGGTAACATCATCAGTGCTCGTAAGGACACGTTGGGTCCTCATGAAACGCCTGCAACTCAGCGCGCACCCTTCAACCCAAGCCTGAGCATTCAAATATTCTCCTTTATTGAAGAAGGGCTGGGATGGGCGTGAAAGGGAGCAGCGGGCCTTTCTTACCAGACCCAGGTTGACTTGCGACACGCGTCCCCGCATTCCCACCACGGTGGGCTACCTTTCTCCTCCGGGCTCCAGTCGGGCTCTGGAGCTGCGCCTCGTTCGGAGTCTCTCCAACTTTCAAGCGGTGCGGGAAGCCCCCCCCCCCTCGGTCCCCCTCGGCCGGGGTGGGGAGGGGGAGAGGCAGTCCTCGCTCGCGTCCGGCGCTCTTGGCAGCCGGTTCTCCCGCGCACACACACACACACCGCCCCGCCCGCCCGGGGCAGCGGAGAACAATTCAGGGCAGCGATGGAGCCGCTCTGTCTGGGCTCGCCGTCTCGAGCCGGCCGACGCCGACAATAGCCCGCACAGCTGCACGGCTGCACCCCCCCCCTTCCCCCCGCCTTCCTTCCAGGCTGGGGGGGCGGGGGTGGGGGGAGGAGGGAGAGGCAGCCGCGGGAAGGACCATTCCCCCAAATTTGGGGAGGGGGAGGAGGGGAGGCGATCCCGGAGTTTCAAATTGAGTGGTGTCAGCCGAGAGAGCGTCTTCCCTGCTGTAGAGGGCTCCCGCCAGTGAGCCAAGCCAGATCTTGCTCTAAAATGCGGGGTGTCGGTGGGGAGAGTCTCTTTCTGCTTAGATGGCTCCCGCCAGTGAGCCAAGCCAGGTCTCTCTTCAAATTCGGGGTGTCAGCTGAGAGAGCGTCTTCCCTGCTGTAGAGGGCTCCCGCCAGTGAGCCAAGCCAGGTCTCCCTCCAAATTCAAGGTGTAAGCACAGAGAGTTTCTCTGCCTAGAAGATGGCTCCTGTGAGTGAGCCAAGCCAGGACTCCCTTCAAATTCGGGGTGTAAGCAAAGAGAGCTTCTCCCTCTTCTCCCAGATGGCTCCTCTTGCTCTAAATGTGGGGTGTCAGTGGGGAGAGCCTCTCTGCCTAGGTGGATTCCGCCAATGAGCCAAGCCAGGAGGTCTCTCTTCAAATTTTGGGGTGTAAGCAGAGAGAGAGAGAGAGAGAGAGAGACCTCGGAAGGACGGAAGGCTGAGTCAACCTTTAGAAGGAAGGAAGGAAGGAAGGAAGGAAGGAAGGAAGGAAGGAAGGAGAGGAGGAGGGAAGGAGGAAGGAAGGAAGAAGGAGAGAAGGAGGGAGGGAGGGAGAAGAGAAGGAGGAAGGAAAGAAGGAGGAAGGGAGGGAGGAAGGGAGTCCTCTCTAAGCGGTTTACAGAGTCAGCCTCTGGCCCCCAACAATCTGGGTCCTCATTTTACCGACCTGGGAAGGACGGAAGGCTGAGTCAACCTGGAGCCACTCAGGATCAAACTCCTGGCAGTCAGCAGAGTCAGCCTGCCATGCTGCACTGTAACTATCACTGCCACTTAGACGGCTCCTGTCAGTGAGCCAAGCCAGGTCTTGCATTCAGGCAGGCTGTGTGGCGCCTTTCCCCACAACTCTGTTTGGACTGACTTACAGTTATGACGGTGGCAGGGTCCCAAAAGGTCACACGATCCCCTTCGGTGACCTTCTTGACCAACAAAACCAATGGGGAAAATCCCCATTCGCTTAACAACCATGGGACTCGCTTATCCACTTGCAGGCGATTCACTTAATGACAGTGGCAAAAAAAGGTCATAAAATGGGGGCAAAAACCCACTTTACAAAGGTCTCACAGCCACAGAAATTTCGGACTCAGTTGTGGTCATAAGCTGAGGACTCATACACACACACACACACACACACACACACACACACAGAGCTCAATTTGCAGGACCTGAGGACTCGCTGAGGACTAGCCACTTGCACAGCCCAATTTCAAATAAGTCACAGCCCAGTAGTAGGCTGCACTGCAAGCCCAGGAATTGGGCTGATGTAGGTCATCTAACCATCGAAGTTAGATGCAGCTAAATGTTAGATTAATGTTTTAATTAATTAAGTTAAATGCAGAAGTGAAAGCAGCATCCTTTCTATTAAATAAAAAGTCAGGTATTGCACAGGTATATATGCCCTCAGCTGCTACCATATACAAATATAGCCCTTGATTTAGAACCATGCATTTCGCGACTGTTCAAACTTACAACAGCACAGAAAAAAAGTGGCTTTTTATAATTTTTATTTTTGACATACAATAAATCCATTCCATTTTCAATCGTGCACCGATTAGGTACGTATTTTATGTGCTTAACAATTACTAATAATACTCTTCTTATCAATGTAACCATATAACATGAATCACATTGCCATGTAAGTAATATCCGATATATCTATTTTGCAAACTTCTCTTATTGCTTTATAAATACATCTGATCCATTTTAATTTGTTTTATTTTCTAACCATTGATAAAACAAATCCCATACCATATAATATTCCGATTCTTCTTTTTCTTTAATTTCTAATGTTAACCTATTCATTTCTGCACATTCCAATATTTTTGTTCGATGACTTTTCCTTCTATTGGTATCTTTGTCGCTTTTCCAATTCTGAGCAAATACAATTCTAGCTGCTGTTAATACTTGTAGGATTAAGTAAGTTTTTTCTTTACTGTAACCTTTTTTTTCTTTACTGTAACCTGTTAATACATGTATGTTTAAGTATGTTTTTTTTTCTTCACAAGTACCATTCCTCATAAAAATATTTCGGGCTTCAAATCTATATGTTGTTTAATCATTTTTTCCAACCAGGTGTGTATTTTAGTCCCGTATCTTTTAGCTTCTACACAAGGCCACCACATATGGCAGTATGTTCCCGGTGTCGGAAAAAGGGACTTATGACTATTTTTAAAATACTTGCAGCACCCCCCTTCCCGGTCACGTGATCAAAAAATTCAGAGGCTCGGCCATCGATTCGTGTTTACGACGGTTTTGCCGTGTCCTAGGGCTCCCATGATCCCCTTGGGCGACCTTCTGACAAGGCAAGTCGATGGGAAAAGACAGATTTGCTTAACGTCCGTTTTCCTCACTGAACAACTGCAGTGATTCGTTTAACAATGGGGGCAAGAAAGGTCGTAAAACAGGGAAAAATCACTTGGGTCTCGCTTAGCAACGGAAATATTGGGCTCAATTTTGGGTAGGGGCGGGCTTCCCTGGTGGGGAGGGGGCGGTTTTTTTTCCATCAGGGGAGGGGGAGGATCAGGGAGTTCCGCGGTTCCCAGGGCGGCCTGACAGGTGAATGGAAGAGCGCGGCGGGCGGGCGGAGAAGATGTTCAGCTGGGCCCGCCTCGCGCTCTTTCTGGTTGCCATGGGCACCGGCCGCGAGGCGCCAAGCTGACAGCGCTGGGGATTTTTATGAATGGGTGACGTCACGGGCCTTGGCGTCTGAAGGTCTGAGCGGCTTTTTAAGGCTGGGAGGCGGCGGGCCGCTGTGGGAAACGACTATATATATATATATAGTCGATGCAAGAGCCGAAGGATTTTCTTTGGAGTGGGGGGGAAGGGCAGGGGAACGTGAGTTTGCATTTGGATCTGGTTGCATTTGGTTGGCGGGACGGGAGACCACGCAGCAACCCTTCTTGCGACCCCGCCCCGCCCGTGGCGTGGGAAGCTTTTCGCGTGGATTTTTTTTGTTTTTTCACATTCAAAGTAAATTTGGACGCCGATTCGATCGTTCTATGACAACAATTACGGCTGATTTTAACACACACACACATTTTCACACATAACGACACAACACGCAAATACACAGCCCATGATCCACAAGCCCAAGACGTACGGTAAAATGCATACCGCACACAAAACACGAGAGTCAAAATGGTATACCCAACTAAAACGGTAAATGACACGGAAACGCAAAGCGGTCAATGACACAGAGACCAAACACGCAGGAAACGCAACGGTTCAAGTGACACACAGACCCAAAACACAACAAATAAACACAGAACATATAACACACAAAACACACAAATCAAATGACACAAACGCACGCCCACGGAGGAAAAGAGGGCAACGCGCGTGTGAAACTTAGAATTAGAATAGAATAAAGCTGGAAAGGAACCCAAGAGGTCTTCTAGTCCAGCCCCCTGCTCGAGCAGGAAAACCTATCCTATCCTATCCCATTAGGTCTCTGGAGCCAGGAAACCAAAAGGAAATTGCCAGTTTATCCATTCTCACGGGCTGCATATTCGATGGCTCCGTTCACACGACAAGCCCAGGTACGACAGGCCAAGATTAGATGCTGGCTTGTCACCGTCCCGTGCCGCAGGTTTTTTTTTTCCCCAGATGGAGGGGAGGCGTTGGAAAGTGGGGGAGGGGCAAAGAAACACCCCCCTCCCTTAACCTGGCGCCCCCCTGATGCCTCGCGGCCCAGATCCAGTCACACACACACACACCACTGGCAGCCGGCGGAGTGGGAGTCATGGGTTTTGTAGTCTACCCTCAACTCTCCCTGCCAAAGCGAGAAGATTCCGGCATCAAAGTGCGGAGCGAGGTGTCACACACACACACACACACCGAAAAAGTGCGGAGCAAGGTGAAAAAAGGTGTCCCCCTCTCCCCCCAAAAGCAAAATTCCTCCGGAGCATCGCCTGGTTTGCATTCTTCAATGCGCGCCCCCTTTCCCAGTACATTTGCCGGCCAAGGCAGGGAGGGGCAAAGCCCGGAGGTGCGGAAGAGGAGGCGAGAAAAGGAATGTTCAGACACGCGTTTGTTTCCGTCTCTGCGGGTCGCGGCGACGGGGGAAGCGGAGGGAGAAGTGTCAAAGCTGTCCATCAACTCCTTTCAACCTTCTTCCCGCTCCGTTTCCCCACTCCCCCCGCACTCGACGACATGTCCCGGGGCGGCCTCCACCTGCACCTGGCCCCGATCCCCCCTCCCCGCCCTTCAGACGACCAGCAGAGGGGGGTGAAAACCCGCGTTGGCAAAAGTCCCGCGGAGACGCGAATCCCCATCAATGAAAGCGTGAGAGCGGGAAGCCGCGCCCCTCTCTCTCGTTCATTGGCTGTCCGGCAGCCTCGTGGCTCCGCCCACCACCCCTCCGAATGTTATAAAAGCCGCCACTTCGCAGCCGGAGCGCCACTCGCGGCTGCGTTAGAGGAGAAGTTGGGTTTGGTCAACGTTTGTTAGGGGGGGTTTTGTCCTCGGAGTTGCGTCCGTTCGTGTCATGAAGGTGGTGCCCGCCGCCCCCGCCGTCTCCCCGGGCCCTAGCTGCCCTCTCAAGGGCGCGGGGGGAGACCCTTTGCCGCGGGGCCTCTCGGAGCAGAGCGTGACGCTGTCCCGCGTGGGCGGCAGCGGCAGCCCAACTTCCCGGGGATTGCCTCTCGGGCCGGACCAAGCGGCCGCCGCCGCCGCCGCCTCGCTGCTTCTGGACATGAAAGGCTGCTACTCGCGCCTGGCCGCCCTGGTGCCCACTTTGCCTCGCCACCGCCGCGTCTCCAAGGTGGAGATCCTCCAGCACGTGATCGACTACATTTGGGATCTCCAACTCGAGCTGCAGGACCCGTTGGGCACCGGGGCGCCCCCTCCGCGGGGCGTGGACGAGCCGGCCGGAGGAGCCGAGGTGAGCCTTTCCCCGGCCAGGGAGGATCCCAAACCAACCCCCGACCCCCCCAGGAGGGAGGAGGAGGAAGAGGAGGAGGAGGAGGAGGGATCGCGCAACGGGGGCTCCGTGGGGATTTCGTGCCCATTTGCCACCCGCGACCAGATCGCGCAGCGGGAACTCCGTGGGGTTTCGCGCCCATTTGCCACCCGCGACCAGATCGCGCAGCAGAAGCTCCGTGGGGTTTTGTGCCCATTTGCCACCCACTACCAGACCGCGCAACGGGGGCTCCGTGGGGGTTTCGTGCCCATTTGCCACCCGCGCCCAGATCGCGCAACGGGGGCTCCGTGCGGGTTTCGTGCCCATTTGCCACCCGCGCCTAGATCGCGCAGCAGGAGCTCCGTGGGGGTTTCGCGCCCATTTGCCACCCGCGACCAGATCGCGCAGCAGGAGCTCCGTGGGGGTTTCGTGCCCATTTGCCACCCGCTACCAGATCGTGCAACGGGGCTCCGTGGGGTTTCGTGCCCATTTGCCACCCGCGACCAGATCGCGCAGCAGGAGCTCCGTGGGGTTTCGTGCCCATTTGCCACCCGCGACCAGATTGCGCAGCAGGAGCTCCGTGGCGGTTTCGTGTCCATTTGCCACCCGCGACCAGATCCGCGCAGCAGGAGCAGCGTGGCGTTTGTGTCTGGCTGCCCACTTCCCACGCGCGTCTAACTTTCTCCCCAAAGCGCTGCCAAGCTCCGGAGCGGCCTGGGCTTTCGCCAGTTCCGTGTTCCCATCGCTGGCCTGGGGTCTCCAAATATAAATTCACGACCCACAGAGCAGGACTTCTGCTTGGAAGGGCGAGTTATCGGTGGGGCATTCTCACCGGCCGTTGCCCAGAGCCATCCTTGCCAGGCTGGCTGCCCGGCGATGCCGGCAACCGGTTGCCCAGCCCGGTTTTTTGAAACAGGGGCAAGATTTTATAGAAAATTTTGTAGAAAAAGATTTTGTAGAAACAGGGAAATGGGCTCAATTCTGATAGTTGCAAATCCAGCGGAATCCGCTGCCCCGTTTTGGCGGTGAGATCGCGCTTCTCTAACAAGACAAAAACTTTGGAAACTTTTCTGCTTTTCGGTAGAATTGGTGAGCCACAAAAGGCGCTTTCTGGATTCTTATTGGGGGCAAAAAAAAATCACTTTTAGGATCTTAAGATTCAAAAGGATTTCTGCATAATTCACCAGGTGCCTTTTGAATTCCAAACCTGTTCAAGGCGATTCGTTGGAATACACTTCTTTGCAGTGTGCTCAGATGGAGAAATGATTTTTTTAAAGAAAATTCTGATATTTTTATGCTTTTATATAAAATCTACTTTTTCTAGCTCTTTTGTAGAAAGTTTGCAGCTGTTTGTCCATCCGTCCTGCCCCCATTATACACCCAGATTTGTTTACAGGTAGCCAACGTTCATTCAGTGGCCATTCAAAGTTACAACGGCGCTGAAAAAAAGGGACATGATCCGTTTTTTTGACTGGTTACATCAGGGTGTCCAACCTTGGCAACTTTAAGACTTGTGGACTTCAACTCCCAGAATTCCTCAGCCAGCTGAGGAATTCTGGGAGTTGAAGTCCACAAGTCTTAAAGTTGCCAAGGTTGGACACCCCTGGGTTACATGATCAAAATTCAGGTGCTTGGAAACTGACTCATACTTACGACCGTTGCCATGTGATTTCCCCTTTTGCAAATTTCTGGTAAGCAAAATCCACAGCAAAGCCAGATTCATTTAATGACCTTGTGACTAACTTATTGAATGCAGTGATTCACTTAACAACGGTGGCCAGGAAGTTCGTAAAGTGGGGTGAAACTCACGTCTCCCTTAGCATCCAAAATACTGGGCTCCATTGTGGTCATAGGTTGAGGATTACCTCTATACAACTCTCCATCCCCTACCCCGTTATAAATCAAGGTTTGTTTTTTTTTTTAAAAAAAATGTCGATATCAAATATTCTTTTAATTATGCCAGTCCAAGGGCATCGGTGGTTGGATTCTTGGGCAAGTAGGCATTTTATTATATATATTGTATATATATTTCTTGTCTTGCAATTTTTCTTAAAATCTCTTTAAAATCAGAAAAGCCACAGGGAAAGAATATATATATATATTCTTTCCTGTGGCTTTTCTGATTTTAAAGAGATTGCAAGAAAAATTGCAAGAAAAGAAATCTCTAGAAGAAACAGCTGCTTGTAGGGTATGTCAGCTTCTGAGTTTCACAACACTTCTAAACGGGCTGTTGACCTCCCTCTGGTGCCATCTGCAAGCTCATGTCGCCGTCCTTCCTCTTCCTCTTTTTGTTCTGACCCGGGCTTGTTCCCAAGATCACAAAGCTGACTCCTCGTTCCTGATAAAACCCCTTTTTTTATTGAAGTTCAAGGAAATTCCTCTCCAGCAAAGTCCCGGCCAACAGTCTTTCATGAGATTTCACAACCACAGACCTTGATCAGGCTGGGAGAGTTGCCAGGCCGATAGCTCCCAAACGCCACTCTGTAGCAGCAATGACTTGGCGAGGAGTCAGGCACAGATCTTCACCCTAATGAATTGAACTAATTATCTCCTGCAAAACCCCACTCCCCTTTTGCTCTTTTATGGGAGGGGTTATTCACCGTCCACCTGTGGCTTTACTCCCAAGTCAGCCCTTGTTCCTTAGCTGTTCCCTTCCTCTGGCAGCTCTGTGCATGAGCACACTGGGAACAGGCTCCCGCTGTTCTTCTTCCCTGCTGATCTCCAACTCTGAAGGCAGCTGATAACTGTCGGAGGGGCCTGGCCCCATCTCTGCCTCCCACAACTCATCAGACCCTTCCCCAGACTCCAGGAGTGGCCCGTGCTCCTCTCCAACCCCCTCACTGTCTGTCTCTTTTGAGCCACAACACTCTTGACCGCCAAAACATACAATTATTTGACCCGCTGAACCTTTTTTTGGGGAGGGGGAATAAAGGCTGGATGGCAACACAACTGCTGATCTTTTGTCTTAACCGTTGCTTTTTGGGCTTTTCTTTTTCAAACAGGCTGCTTGCGTTAGCTCGGATGACCGAATCCTGTGTCGCTGAAAGATCCTCTTTAAGCCTGCCGGAAGATCTGTCGATCTGTGGAAATGCTTCCTATCCCTCCAATGGCTGGGAAATTGTCTCTACCCCATTTCCTCATCTCCCGAAATTTGAGCTGGACACGGCAGATAGAGAAACTGTGTTCTTTTTTTGGAGGTCAAGACACGACGGGAGAAAAATATATATATATATATTTGTCTTTCTGGCGCTTTGAATTCCATGGCGGGGACCAACGGTGAGAATTGGACTCAAACATCCTACGTCTCTTTTAACGTCTTGATGGGACAGTGCCTTTTAGTTCCCCTCCTGCTTTCAGGAAAAAAACAAAAAAAAGGAAAAAGCAGGGACTGAAAACCTCACCCGAATATTTCTCAGTTGTCTGAGAATCGACCGTATTGTATATTACAATGCTCCTATTTCTGAGAATATTTTTCTACCGTAGTTTTGGATCTTGTTAAGGGCACAAATGCATATTGCTGTGAAAAAAAGGCTTGGTTTTGTTAAGTGTCTGTTTCATTTAGGCCGGGAGGAGGGCTTTTGGGGGGTGGGGGGTGGGGAGACTCACCCCCCCCCCAGGCCCCCAACTATGCTGGTTGGGGGAATCTTGGTTTGATGTCACAGCCTATATCAGAGGTCTCCAAACTTAGCCACTTTGAAGACTGGCGGACTTCAACTCAGCTATGCTGGCTGGAGAATTCTGGGAGTTGAAGTCCACAAGTCTTAAAAGTTACCAAGTTTGGAGACCTCTGGCCTATATGGATTCTTTTGGGGGGGCGGGGGGGGCATGGTGGAAGAGGCGGTTGGTCTAGAGGGCCAGAATGGAAACCCCACCAATCGTAAGCCAAGAATGGCTGTCAATCACAGTTAGAGCAGTGATTTCTTCAAGCTCGGCTGTTTTGTAGATTACCAACTCCCAGAATCCCCCAGCCCAGCGTCGTTGAAAAAAAGTCCACACAAGTTTAAAAGGGACAGTGTGTTTTTGTGAACAGGTGAGTGAAAAAAAAAAAGGCTAAACTTTTTGTTTCCAGCTAGGGCTGGGAATGAAAAAAAAGCCAGGATAGGTAGGTCTCCTGCCTTGAGCAGTGGGGGTTGGACTAGATGACCTCCGAGGCACCTTCCAGCCCTAGGTTTCTACAAACTTAGGATATACCAGTATGGTAAAAGGCTGAGAGAGAAACCTCTCTTTTGGTGATGGTACCCGAAGGATTAGTTGGCAGGAGAATCACAATTCTAGGGCTGAAGGCACCTTAGAGGTCTTCTAGTCCAACCCCTTGGCCAGTGCAGAGATTCTCTGTTCATCCCGGCTGCCCAATCACCAACAGATGCAGCCCCCTTTAGCTTCAAAAGGCTGCCTTGTTCCACTGCTTTCAGTGTTGGGGAAATTCAAACCCACCAATGGTGCATCTAGTCCTCGAATTACAACAGTCCGTTTAGTGACCAAAGTGAAACAGCCCTAAAAAAGAATAAAATGTGATGAACAACCATTTTTTCACACTTACGACCTCATGACGGTCACGTGATCAAAATTCAGACAATGTTGGCCCCTGACTCATATTTATGACGGTCTCAGTGTCGCCCCCCCCCCGGTCACGAGATCTCCCTTTGGTGGCGACCTGACCAAGCTCAGTCAATGGGGAAAGTCAGATCCACTTAACGACCTTGTGGCTAACTCAAAACTGCAATTCACTTAATGACTGGCAAGAAAAGTCATAAAACGGGCAAAACTCAACTTCACAACAGAAATTCGGGGGCTCCGTGGTGGTCTTAAGTCAAGAACTAACTGTACGCACTGTAAAAGAGCTTCCCATCTGTCAGAAATGGTGTAGGGTCTCCTGCTTGGGCAGGGGGTTGGACTAGATGACCTCCAAGATCCCTTCCAACTCGGATGATCTGTTGTTATTACACTGTTCAACCTGCCGGCCAGGTAGACCCAATTTTAGGAGGTTTCCGACTCATTTTATGATCTGTTATTATTACACTGTTCAACCTGCCGGCCGGGTAGACCCAATTCTAGGAGGTTTCTGGCTCAAGTGTGGAGCTTCTGGGGGGGGCAGGGGGGGTCCTGAGCACAGCCCCCCTGTGGAGCAGGCTGACTCCGCCTCGCTGGTTCGGTGTGAGTTTCTGCAGGAACTGCGTGGGTTAGAGCTGTGCTTGAAGGGTGCTGAGTAACGCTGCTGCTGCCGCTTGAGCGGGAAGGAACCGGTCCGCTGCCAGTCCCCTAGAGGTGGGGAAGACCCGGCTGAGTAAATGGGTTGTTGCAGCTGCTAAGCAGAGTTTGTACACCACGTGGAGAGCAGAGCTCGGACTGGGGAACTGGAGGAGGAGCAGAGAGGTAGAAATCCGAGACCTGGGAGGTTTGCAGAGCAACTTAAAAGACGATAAAAGGGCCTGGAGACTAAAACATTGGAACTCTTGCAGGATGAATGGAGTTGGAAGGGACCTTATAGGTCATCTAGTCCAACCCCCCGGCCAAGCAGGAGACCCTACACCATTTCTGACAGATGGCAGTGTAGTCTTTTCTTGAAAGCCTCCAGGGATGAAGCTTCCCACAACTTCTGAATAACAAAATAATAACAGTGTTGGCAGGGACCTTGGAGGTCATCTAGTCCAACCCCTCCCAGTCCAAGCAGGGGACCCTACACCATTTCTGGACAGAGAGCAGTCCAGTCTCTTCTTGAAAGCCTCCAGGGATGAAGCTCCCACAACTTCTGAAGGCAGCTTCCGTTCCATCCGTTAATTGTTCTCACTATCTGAAAGTTTCTCCTTATTTCCAGGTTGAATCTCTCCTTGATAACAGAATAACAGAAATGGAAAGGACTTTAGAGGTCATCTAGTCCAACCCGCTGCCCAAGCAGGAGACTCTACACCATTTGTGACAGATGGGAGTCCAGTCTCTTCTTGAAAGCCTCCAGGGATGAAGCTCCCACCACTTCTGAAGGCAACTTCTGTTCCATCCGTTAATTGTTCTCGCTTTGGAAAGTTTCTCCTTATTTCCAGGTTTAATCTCTCCTTGTTCAGTTTCCATCCATTATTCCTTGTCTGGCCTTCAAAGATGCCTTGGAGAATAGCTCGACCCCTTCCTCCTCCTCTCTGGGGCAGCCCCTCAAATATTGGAAGACCGCTATCCTGTCTCCCCTGGTCCTTCTCTTCCCTAGACTAGCCAGGCCCAGTTCCTGCAACCGTTCATCGTATGTTTTAGTCTCCAGTCCCCTCATCATCCTGGTTGCTCTTCTCTGCACTTTTTCTAGAGTCTCAACGTCTTTTTTATAGTGTGGTGACCAAAACTGGGTGCAGGGCTTTAGGTGTGGCCTTAGTAAGATTTGGGTTTGGCTAGAAAAGAATGATGGGGGGGCGGGGGAGGAATAGGGGACGTGATAGCAGCCTTCCAATATTTGAGGGGCTGCCCCAAAGAAGAGGGGAGTCAATTTATTCTCCAAAGCACCAGAAGGCAGGATAAGAAACAACAGATGGAAACTAATCCAGGAGAGAAGCAATTCCTGGGAATGAGGAATTTCCTGACACTGAAAATGGTTAACCAGTGGAACTGCTTGCCACCAGAAGTCGTGGGTGTTTGTTTCATACCTGGAGGTTTTCGAGAAGAGACTGGACAGCCACTTTTCCTGGAATGGTGTGGGGTTTCCTGTCTGAGCAGCGGGTTGGACTAGAAGACCTCCAAGCCCCCTTCCAACTCGATTTGGATACTGACTACCTATATGGCCACCCATTTTACCTGATGTTGGGGAGCTGGCAGCAGTTAAAAACAACTCCGAGAAGGGAAAAGTGAAATAAAACAGATGTACAACGTGTGAAGTTGTCCATCACCACATGAAAAGCAAAATAACCACGATCCGTAGCAAAACCTATCCTTGCATTGCGCTGCACACAGCCATCTGTCTGGAATGATATGGGGTCTGCTGGAGCGGGGTTGGACTAGATGACCTCAAGGCCCCTTCCAACTCAATTTGGATACTGACTACCTATATGGCCACCCATTTTACCTGATGTTGGGGAGCTGGCAGCAGTTAAAAACAACTCCGAGAAGGAAAAGTGAAATAAAACAGATGTACAACGTGTGAAGTTGTCCATCACCACATGAAAAGCAAAATAACCACGATCCGTAGCAAAACCTATCCTTGCATTGCGCTGCACACAGCCATCTGTCTGGAATGATATGGGTCTGCTGGAGCAGGGGTTGGACTAGATGACCTCCAAGGCCCCTTCCAGCTCTATTCTGATTGATTGATTGATTGAGCAGGGAGGGTTGGACTAGATGACCTCCAAGGCCCCTTCCAGCTCTATTCTGATTGATTGATCGAGTAGGGAGGGTTGGACTAGATGACCTCCAAGGCCCCTTCCAGCTCTATACTGATTGATTTGATTGATTGAGCGGGGGGGTTGGACTAGATGACCTCCAAGGTCCCTTTCCAGCTCTATTCTGATTGATTTGATTGAGCAGGGAGGGTTGGACTAGATGACCCCCAAGGCCCCTTCCAGCTCTATACTGATTGATTTGATCGATCAAGCAGGGGGTTGGACTAGATGACCTCCAGGGTGCCTTTCCAGCTCTATACTGATTGATTTGATTGATCGAGCAGGGAGGGTTGGACTAGATGACCTCAAGGCCCCTTTCCAGCTCTATACTGACTGATTTGATTGATCGAGCAGGGAGGGTTGGACTAGATGACCTCCAAGGCCCCTTTCCAGCTCTATACTGACTGATTTGATTGATTGAGCAGAGGGTTGGACTAGATGACCTCCAAGGCCCCTTTCCAGCTCTATACTGACTGATTGGATTGATCGAGCAGGGTGGGTCGGACTAGATGACCTCCAAGGCCCCTTTCCAGCTCTGTTCTGATCGATAGATTGATAATCCCACCCCCTGCTCAAGCATGAGACCCTTGTTAAAAGGGCAGTGGGAAAACAAAAAGCCAGTGATGTTATGCAGGTATACAGGTGTGGTTGAGGCCATCTCCACATATGTCCCCCTCCTTAGCCAATCGGAAACACCCACCCACCCCCGATTCCTGCCCAAGATCGACGTACAACCAGTCTTCGTCGTTATGACTGGTGCAGCATCTCCAGGAATCACAGGGTCGAAATTCTGGGCGATCGGCATGCATCTATGACCGCGGGAGAGTCCTGGGGTCCCAGCCGGCTTCCCCCAAGTATTGTCCATGGAGGAAGCTGGATCCACTTAATGACCAGGTGAGTCGCACCACAAAGCACAGAAATTGGCTTAACGTCTGCGGCACAAAGGTCGCACAATTGGGCCCAACTCCCTTAACAACTGCCGTGGACGAAAAAGTCTGCTTCCAGAGGTCACAACTTGAGGACTACCTATAAGGGGGGAGGGGCTGGCAGCAATGAGGCAGGAAGAAGGAGACACCCCCCCCCCATAGGGAATACCAGCCTGAAGAGACCCCAAAACTCATTTCCTTTCTCTTTTTTTTTAATTAATTCTTTTTATTTTTAACACAATAAATCCCTTACGTTTCAATCATGTGCCGATTAGGTCCATATTTCATGGGCTCCACAATTACTAGCAATATTCTTCTTAACAGTATAACTATAATAATAATCACATTCCCATATATATAAGTAACATTCAGTATATCTATTACACTAATTTCTCTTATTGCTTTGTAATTACGTCTAATCCCTTTTAATTAATTTTATTTTCTGGCCATTGATAAAACAAGTCCCATACCATGTAATATTCAGATTCTTCCTTTTCTTTCATTTCTAATGTTCATCTATTCATTTCTGCACATTCAAATATTTTTTCAATTGTTTTTTCCCAAACTCATTTTCAAGGGGAAAGATTAGAAAGATTTAGGTAGGTACTTTTGGGATCGACTAGGGGTGGAGGGACCAAACAGGGCCAAAGAGAAAAATCAGATTCCTTGGAGCAGAAGTCTTCAAACTTGACATCTTTAAGACTTGTGGACTTCAACTCCCAGCATTCCTGAGCCAGCATGGAGAAGGTTGGCCCTTTGATGATACCTGGACTTCAACTCCCAGCATTCCTGAGCCAGCATGCAGAAGATTGGCCCTTTGATGATACGAGGACTTCAACTCCCAGAATTCCTGAGCCAGCATGGAGAAGGTTGGCCCTTTGATGATTCATGATACGAGGACTTCAACTCCCAGCATTCCTGAGCCAGCGTGGAGAAGGTTGGCCCTTTGATGATTCATGGACTTCAACTCCCAGAATTCCTGAGCCAGCAGGGAGAAGGTTGGCCCTTGATGATACGAGGACTTCAACTCCCAGCATCCCTGAGCCAGCGTGGAGAAGGTTGCCCCTTTGATGATACGAGGACTTCAACTCCCAGAATTCCTGAGCCAGTGTGGAGAAGGTTGGCCCTTTGAAGATACGTGGACTTCAACTCCCAGAATTCCTGAGCCAGCATGGAGAAGGTTGGCCCTTTGATGATACATGGACTTCAACTCCCAGAATTCCTGAGCCAGCATGGAGAAGGTTGGCCCTTTGATGATACGAGGACTTCAACTCCCAGAATTCCTGAGCCAGCGTGGAGAAGGTTGGCCTTGTGATGATACATGGACTTCAACTCCCAGCATTCCTGAGCCAGCATGGAGAAGGTTGGCCCTTTGATGATACAAGGACTTCAACTCCCAGAATTCCTGAGCCAGCATGGAAAAGGTTGGCCCTTTGATGATACGAGGACTTCAATTCCCAGAATCCCTGAGCTAACATGGACTGGAGGAGGAATTCTGGGAGTTGAAGTCCACAAGTCTTCAAGTCTGTCAAGTTTGAAGACCCCAGAACTACACCACTCTCCTATTTTGAGTGGGAGACCTGAAAGACGTGCAGACCGACTTGAGATGTTGGGACCATAATGGCTGGTCGGTGGCCATGTAGAAGACCCTTCCATGCTGGCCCCAAGAGCACCACATCTCGGCCTCCATGAAGACACGAAGAGCAAAGCTTCCCCAAAAGAAGACTTCACTTTTTCCTGGCCAGACTGTTGGGAGGGGTCCTTCTAAGCCAACTTTTTGACCCACCGCAGATCTTCTGACCCACAAGAGAACGTGAGCTCTCACACACAGCTCCTTGTGCCTCACACTCAGACCTGGAATTAAGGAGGAATTTGTGGGTGCTCCAGAGCGACTGGACAACCATTGGTCCAGAAATGTTGTAAGGTGTCCTGCTTGGACAGGGGGTTGGACTAGAAGACCTACGGGGGTCCCTTCCAACTCTGTTAATCTGTAGGAGAGATTCAACGAGGAAATAAGGAGAAATTCTGTGACTGCGAGAGCAACCAACCCATGGAACGGAAGTTGCCTTCGGAGGTTGTGGGAGCTTCATCCCTGGAGGCTTTCAAGAAGAGACTGGATTGTCACCTGTCAGAAATGGTGAAGGGTCTCCTGCTTGGGCGGGGGGTTGGACTAGATGACCTTCAAGATCCCTTCCCACTCTATTATTATCCTGTTATTCAGAAGTGGTGGGAGCTTCATCCCTGGAGGCTTTCAAGAAGAGACTGGATTGTCACCTGTCAGAAATGGTGAAGGGTCTCCTGCTTGGGTGGGGGGTTGGACTAGATGACCTTCAAGATCCCACTCTACTATTATCCTGTTATTCAGAAGTTCTGGGAGCTTCATCCCTGGAGGCTTTCAAGAAGAGACCGGATTGCCGGAAATGGTGTAGGGTCACCTGTTTGGGTGGGGCGGGGGCTGGACTAGATGACCTCCAAGGTCCCTCCAATCCTGTTTATTCTCTCATCCTGCTTGTGGATCATTTTTTTTCTCCCCCTCCCCCCCCCCTCCCACCCTCCCAATTCAGGAAAGACCCTTTTGCTATATGCGTCTCTGTGCGTGTACAATATCCACATTCTGGAGGCCAGAATGGAAACAGCGCCTCGCCGGCGCATATAAGCTGGTGGTGTTTCCTTGAGCGCACTGCCTTGCTCATCCCTGGGCTTCCCTTCCCTCCCCTTCTCTCTCCTCCTCCCCCCCTCCCCACACACACCTCTGGCTCCCACCCAGCCCATCTGGAGCCTGGCTCAGCTTGCCTGTTTGTTAATGTTTCAGTCAGCTGTATATGCGCAGCTCTGGAATGTGCGCCGCATTTAACCTGAGCTTCCCCAGGTGTACCGAGGCGCCAGCTTGTCTGCGGCAAACTCCCCAGCCTGCCTCCTCCTTTTGGCACGGCTGCACTTATCTAAACATGACTCTCTTCCCCCCACCCCACACCCCCAGTGTGTGAGCAAACACACCCACACACCCCGTGCATATTTTGGGTGTGTGCTGTGCACCCAGCTGTTGTCTTTGCACAGCTCATGACTTTCTCTCTCTCTCTCTCTCTCTCCCTCCCACAGCTTAGCCGGCTGGCCACACGTGAGTTTTGGACACAGAGCAAGGCGGGAAGAGGAGAAATCCATGTGGGAAGACCGAGAAAGATTTTTCCTGAGGCCTTTTTAATATATTATAATTATAATTTTTTACACAAATGAAAGTCAGTATACGTAGCCCAGGATTATGTTGTAGAATCCTATCTGAGTCAGTTATGCCTCCAAGATTTTATTTTATTATTTTAATTATTTTAATTTAATCTTATTTTATTATTATTTTAATTATTTTAATTTAATCCTATTTTATTTTATTATTTTAATTTAATCTAATTTAATCATTTTATTTTATTATTATATTTTTTACTTATTTTAACTTAATTTTTCTTATTTTATTTCATTATTTTACTTATTTTAATTTAATTTAATTTTTTTCTTATTTTATTCTCTTACTTTAATTATTTTAATTTAATCTTATTTTACTTTATTATTATATTATGTTATTTTAGTTATTTTATTTTAATTTTCTTCTTTTATTTTCTTCTTTTATTTGCTTTTTTCATTTCATTTCCCTTTGTTTCATTTTTTTTACTTTTATTATTTTACTTTTCTTTTTTAATTCAAGTTTATTCTTTTATTTTACTTTATTATTTTACTGTTTGTTATTTTAGTTTAGTTTAGTTTTTAACTTGTGTTTTATATTACATGAATTTATAGGAGCACGATTTTCATGTCTACTTTTTCAAAAATTATAATCATTTCATTTTATTATTTGTTACATTTATGTGAGAGTCTCCCACCTCCTTTTATAAAAAAATTATTCTATTTTAGTATTATTTATTACATTTATACAATTTTTTCCTGTCTCCTTTTTGAAAAAATATAATTGTTTTATTATTATTTATTAAATCTTCATGCCACCCGCCTCACCAATAAATATAGGTTGTTCTTGACTTATGATGGCAATCAAGCCCCCAATTTCTGTTGCTAAGCAAGACAAGTGAATGAGTTTTGTCTCGTTTTACGACCTTTCTTGCCACCTTTGCTAAATGAATTGCTGCACTCTTGGATTTAAGTCTCATTTAAGTGAATCTGGCTTCGCCTGTCAGAAAGTCGCAAAAGGGAATCACATTATCCCCTGGGGACACTGCAACCGTCATAAATACGAGTCAATTGACAACATTGTCTGAATTTTGATCACGTGACCCTGGGGAATGCTGTGACGGTCATTAAGTGTGAAAAACGGTCCTAAGTCCCTTTTTATTCAGTGCCGTTGTAACTCCGAAGGGTCACTTCACACGGGCTCCCTTGGGGTTTGAACACTACCTCCGCCTTCGACTTACTCCGTTGTAAGTCGAGGACTATCTGCAAGGGGACTCTGGGCAGCCTACAATCCAAGGATCAAAAGGTTAAAAACGTGCTCAAGTTTTTAACGATAAAATTGATCAATGGTAAAAACTCACCAAGGAGAGAAGCAACCTCGAATTAAGAAGAAATTTCCTCACAGTGCGGACAATGAACCAGTGGAACTGCTGGCCACCAGAAAGTGTGGTATCACTGGAGGTTTTCAAGAAGAGACTGGACAGCTACTTGTCTGAAATGGTATAGGGTCTCCTGCTTGAGTAGGGGGTTGGATAGATGACCTCCAAAGTCCCTTCCTTCTCTTCTAATTGATATCTATTCTATTCCATTCTCTGTTCTATTCTATTCTATAGTTTTCTATTCTATAGTTTTCTATTCTAATTTCTATTCTTTTCTATTCTATTGGTTTCTATTCTATATTCTATTCTATATTCTTTTCTATTCTATAGTTTTCTATTCTATTCTAATTTCTATTCTATTCTATTCCATTCCATTCCATTCCATATTCTATTTTCTATTCTTTTCTATTCTTTTCTATTCTATTCTATTCTATTCTATAATCTATTCTACTCTACTCTACAAGAGCTCCAAAGTCCCTTACAACTCCTATTCTATTCTTTTCCATTCTATTGTTTTCTATTCTATTCTATTGTTTTCTTTTCTATTGTTTTCTATTCTATAGTTTTCTATTCTATTCTATTCTATAGTTTTCTATAGTATTCTATTCTATTCTATATTCTTTTCTATTCTATTGTTTTCTATATTATTATTTCTATATTCTATTCTATTCTATTCTAATTTCTATTCTATTCTATTCTATTCTATTCCGTTCCATTCCATATTCTATTCTTTTCTATTCTATTGTTCTATATTCTATTCTATATTCTATTCTATTGTTTTCTATTGTTTCCTATTCTATTTTCTATTCTATTCCATATTCTATTCTATTCTACTATTCTATTCTTTTCTATTCTATTGTTTTCTATTTTATTCTTATTTCTATATTCTATTCTATTCTATTCTATTCTATTCTGTTCTGTTCTGTTCTGTTCTGTTCTGTTCTGTTCTATTCCAGTCAGTTATCCGCTGCAGTGATTCACTTAACATCTGAATTGTGCTCATAAGTCAAGGACTACAGCTACTTCACCCATCCTCTTCTGCACAGGAAGCTTTAATTGCTTAGGGAGAAGAAAAGTCGGTTGCTACACACGGGACTGATTGCTGAGTAAACACAGGCAGAATTATATTCTTAAGTGAGTTAATTAGACTTAAGACCATGAATTACAGAAGGCCTTACGGGCACCGCTTCTCAGGGGAAATAAAACAGCCAGCTCCTTTTAGTGCACCCGGGGGAGTTTTGCCAGGGGAGGGAGAGAAATGCAAAGAGGATTTCCTTTAAATATACAGAGGCAAAGAATCAAAAATCACGTGAAGTATTAGTACCCGCTTTGTAAAACTTTAGTAAGGCCACACCTGGAATCCTGCATCCAGTTTTGGTCCCCACAGTGCAAAAAAAAAGATGTTGAGACTTTGGAAAAAGTTCGAAGAGCAACTAAGAGCATTTGCACCAAGACAAATTCCTTGTGTGTCCAGTCACGCTTGGCCAATAAAGAATTCTATTCTATTCTATTCTATTCTATTCTATTCTATTCTATTCTATTCTATTCTATTCTATTCTATTCCATTCCATTCCATTCCTGTTCTGTTCTGTTCTGTTCTGTTCTGTTCTGTTCTATTCCATTCCATTCCATTCCTATTCCTATTCTATTCTATTCTATTCTATTCTATTCTATTCTATTCTATTCTATTCTATTCTATTCTATTCTATTCTATTCCATTCCATTCCATTCCATTCCATTCCATTATATTTTCTATTCTATTTTCCATTCCATTCCATATTTTCCCTTCTCTTCTGTTTCTCTTCTCTTCTCTTCTCTTCTCTTCTCTTCTCTTCTCTTCTCTTCTCTTCTCTTCTCTTCTCCTCTCTTCTATTCTATTTTCCATTCCATTTTATTCTATTCTATTCATTTTTTATTACATTACATTTTCTATTCTATTTTCCATTCCGTTCCATATTTTCTCTTCTCTTCTCTTCTCTCCTCTCCTCTCCTCTTCTACATTCCATATTATTCTATTCTATTCTATTCATTTTTTATTACATTACATTTTCTATTCTATTTTCCATTCCGTTCCATATCTTCTCTTCTCTTCTCTTCTCTTCTCTTCTCTTCTCTTCTCTTCTCTTCTCTTCTCTTCTCTTTCTCTTTCTCTTTCTCTTTCTCTTTCTCTTTCTCTTTCTCTTTCTCCTTCTCCTTCTCCTTCTCTTTCTCTTTCCTTCCCTTCTCTGAAGATTAAGACCTGGAGACTAAAACATATGAAGAAAGGTTGCAGGATTTGGGTTTGGCCGGTCTAGAGAAAAGAAGGACCAGGGGAGAAAGGATAGCAGACTTCCAATATTTGAGGGGCTGCCACAGGGAGGAGGAGGAGGAGGAGGAGGAGGAGGAGGAGGGGGTCAAGCTATTCTCCAAAGCACCTGAAGGCAGGACGAGAAGCAGCAGATGGAAACTCAAGAAACTAATCCAGGAGAGGGAAGCAACCTAGAAGAATCAAATCAGTGGAACTGCTTGCCACCAGAAATTGTGATGTGCTTCATCACTGGAGGTTTTGAAGAAGGGACAGGAGGACAGCCATTTGTCTGAAATGGTATATAGATCTTCTGCTTGGGGTGGGGGGATGGGGTTGGACTAGATGACCTCCAAGGTCCTTTCCAGCTCTATTCTGCTGGACTGTCGGCCTTCTTTGTGGAGGGGTGTGTGTGTGTGTGTGTGTGTGTGTGTGTGTGTGTGTGTGCAAAGGATAGGAGGCTGCCACTTGCTCATTGTTCAGAGCAGAAAAGGCCCAGCTGGTGTGCAGACCAAGAAAGCCAGCGCCTGAACAAAGTAAAACAAAAAATAAATAAAATAAAATAATAAAATAAAATATAAAACAAATTAAAATAAAATAATAAAATAAAATATAAAACAAATTAAAATAAAATTAATAAAATAAAATAATAAAATAAAATAAATTATAAAACAAATTAAAAATAAAATAAAATATAAAATAAAATATAAAATAAATTAAAATAAAAAAATAAAAAAATAAATAATAAATAAATAAAATAAAATAAAATAATAAAACAAAATATCCAACTCAGGCTGATTTCAAACCTGTTGGGTGACAATTATTCCAGAGACTTCTGGAAAGAGCTGCAGCTGTTTCCTGTGGCCTTCCTGTTGCCCAATAATTCCCCAGCTGGCCCGTGTGGTTTGGTGTGTGTGTGTGTGTGTGTGTGTGTGTGTGTGTGTGTGTGTGTGTAAGCACACACCAGGCAGCCAGTTTGGTTTGGAGACCTACACAGTGTTGGAGGAAATCGGGGTGTGTGGGGGGCGAGGGGGGGTCGGCCACATTTCACCGGTCACATCTTTTCTGGCCAGCTCCCCTCCGGGAGGATCCGAGAGGCTTGAGGTAAAACAGGAAGACGTGGGAAAGTTTAGCACTGATGTTGTTCCCTAGTTGGGTAACGAAACGTCTGCAAGAAAACAACCCAGCTCAGAGAGCTTCAAGGAGCCCACAGTCTTCCTCCTCCTCCTCCTCCTCCTCTCCACAAACCCTCCTCCCTTCTAACCCTGATGATGTTACTTAGTTGGGTCATGAAATGTTTGCACAAAAGCAGCCAAGCTTGGAGAGCAAGCAAGAGTCCCACAGTCATTCTCCTCCTCCTCCTCCTCCTCCTCCTCCTGCAAACCCCTTCTACAGATAATATTAATGATGTTCCCTAGCTGGGTCATGAAACGTCTGCAAGAAAACAAGCACATTCAGAGATCATCAAGGACCCTCCTCCTCCTCTTCCTCCTCTCCACAAACCCCCTTCCTTCTAGCCCTGATGATGTTCCCTAGTTGGGTCGCGAAACGTCTCTCTCCAACAAAACAACCCAGCTCAGAGAGCATCAAAGATAACACCCCCCGTTGCAACCCTGAGCTACAAAGTTTCTCCCCTTTCTTGGTGGGAAGGTCTTCTGGTGGTTTTGCAACCCAGCGGGCGGTGACGGCCAGCATCGGGCCACGCTGGGCGTTGGGAAGCCAAGGGAACGCTTGCAAAAAGCAGCCGGTTGCATCAGCGGGCGGCTTGTGCAACCCAGGCAGCTGCAGCTGTGGGCAAAGTTCCCAGGGGCTGCGAACAGACCAAAGACAGCAGGGCACTGGGCTCCTTGCCAGGCCCAGCTCGCTCTGGCGCATCCGGTTTGGGGTGACTCAGCCCCGCAGCCTCCACTTCCGGGGACCCCTGGAAAGGGGGAGAAAGAAAGCCGTCGGTCTCTTTGAGCGAGGGAAGGCGCTTAGCAGGATCCCTTGGGGCTCTGCCCAGGTTTCAGGAAGGCTGCTGCGGAAATGGGACCCCCTTCCCCAATTTGGCTGGGCAGTGGGAAGGGGGCACCTGCGCCCCAAACACTTCAGCCACTCTCTAAAGCCTTAGTAAGGCCACACCTAGGACACAGCATCCAGTTTGGGTCACCAGACTACAAAAAAGAGGGTGAGACTCTAGAAAGAGTGCAGAGAAGAGCAACCAGGATGATTAGGGGACTGGAGGATGAAACATACGATGAACGGTTGCAGGAACTGGGCCTGGCTAGTCTAGGGAAGAGAAGGACCAAGGGAGACAGGAGAGCATCTTCCAATATTTGAGGGGCTGCCCCAGACAGGAGGAAGGGGTCAAGCTAAAGCTCCTGTAAGCCAGAAAAGGAATAATGGATGGAAACTGACCAAGGAGAGATTCAACGTAAAAATTAGCAACCAGCTAAATATGAGCCATATTTGGCGGCAGCCAAAAAAGCCAATGCAATCCTAAATTGCATTAACAGAGGGATACAATCGAGATCAAGGGAGGTACTAATACCACTCTATAAAGCCTTAGTAAGGCCACACCTAGAGTACTGCATCCAGTTTTCGTTATTACACTATAGAAAAGAGGTTGAAAATCTAGAAAGAGTGCAGAGAAGAGCAACCAGGAGGATTAGGGGACTGGAGACGAAAACATATGATGAACAGTTGCAGGAACTGGGCCTGGCTAGTCTGGTGAAGAGAAGGACCAGGGGAGACAGGAGAGCATCTTCCAATATTTGAGGGGCTGCCCCAGAGAGGAGGAAGGGGGTCAAGCTATTTTCCAAGGCCCCTGAATGCCAGACAAGGAATAATGGATGGAAACTGAACAAGGAGAGATTCAACCTGGAAATAAGGAGAAACTTTCTGACAGTGAGAACAATCAACCCACAGAACAGAATTTGCCTTTGGAAGTTGTGGGAGCTTCATCCCTGGAGATTTTCAAGAAGAGACTGGACTGCCCATCTGTCAGAAATGGTGTAGGGTCTCCTGCTTGTGCAGGGGGGTTGGACTAGATGACCTACAGTGTACCTTCCAACTCTGTTAATCTGTTATGGATCTCGTTGTTGATGGAGGTTGTGGGAGCTTCATCACTTGAGGCTTTCAAGAAGAGAGTAGACTTCCATCTGTCAGAAATGATATAGGGTCTCCTGCTTGGGTGGCGGGTTGGACTAGATGACCTACAAGGTACCCTTCAATTCTGTTAATCTATGTTTGTGTCTATCTGTGCCTGCAACGTGGGTCTGAGCTAGAAGCCTTCACCAAGCTGAATTCTGCAGGTGTTTTGGGACTTTGTCTCCCAGAATGCCACACCTGCAGCTAAGAATTCTGGGAATCGCGGTTCCTAATACACCTGGATGCCGGCAGGTAGTAGAAGAAACACCTGGAAGGGCTCAACTTGGAGAAGGAGGAGCCCTGCTGCCACCTCTCACCAGGGCAACCTCCGTCTTCCTCCAGAAAACTGTGAATTTTACGATGAGGATTGATCTCTGTAGTAATAGGAAAATATCTCCTGAGAATGCGATTACGTGAAAATACAATTGAATTTGTTTACTGCCATGTCAGTTCTTGACTAGATTTTTTTCTCCTTATACGATTTGTCATTTCTTTTGCCTCTTGACTTTTTCCATCTGGATCCCCAGGAGGTGGAGAGTTCTAGTCACTAGCCAGGTGAGTGACTTTGGGCCACTCTCAGCTCAGTTTACCTCGCAGGGTTGTCGTGAGGAAAAAGTAGAGGAAGTAGTATTAGGTTTGTTCGCCACCTTGAGTTACTTATAAAGATGGATTAAAAATCAGATAGATGATAGATATAGGCAGATAGATAGATTTGAAAGATAGAGATAGATATATAGAGAGACAGAGATGATAGATTTAGATAGAGACAGAGAGATAGATGGATGGATAGATAGATAGATAGATAGATAGATAGATAGATGATAGGTAGGTAGACAGAAAGATAGATAGATATAGGTAGATAGATGATAGATGATAGATAGATGATAGATAGATAGATAGATAGATATACAGACAAATAGATGATAGATTTAGATAGAGACAGATAGATATAGAGAAAGAAATAGAGAGAGAGAGACAGATGATAGAGACGATAGATATAAAGACAAATAGATGGTAAATTTAGACAGATAGATTGATAGATATAGATGATATGGATGGACAGACAGACAGGCAGACAGACTGCATATATACATACATAAATGATAGAGACAAAGATATAGAGATTAGATTGCTGGACAGACAGACAGATAGTGACATAGATAGATAGATAGATAGATAGATAGATAGATAGATAGATAGATAGATAGATAGATAGATAGATAGATAGACAGATAGATAGATTTTATACACGCACATACACACAGAGATGATAGATAGATAGATAGATAGATAGATTGATAGATTGATTGATTGATTTTATACACACACACACATATACACAGAGATGATAGATAGATAGATAGATAGATAGATAGATAGATAGATAGATATAGAGATGAACAGATGATAGATTTAGATAAAGACAGATACAGAGAAAGAAAAATAGATAGATATATAGAGACAGAGATGATAGATATAGAGACAAATAGATGGTAAATTTAGATAGACAGATAGATCGATAGATACGGATGATATAGATGGACGGACGGACAGACAGATTGCATACATACTTACAGAAGTGATAGAGACAAACGGATAGATATAGAGATGAGATAGCTAGATCGCTGGACAGACAGACAGACAGACAGATGCCCAGAACAAGAGCCAGAGGCTCACAAGGGCTTTCGCGTACCCAAACAAGCGCACACACGCACTGCTAGAGAGAAGTTCCCCGAGGGTGGGCTCCCGCACGAGCCTGAAAGTTCTGGAGGCGAAACCTCCGGCCCGGCCCAGCCCCGGGGACCGACCCCAGGTTGAATCTTCTGTCCTGCCCCCTTATTATCCTTTCCCAAGACACACAGGTGGGCTTCCTTCACCTTCCGCCTTCCATAGCTATTCCCCCCACCCCCCCGCATCTCCCGCAAGGCTTGTGGCGGCCTCTTCCGCCCTCTAGCGTCCATGCAGGCTAATCGCATGGCATGCTGCGAATTCAGAAGGGACTGGGGGGGAGATGCTGGCAGAGCCCACCCCCCCAGTTGTTGCTTAATGAACACAGGTTAGGTGATAATGAGGCAGGGATTCTGCTCCGGCCCCTGGAGATTTGCAATCCTCGGGATCTTCATGGGCAGCAAGAGCCAATGGTGCGTGTAAGAATTGAGGGAGGGGGCTTAGGGCCCCCCCTGGGGAAAGAAGCCCTTAAAATAAAAACTTGCTTTGACTTGCAGGCACCAGTTACCCCCCCACTGCCCCCCCGGCTCGTGGGTCCCAGAGCGACTACAACCCCAATTGCTCCCAGCCACAAAAAGTCTCAAAGGCTCGTTGGCAGGGGAAGATGGGAACGGGAGTTATCCCCCTCTCTCTGTTATCCCACGACCTGTTTCCCCGGCGCCTTCTCTTCCGACTGCAGCTTGGCTGTTTGTATTCTCGTGATTGGTGTTGGTTTGCTTTTATTTAGCATCCGAGGATGATGTGTGTTGATGGATTGTTGACTATCCTGTGACGGTCTCTGAGTGTTGTATCGTGGGGTGATTTATGACGATGGTATTTTATGATTATCATCAGGATTTATCGCCTTGTTTGTATGGATGGAGGCTGAGAGCTTCTGCACCAGAGGCAAATTCCTTGTGTGTCCAAGCACACTTGGCCAATAAAGATTATTCTATTTTGTTCTATTCTATTCTATTCCATTCCATTCCATTCCATTCTATTCCATTCCATATTTTCTATTCTATTCTATTCTATTCTATTCTATTCTATTCTATTCTATTCTATTCTATTCTATTCTACTCTACTCTATTCTCTATTCTATTCTTTCATCCCATTCCATATTTTCTATTCTATTCTATTCTATTCTATTCTATTCTATTCTATTCTATTCTATTCTATTC
Organism: Pseudonaja textilis; assembly: GCF_049901715.1. Classification (NCBI taxonomy): domain Eukaryota; kingdom Metazoa; phylum Chordata; class Lepidosauria; order Squamata; family Elapidae; genus Pseudonaja; species Pseudonaja textilis. Next base: position 3,233,680 of record NC_141992.1, on the reverse strand, counting down.
TACTCTATTCTATTCTATTCTATTCTATTCTATTCTATTCTATTCTATTCTCTATTCTATTCTATTCTTTCATTCCATTCCATTCCATATATTCTATTCTATTCTATTCTATTCTATTCTATTCTATTCTATTCTATTCTATTCTATTCTATTCTATTCTATTCTATTCTACTCTACTCTACTCTACTCTATTCTATTCTATTCATATTCTACTCTATTCTATCTATTCTACTTATTCTATGCCATGCCGTGCCGTGCTGTTGTACTGTCTTGTAACATCTGCAAGAAAACTACCCGGTTCAGAGAGAACCAAGGACCTAGCAGACTGCTTCCACCACCACCTCCTCCTCCTTCTCTCCACAAACCTCCATCCCTTCTAGCACTGATGATGTTCCCTAGTTGGGTCATGAAACGTCTTGCCAGAAAACAACCCAGCTCCAAGAGCACCAAGGACCCCACAGTCCTCCTTCCCCTCTACTTCCTCCTCCTCTTCCCCCTCCTTTTCCTCTCCACAAACCCTACTTCCTTCTAGTACTGATGTTACCTAGATGGGTCATGAAACATCTTCCAGAAAACAACCAGGCTCAGAGAGCACCAAGGACCCCCCCCAGCCCTCCTCCTCCTCCTCCCCCTCCCTTCTAACACGGATGACGTTCCCTAGCTGGGTCATGAAACGTCTGCAAGAAAACCACCAGGCCCCACATTCCTCCTCCTCCTCTTCCTCCAACCCCTCTCCCTTCGAGCACGGATGATGTTCCCTAGTTGGGTCATGAAACGCCTGCAAGGAAACAACCAGGCTCAGAGAGCACCAAGGTCCCCACAGTCCTCCTCCTTCTCCTCCGTACAAATCCTTCCTTCCAGCCCTGATCACGTTACTTAGCTGGGTTATGAAATGTCTGCAAGAAAACCACCAAGCTCAGAGAGCATCGAAGACCTTATGGAACCTTCTCAATTCCTCTCTTGGGTCTCCTTAAATGCTGCCTGGACATTCCATGCGCTCGGGCGACAAAGCCAGCCTCCGCCCCGCTTCCTGAAGATTGCGAAGCTCCCATCAGATACGCAGAGGCCACTGAAGGAGAGGAAGTGGTGAGGATACGTGTGCCTGAGATTTTTCGATTAGCTCCGAGTCTCACCACAGCCTCCCATGCGCGTCCCTGCTAGGACAGAATGTCTTTTGTGCAAACTCCTGAGTTCCCAGCCAGCCACTGATGATGAAGAGCGCAAGGAAAGGAAGCAATGTGGTATCTGTGGTGGGGATCGAACACTTTGTTCCAGAGTGGGCATGACACGGGCGTGTGTGTTTAAAAAAAAAAAGCAATTAAAAAAAAACAGCAATTTAAAAAAAACAGCCAATGGGACCTTTTCGGGAGGAGCACATCTTCTAAGAACTTCTTAGATGTGGAAAACCTCCTCCCACGCCTTCCTTGGATTAAAACCTTCTCTAGTTGAGTATTTTGGATGGCCAACTGAGTATTTTGGGGAAAAGGGGGCTCCTGATCTGCTGCAACTCAGGGGAGGTGGGTTTAAAGCAATGACAGCGAACCTTTTCGGCACCGAGTGCCCAAACTGGAACGTGCGTGTATGCGCATGGATGTGGAGAGCCGGAAACCCAAAAACCAGCTGGCTGCTGCATGCATGCCTGTTTTTGGGGGCATTTTTGGTTGTTTTGGGGGCCCTTTTCAGGCTGTTTTGGGGCCCTTTTCAGTCCATTTTCAAGCCCTTTTCGGGCCATTTTGGGGTGTTTTCAGGCCATTTTGGGGGGTGTTTTCAGGCCATTTTGGGGCCCTTTTCAGGCCCCTTTCAGTCTGTTTTTTGGGCCTTTTCAGGCCATTTTTTGGGCCCTTTTCAGCCTGTTTTGGGGTCCTTTTCAGGCCCCCAAATGGCCTGAGACTGTTTTTTGGCTGGTTTTTTGGCTGTTTTCCAGCACCCCAGAAACCAGAAGAGCAGCCGGTGATGGCGCATGTGTCCACAGAGAGGGCTCTGTGTGGCACCTCTGTCACACATGCCATAGGTTCGCCATCACGGGTTTAAAGGTTGTCCAGCTGTGGTGTAGGGGGATCTATGGTGAAGAAAGAGAAGACCAGGAATTCAGAGAATAGAATAGAATAGAATTAGAGAGGAGAGGAGAGGAGAGGAGAGGAGAGGAGAGGAGAGGAGAAGAGAAGAGAAGAGAAGAGAAGAGAAGAGAAGAGAAGAGAAGAGAAGAGAAGAGAAAACACGGAATGGAATAGTATGGAATGAAATGGAATGGAATGGAATGGAATAGAATAGAATAGAATTCAATTCAATTCGCCAAGTGTGACTGGACACACAAGGAATTTGTCTTTGGTGCAAATGCTCTCAGTGTACATAAAAGAAAAGATACTTTCGTCAAGAGTCAAGAATCATCAGGTACAACACTTAATGATAGTTATAGGGGAATTAGAATATAGAATTAGAATAGAATAGAATAGAATAGAATAGAATAGAATAGAATAGAATAACAGAGTTGGAAGGGATCTTCGAGGTCATCTAGTCCAACCCCCTGCCTAGGCAGGAAATCCTACACCACTTCAGGCAAATGGTTATCCAACATCTTTTAAAAATCTTCCAGTGTTGGAGCCTTCACAATTTCTGGAGGCAAGTTCTTTTCTCTCATTCCCATTGAGCTGACTTCAGCCTTGAAGTCATCCCCAGAGCTTGCAAAGAACAGGGAAATTCAGGGGTGCTCCTTACACCCCAAATAATGAAGTTATGATAGAAGAGAACATTTATCGGTCGGGGATGCATTGTGGGGACGGCCTCTGACCTTGGTTGTGTTGTCGTGCAGATGTTTTATCATGTGGCAACTTGATAGCACCACCGGTGGTAGAAGGCAGTGTGGGGTTTGCAGGGATAACAGATAATCAGAGTTGGAAGGGATCTTCTAGGTCATCTAGTCCAACCCCCTGCCCAAGCAGGAGACCCTGGTACGATTTCTGATAGATGCCAGTCCAATCTCTTCTTGAAAGCTTTCAGGGATGAAGCTCCCACAACTTCCAAAGGCAATTTCTGTTCCATCGCTTGATGGTTTTCCCTGTCAGAAAGTTTCTCCTTATTTCCAAATTGAATCTCTCTCCTTGTTCAGTTTCCATCCATTGTTCCTTGTCTGGCCTTCAAAACTGCTTTGGGGAATAGCTTGAGACCTCTTCCTCTCTGTAGCAGCCCCTCAAATATTGAAAGACTGCTCTCCTGTCTCCCCTGGTCCTTCTCTTCCTTAGACTAGCCAGGCCCAGTTCCTGCAACCGTTCATTGTATGTTTTAGTCTCCAGTCCCCTCATCATCCTGGTTGCTCTTCTCTGCCCTCTTTCTAGAGTCTCAGCATCTTTTTTATAGTCTGGTGACCAAAACTGGATGCAGTACTCTAGGTGTGGTCTTACTAAGGCTTTATAGAGTGGTATTAGTACCGCCCTTGATCTTGATTGTATCCCTCTGTTAATGCAGCTTAGGATTGCATTGGCTTTTTTGGCTGCTGCTGCACAAGGCCGGCTCCTATTTAGCTGGTTGTCCACTAAAACTCCAAGATCCTTCTCCCAGTTCCTGCTATTGAGCCTGGTTTCACCCACTCTGTATGTGTCCTTGGGGTTTTTTTCAAGGTCCATCTCTTGACATCATCCAGGAGATTGCACTGTACTTATTCTCCCACCCATAAACCACTTGTACCGATGTCCCCTGAGATAGTTCCCACACCTTCTCTATCCAGGTGAAGATCTCCTTCCTCCTAAGCCAGCTTGATGGGGGTGGAGGAGGAAATAGTTGTCAAGAATAACATCTGTGGAGGTTTGATGATCCAGCCAGCTTCAGGAAACCCATCCTTCCTCCCCAAAATTGGGAGAGGTGTGTCCAGGTGAGGTTCCCTCCCTTTTGGAGAAGTTGGATAAGTCTTCCCAGCTAGAGGTACCACCAAGCGCCAGCCGAAGCTCAGACAGGTAATGGATTGGTTTCGTTTATTTTTCTCACCCTTCCTTCAAGGCCACCCAAATCATCTCGCTGGGTAATTATTTGCAATTGTTCCAGGTGAGGTGAACGATGAGAGAGGATTTTATGAAGTTGCTTTCCCAGGTAATCCTCTTCCAGCGTCGGAATTGGTTCAGAAGAACCCATAACTCATCATCTTTTTAAGCCCTGGGTTATTATTATTATTTTTTTAAAAAAAATTCATTTGCCTTCAGGGTTGCGAAGAATGGGGAGGTCTGGTTCCGACGCTGTTCTACAGTCGAAGTTGGGTGAATGATCGTTTATTTAATCTTTCAACCCCCAAAAGGCACAAAAATGCACCGGTGGTTAACAGAATAACAGAGTCAGAAGGGACCTTGGAGGTCTTCTAGTCCAACCCCCTGCTCAGGCGGGAAACCCTATACCATTTTAGAGTGCAGTCCAGCAGGATACTTCTGCTGCCTGCCGCCTGCCTGCAATTTGGCAGTTCGAATCCCACCAGGCTCCAGGTTGACTCAGCCTTCCGTCTTTCCGAGGTGGGTGAAATGAGGACCCAGATTGTTGGAGGCAATAGGTTGACTGTATAATCTGCTGAGAGAGGACTGTAAAGCACTATAAAGCAGTATATAAGTCTAAGTGCTATTCTTTCTTTCCTTCCTTCCTTCCTTCCTTCCTTCCTTCCTTCCTTCCTTCCTTCCTTCCTTCCTTCCTTCCTTCCTTCCTTCCTTCTTTCTTTCTTTCTTTCTTTCTTTCTTTCTTTCTTTCTTTCTTTCTTTCTTTCTTTCTTTCTTTCTCCACCCATCTCTCCTCCCTTCCTTCCTTCCTTCCTTCCTTCCTTCCTTCCTTCCTTCCTTCCTTCCTTCCTTCCTTCCTTCCTTCCTTCCTTCCTTCCTTCCTTCCTTCCTTCTGTCTTTCTAAAGGTTGACTCAGCTTTCCTTCCTTCCAAGGTCAGTAAAATGAGAACCCAGATTATTGGGGGGCAAATAATGCTGACTGTGTAAACCGCTTTGAGAGGGCTGAAAAGCACCATGAAGTGGTATATAAATCTTAAGTGCTATTGCTACCTTCCTGCCTTTCACATTACTTTCCTTCCTTCCTTTCTTCCTTCCTTCCTTCCTTCCTTCCTTCCTTCCTTCCTTCCTTCCTTCCTTCTAAAGGTTGACTCAGCCTTCCATCCTTTCAAGGTTGGTAAAACGAGAACCCAGATTATTGGGGGCAAATAATACTGTGTAAACCGCTTAGAGAGGGCTGAAAAGCACCGTGAAGTGGTATATAAATCTCAAGTGCTATTGCTACCTTCCTGCCTTTCACATTACTTTCCTGCCTTCCTTCCTTCCATCTTTCTAAAGGTCGACTCAGCCTTCCATCCTTCCGAGGTCGGTAAAATGAGGAGCCAGATTGCTGGGGGCAAGAGGCTGACTCTGTAAACTGCTCAGAGAGGGCTGAAAAAGCCCTGTGAAATGATATATAAGTCTAAGTGCTATTGCTACCTTCCTGCCTTCCTCCCTCCCTCCCCCCTCCCTCCCTCCCTCCCTCCTTCCTTCCTTCCTTCCTTCCTTCCTTCCTTCCTTCCTTCCTTCCTTCCTTCCTTCCTTCCTTCCTTCTTCTCCTCTCTGTGGCAGCCCCTCAAATATTGGAAGACATGATAGCATCTTCCAAGATTTGAGGAAGATTCCACAGAGAGGAAGGGGGTCAAGCTATTTTCCAAAGCCCCCAAAGGCCGGACAAGGAACAATGGATGGAAACTGATCCAGGAGAGAGATTCAACCTGGAAATAAGGAGGAATTTTCTGACAGGGAGAACAATCCACCGATGGAACAGAAGTTGCCCTCGGAAGTTGTGGGAGCTTCATCCCTGGAGGCTTTCAAGAAGAGACTGGACTCCCGCCTGTCAGAAACGGTGGAAGGTCTTCTGCTCGGGCAGGGGTTGGATTAGATGACCTCCAGGGGTCCCTTCCAACTTTGAGTATCTGTTATCTGTTCTAAAGGTTGACTCAGCATTCCATCCTTCCAAGATGGGGTTAAAATGAGGACCAGATTGGGTGGGGGCGAGAGGCTGGGGTTTTGTAAACCACACAGAGAGGACTGTAAAAAGCACCGTGAAGCAATATAGAAGTCCAAGGGCTGTGGCTGTTGCTATTTTGATTAATTAATTGTGATTTAATTAGAGGGAAAAGACAGGGGTGGGAAGCGGAACCTAGAAATCCAGGGGTGGAGCCTTTCAAGATGGTTTTATTTGGCCCGACAGCGAAGCAACACGGCTGCAATTGCGTCATTATTTCTTCGTTGGCCGTTCTGAGTCAGGCTACACGGTCCTGGACTATCCCGGGGAAGCTGCGATGAGGCCATCTGTGTCCTGGCACCATCATGCAAAGGACCAGAGTCATACAATGGGCGTCATCTGAGAAACCGTCATGTCCCCAGCGTGCTTGTTCAAGCCCTCTTCAAACTTTTACGACTGTCACGCAGCCTGGAATTTCCTTGGTCAGTCGTAACAGTCATAAATTGAGAAACTCACGCGACCGGATCTGATTTTATTATTATTATTATTTTGGTTTTTTTGAAACAGAGAGAGAGATGGTTAAGCTAGTTCCGCCTTTCTCTCTGCCTCGAGAGACAGAGAATTGACAGGGAATGCCAGGGTCCGAATTTGGGGGTGCTTAGTGACGGTTGTTAACGTGAGGGTTGTTGCGTCAAAGCTGCACTTGGCTGGTATGTTTCTCTTGCGAATCTTTTAGAGTCGCCAACTTCCAAAAACAGCCCAAAAGCATTTTAAAAAGTGGGATCAAGAGTGGGATATGAAGTCCTTGGGGGTCTCTGAGCTGGGTGGTTTCCTTGCAGACGTTTCATGACCCAACTAGGAAACATCATCCGTGCTCGAAGGGATTGGGGTTGGAGGAAGAGGAGGAGGAGGAATGTGGGGCTTGGTGGTTTCCTTGCAGACGTTTCATGACCCAACTAGGTAACGTTATGAGTGTTAGAAACTGGGGGAGGTTGCTGAAACCCCACTTCCTCCCCTTGCCACCTTCTGCCTGTCTGTGTGGGCACTACCCTGGCAAGGGGAGCTACTAACCACTTTGAGGTGTCCTTATTACCCAAACACCCTTAAAAACATCTCCTGGATCACTTGCAGGTCTTCTTGAGCCAATGCTGTCCTTTTCAACAGAATAAGAGTTGGGGTCTTTTAATCCCACCCTCTGCTCAAGCAGCAGACTCTACGCCAGGGGTTGCCAACCTTGGCACCTTCAAGACCTGTGGACTTCAACTCCCAAAGCTGGCTGAGGAAGTCTGGAAATCAAAGCCCACAAGTTGCCAAGGTCGGAGACCCCCACTCTATACCATTTCAGAGCAGTGCCTGTCCAATCTCTTCTTTAAAGGCCTCTGGTGATGAGCTCCCACAACTTCTGGTGGCAGGCAGTTCCACTGGTTAACTCTCCTCGCGGTTAGGAAATTTCTCCTGAATTCTAGCCTGAATCTCTCCTGGATTAGTTTCCATCTATGGCTTCTTGTCCTGCCTTCGGGTGTTTTAGAGAATAGCTCGACTGCCCTCTTCTTTTACAGATTACAAATTCCAATAGAGTTGGAAGGGACCTTGTAGGTCATCTAGTCCAACCCCCACCCAAGCAGGAGACTCTACACCATTTCTGACAAAGGCTCTCCAACTCTTCTACTTGAAAGCTTCCAATGTTGAAGCTCCTACAATTTCCAAAAGCAACTTCCGTTCCACGGGTTGATTGTTCTCCCTGTCGGAAAATTTCTCCTTATTTCTAGGTTGAATCTCTCCTTGGTGGAGTTTCCATCCAATATTCCTTGTCTGGCCTTCAGGTGCTTTGGAAAATAGCTTGACCCCCTTCCTCCTCTTTGGGGCAGCCCCTCAAATATTGGAAGATGCTCTCCTGTCTCCCCTGGTCCTTCTCTTCCCTAGACTAGCCAGGCCCAGTTCCTGCAACCATTCATCGTATGTTTTAGTCTCCAGTCCCCTCATCATCCTGGTTGCTCTTCTCATATCACCCCTAGTCCTTCTTTTCCTTAAACTAGACGTACTCAATTCCTGCAACCCTTCTTCCTATGTTCTTCACACGACAAGATTGTTGGGACAGCGGCCTGCTCCTCTCTCCATCCCACGGAGGACACCTCCTCTGGGGCCTTCCAGATCCTTCCCATGGTCCCTGCCTCATCCTCAGCGGAGAACAGGTGAACAGGTGAGATAAGGGCCCTCTGCCTAACCTAGACAGCCTGGTTGTATCAAGCAACAAAGGTGATTCATTTAGCCAACGTCCCTCCCTCACCTTGGCCAGCTGTCAAGCAGGAATGGAAGGGCTGTGGTCATCCCACACTTTTCCACCTTGGAGAACAACTTCAATAGAGCTGTGAGCCTCCTCCTCCTCCTCTTCCTCCGGTTCCTTTCATCTCCTTCCAAGCAACCGTCATCAAAGGTGAGGGCAGGTAGAGTTCAACCTTGTGGGAACTGGTCTGTTTTCTTCAGAAGCCGCTGCAGGATATGGGGGAAGAGGGGGGGGGGAGAAGAGAGAGACAGTGATAGTCTTTGACTTACAACCACAACGGAGCCCAGAATTTCCTTCGCTAAGCAAGGCCTCCATTAAGTGAGTTTAGCCCCCAAATGGGGCTAGCGGGGTTTAACCCCCATTTTTAAAGTGAGTTTATCTCCATAAACCGACTCATTTGTTAAGTGAGTTGATCCCCTTTCTTCGTCTCTTCGTCTTAGTTTACTTCATTGTCATGACACCTCGTACAACGAAATTAAAAGGCCATCTTCAGTGTACATTATGACTATGAAAATAAACACAAACACGCACCCTTTGCATTCTAGGCAATTGAATTGCAAACTCCCTGATATTGCATGAATATTGCATTATGCAATAGAATTCAATAGAGTTACTGCCCTGGGATAGAAGCTGTTTTTCAGCCTGTTTGTCCTTGTTTTTATTGTCCTGTACCGAGGAAGAGGAAGAGGAGGGCTTTGGGGTCCTTGGTGCTCTCTGAATTGGGTTGTTTCCTTGTAGACGTTTCACCACCCAGCTAGGGAATGTCATCATTGCTAGAAAGGAGGGGGGAATTGTAGGGAGGAGGAGGAAGAAGAGCAGAAATGGAAGAGGGGAAGGAGGGGGAGGACTGTGGGGTCCTTGGTGATCTCTGAGCTTGGTTGTTTCGTTGCAGACGTTTCATGACCCAACTAGGGAACATCATCAGTGTTAGAAGGGAGGAGGGTTTCGTTTCGTTTACTTCATTGTCATGGCACCCCGTACAATGAAATTAAATACCATCTTCAGTGTACACTAGGACTATGGAAATAAACACAAACGCACACCCTTCGCATTCTATGCAATTGAATCAAAAAAACCCTGATATTGAGCGTTTCGCAGTGATAATTCAGCGCCAGAAAAATAAACACAGGTGGCTTTAACATCTTTATAAACATAAGTAGATTTTACAGACCAGTTGTAGATTTTTCCCAACACGGAGCAAACTCAAACAGAAGCACGTTTGCACGTTCAGAGCAGAGCTCCAGCCTTCAGCAAGCAAGCAAGTTAGTTTCATCTTCAGTAGACAGACTCAGAGCTTAAGGTAGAACCATGCCTAAGCTACTTTTAATTTCAGTTTCCAGCCTAGGCTAATTCTAGTTTCAGTTTCCAAACTATCCTCATTGGCAGCTTTAGTTATCAAGCTCTATTCCAGTTCATGACTATACTGACACTCCTCCCTTCGTAACCGGAATAAATTCAGTTACCTTTAATATTCTTCAGATACCTGTATTTGAAGACCCACGTTCACAGTTCCCTCCAAATACCCGAGAATTCATTTTTATACCTGTCCAACGCATCGATCCCCACCTTTTAACTTTCCAGTGGATATGCAACTATCAGCCTTGCAACTCTTGAACCCAAGAGTATCTAAACAGATATTTCAAATCCTGGCTGACTGCTTCAAACCATAAACGTCCTTGTTCGATTTATACACTGTGTTAGGCCTTTTTTACTTTCATGTAAATTTCTTCCTCTAATTCTGCACTGGGAAATGGTTATGTCAAAATGCCAAGCTTTACGGCCATATGCTGCTGCCAACGCTAGTGCCAGCCTGATGCTCTCACTCTTTACAGTTGGCACGGATACCTCATCATAGTGCACATTTTTCATCTGTGAAAACCTAACCTCGATTTATATTGTACTTCGTTATTGGGTAGTAGTAGCCTTTTCCTTGTGCACCGACTTGCATCCTACAGCTTTGCTACCCTGTGGCAAAGACATAGATGCGAACACTTCGTGTTCTCCCACGGATTTGATTCCTTTCTCCGTGGCTTCTTTCCACTTTCCTTGTTCGATTTTAGGTAACGCCAATATTTCTCTGCGGTTCCTTGGCTCGCGCCATACATTGCACACTTTAATTTCACTTTTAGAATACCTGTCAGGTGGAATCCCCTTGTTCCGTCGCTCTGACCTGCATGGCACTGACTGCTTCTTCGCATCGACCCTCTCTTGCTTCATATCTTGTTCAGCTTCTCCTCCCCGAAGACTGACGCCATCACTAAGTGAGTCGCCATCACGAAGTGAATCACCGTCGCTAAGTGAATCCTTCCACAAATTTGCATCAATTCCGTTCCAATTTTGCAACGCAAGGTTTGCAGACCTTGAAAACACTATTCTTTTGCTCCCGTCGCTAAAGCGATAACTTTTTGAGCCTGGCTCATAGCCCACAAACCTGAGCTTGCTAGCCTTTGGTTGCCCCTTTCTTCTAATTGCTTCTGGAAAATGCACATCTGTATTGCTTCTGAACACCCTTCAATGTGCTAGAGGTGGTTTTCTCCCATATGGAGTATCATTAATGGAGGAACTCCACAACCTATTAACTGAATAGTTAGCAGTCAGTATGGGTTCACCCCAATATGACCTGCTTAGACCAAAATCCTCTACCGTTCTGTCTCTCTGTGTAAGGATTTGTGCATCTGTGTTTTATTCCTAATGGTACCACCCACTGTTGAAAACTTGTTGACATGTATTCTGAACCTCTGTCAGATTGCAGCTGACATACCTGTTGTTTATATACCTTCTTTCTACAAAGCTTACCCATTGCTTAAATTTCTGTAGCACCTCCGTTTTACTCTTTTAGTAAATAGCAGAACCCAAACCTGCTACAGTCATCTACAACAGCGGTCACCAACTGGTGGCTGCGGTCCACTGGTGGGCTGTGAGAACATTTTGGTGGGCCTCAGAGAAATCTCATCCCCAGAGCACACACCCCCTCAAGCAATTAATCCAGGCTGCGCAGAAACACAAGGCTGCACCGCCCACATGGCCCGCGGGAATGCTCCCCGGCCACTCACTCCTTACCCGGCAAACTTGCCTGCTAAGTTGCTATTTTTCCGACCATCAGCCGTTCTGCTATGCCGGGAGATTTACATTAGCTAGGAAGCAGGAAATGGTTGGATTTCTTGCTTTCTAACTAGTCTTTAGATCTTCGGCTCTGCTTTTAAGCAAAGCCGAACCTCCCTTAGGACTGAAGGTTCTATTATTCGGTGCCAACTCAGGACAGACTGAGCTAGCCGATGGCAGATTTTATGTGACAGACTGAGCTAGCCGATGGCAGATAGATAGATCTCTGAATGAATCTGTGATTCTGTGAGCAACTCAACCTGCCTGCCTGCTTGGCCTGATTTGGGGTAAAAGATGCTCTTTTTTAATTAAAAAAAATCAATATTTATATAAATATTTATAATATTTACATACAAGCCAGGCCCACCCAGTCACATGCCCACCAAGCCACACCCACAAATTAGGCCACGCCCACAGAACCAGTTAGTGGTTCCCTGGGATTTAAAATTATGAGTTTGGTGGTCCCTGAGGTCCAAAAGGTTGGCGACACGTCTTAGAGGTCTTCGATTCCTGCTGAGGCAGGGAATCCTATACCAGTTCAGACAAGCGGTTGTCCAATCTCTTCTTAAAAACTTCCAGTGATGGAGCAGCCACAACTTCTGGTGGCAAGCAGTTCTACTGGTTAATTGTCCTCACTCGCTAAATTTCTCCTTAGTTCTAGGTTGCTTCTCTCGTTGGTTCGTTTCCCTCCATTGCTTCTTGTCCTGCCTTCAGGTGCTTTGGAGGATAGGTGGACCCCCTCTTCTTTGGGGCAGCCCCTCAGATATTGGAATCCTGCTATCCTGTCCCGTCCTGCCAGTCCTTCATTTCTCTAGACTGGTCAAACCCAAAACCTGCATAGGTTTTAATCTCCAGGCCTTTAATCCTCTTAGTTGCTTAAGGTTTAATTGCTGTCCTTTTAGGCTCATGGCCTTCTCTGAGATTGGTTGAGCTTCCTCATTTTACAGGAGAGAAACCCCCTGGGCATGTTTCTAGCCTTTGTTAATAGCCAAACTTAAGATATCATCTTTTGTGTTCGGGACAAATTCTTCCTTTTTTTTTTTTTAACAAGACATCCCCATTCCCCTCAAATCACAGCAGTCTGATCTTTGAAGGACGTCTGTCTTTAAATTGCTGGCTGAATATGTTGTATCGGCCGATCGATCACAAAGAGACACGAGGCAGTGACTAGTTTTAAGCTCTTTTTATTTCAGGTTTGAATCTACCGCCGGCTGGGTATGTGGCGGCTTATATTGAACTGGTGCCAGGCGCTGCGGCCAATGACAGCCGTTCGAATCGCCCGCGATCGGCTCGGCCAATCGCGGTTGCTTCGTAACGGCCAATCAGTGCCGTGCACTCGACCAATCCAGCTGCTGTGCGTTTAGCCAATCAGGGGTGCAGGTTTCCAAGAATGCAAATGTCCATACAGAACAGAATATATAGACGGTCAGGCAAACTCTGCAAAGTTTGCATACAAAGTTTCTTTATTGAATCACGGGTATTGAATCATCAGGTATAAATCTCGGTTACGTCGAGATTCATTTAGTGTCCAAATCTTTACATAGCTGACTTCATAGTGGGAAAGTATAGTGATCTTTCATCCCATAATGATGGAGTAAAAAGGTAAGACGCCAGCACAATGCTGGGGTCCGAGCAAGAGTGAAGGAACCTCAGGATTACAGATGTGATCACATGACATGAACTACATTTCCCACGATGCATTAACTATATTTCCCGTGAGGCATTCCCTTAAGGGGACAGCTCCCAATTCTCACTTAACTATCTCAATTCCCAATTAACTAGATACTGTCTGGACAGCCCGACTTCCCACTGTAGATCTCAAAACGACTGTGCTGAAAAAGAAAAAGAGAAAAAGAAAATGGTTTTTGGACGAAAGTGCGTATGTAGTGTCATGCCCCTGTTGGAATCTGATTCCAAGGGGGAGGTCAAGTGGCTTATAGGAGTGGGAGTGTGGCTCCAGTGGCTGGGGAGGAAACTGGGGAAGGGCACAGTCCGCTGGACATTCAGAGGAAGACCCAGGCCCATCCCCTCTTCATCCTAGGGCACGCAGGGAGGAACGGAGAAGGGAGCAATGTGGATTACGGGGGAGAAAAGGGCCCTGATTCCCTTCATTAGCTGCAGCTGGGAACACAAGATATAAAGGGTGTTTGTGCACAGCACCTTGCTGGAAACAAAGCGTGCATTATTTTTGTTTGTTAAGTCTTATCTGGGTTCTGGCATCCTCCCAACTGTGTATGTTTCGTTATCTTTTGAGTTCTGCAATCCCTTATCCTGCCCTGTCTCATTAATTGCTACAGCTGTGGTTTGTGTTGGTTTTTATTTATAATTTAGATGTACTTTGGGGTTTGGAGTGAATTTCTTCCCTTTAAAAACTGTTCTTGGGAGAGTTTTTTTCTTCCGATGATAACTGGACATTGGGGGCCAAGTTGGAGGCATTAAATGGACTTTACCCACTTTTGTGACTTCGTTGCTTCTGTGCCACACCCCTTTGGGTCATCCCACGTGGTTAGAAAAAAAACCTTAAGGCAGCATATCGATTATAAGCCAGAACTATTTTTGTTAGGCCTAATAACAGAAAAAACAATATGATAGAGGGAAGGGTATATTTTAATTTTACATGTACGGAGAGCAGCAAGAATTGAATTTGCACAATCCTGGGGAAAATTAAGAAACACCTGCAGGACAAGATATAATAAAAAAAAAATTAGACTGTGCAGAAATTGATAGGTTAACATTAAAGATAAAAGAAAAAGAGGAACATTTTAGAACTTGAGACTTGCTTTATCAGAAAGCAATAACAGAAGTAGAAACTCGGCACTGAAAAAGTATTATTATGTAAGCACCCGTTGCATGTGAAGAGAGAATATATCAATAAATTATTGAAAGAAAAAAAAAGAAAAAGGAAAGGTTGCCAAGGAGTTGTTGAATTATCACCTCCAGCAGCAGGTTTCCAGCCAAACCGCAATGACAGGTAATCCGTGATTTACATCCATTTGTTTAGCGGCCGTTCAAAGATACAACGGCACCAAAAAAAAGTGGCTTACAACCATTTTTTTTGCACTTAGGACAGTTGCAGCATTGTCCTCAACTTATAACCATTTGTTGAGTGACCGAAGTTACAACAGCACCGAGAAAAGGGACAGAGGTCCTTCTGCCTTCACACTTACGACTGTTGCAAGATCCCCCACAGTCACGTGATCAAAATTCAGGCGCTTGGCGCAACTGACTCGTATTGATGACGGGGGCAGGGTCACGTGATCCCTTTTTGTGACTTTCCAACCAGCAAAGTCAACAGGGAAGTCCAGATTCACTTAACAACCATGTTGCTCCTTTAACGACAGCATGGTTCACTTAACAACAGTGGTTTAATGCGGTTGTAAAATGGAGCAAACAAACTTCACTAAAGAACTGTCTCAGCAACGCGAGTTCTTCTTATCCCAGTAGAAAAAGGACATTGTTTTATTTAATGCTTTATTGAGTTTTTTTCCATTTATACATAATACCAATAGTTATTAAACAGTGCTGTGACATTATATATACATTTATGTGTCCTATCATAACTTACAATACACAACACTTTTATCTATTATATACATTATTTGCACCTTCTATTCTTTTATTCTTATATCTATTATCGATCCAAATAAACCATGTTTCCCATATTGCATTGTATTCTGTATCTGCTTTCTCTTTTAATTCTATAGTTAATTTATCCATTTTCACACACTCTAAAAAATTTTTGGGTTATTAAGCCTTCAGGTGGTGTGGAGTTTTTCTTCCAGTGCTGAGCATATGAAATTCTTACTGCTGCTAATATATGTAATATAAGATATTTTGTCTTTCTGTTACAGTTTTTTTTTATTATTCCTAAAAGGAATAATTCCAGGACAAAATCAATTTTGTTTTTAGTTAACTCTTCTAACCATGTTTGAATCCCTTTCCAGTATTTTTTCATTCTGGGGCATGTCCACCAAGAATGAAAGAAGGTATCTAGCAAAAGAACATTTTGACTGGGTAGCAAAAAAATCATCTTATTCAGTGACAGCATAAAAACTCAGCGTCCAATAATACTTAAGCAGAACCACTGAAATGTATTAAAAATAGAGAGGGGAAAAAAATAAAAAAATACCCTGGGAAAAGACCTTCTGAGTCCCATAGAGTCCTTGCAAAAAAGACACAATTGCCTTTTATTAAAACAGCTAGTTGTACATAGTACACTAAAATAGCTATGTACATAGTACATAGTGATGAATAACCCTTTTGTTACTTCGGCCTGAGAAAGTTCTTATTTTGCGGTTAGAAAGTTGCAGCAATTCAGTTGCTAAGGCACAAAAACTTCTGCATTCCATTAAATTCAAATGCAAATTCAGAACAGAGCCGAAAGGGACGTTAAGAGGTCTTCTAGTCCAGACCCCCCTGCTCAGGCAAGAGACCCCGACAGAATTACAGAATAAAGAGAGTTGGAAGGGACCTCAAGAGGTCTTCTAGTCCACCACCCCCTGCTTAAACAGGAGACCCTACAGCGTTTCAGACCCACAAGTTTTAAGTATTCTCGCCGCCACAAAAATTCCTACTGGATTACATGATAAGGTTATCACTCAGTGTAAAAAAAGACAGGCAGTTCTTGATTTACGGACCACAATTTGAGACTGAAATTTCGCTGTAAGCGAGCGGTTCTGAGAAGAAAGTAAAACAAAGTACAATAAAACCCATGTTGCTCGGCTCTCGCTATCCTTGCAAATCTTTCCTTGCTGTTTCTTTTCTTTCTTTTAATATTTTTATTTTATTTTATTGATTTTTCTATTAAATACATTTCCTGGTGCTTAATAAACATCCTGTTGTCTGGGTATTTAATGTGCTTATTATTTAATGTGCAAATGCACATTCTTAATCTCCACCCCTTTCCCCCACCAACCATTGATAAAATAAATGCCACGTTTGGAAATATTCTCTATCCTCTTTCTGTTCAACTTTCAGTCTCAATCTATCCATTTCTGTACAGTCTGGTTATCTCCTGGACTATTTCCTCATCTTGTGGTATATCTTCATTTTTCTAATATTCCTCGCTGCTGTTGAGACGTGTAATATTAAACACATGCTTTTCTCATCAAGTGTTTCTGATGTTGCACCTAATAAAAACAATTCAGGTTAAAAACCTACCTGTTTCCTTATATCATCTTTTCTAACCACTTACGTATTTTTTTTTGCCAGTGGTGGGATTCAGCCAGTTTGCACCAGTTTGGGAGAACCAGTTGTTAACTTTCTGAGCAGTTTGGTGAACTGGTTGTTAGAAGAAATCACTAAATAATTTAACTGGTTGTTTAATTATTTGAATCCCACCACTGATTTTGTCCCCACATTTTTATTTTTTTTTGCTTTGACAGAAGTCCACCACAAATGGTAAAATCAGGGGTGGGATTCAAATTTGTTAACAACCAGTTCTGTGGGCGTGGCTTAGTTGGTGGGTGTGGCTTGGAGGTCATGTGACTGGCTGGGCGTGGCCAACTCAACATCACTCACATCGAGGCACGCATCTCCTCGCCTGGCCTCTCGTGACTGTGGGGATGCTGCAACAGTCATAAGTGTGAAAAATGGTCATAAGTCACTTTTTTCAGTGCCATTGTAACTTTGAATGGTCCTTCCACACAAGCAAAGTACCAGCAAAGGAGGGGAAAAAAAACTCCAGAGAAGTTCCTGAAACAGGAAGTCTAGTCCTGCCAAGAATGTAATAAGGGTTAACGGAGAGGCAGTTTCTGTAAGCAACACCAGAATGTTTCCTTACTGCCTTCCTTACAGGATTAGCCCTGCAATTTTTTCTAAGAACCGGTTGTCCAAACTGCTTAGAATGTTAACAACCGGTTCTACCGAATAGGTGCGAACTGGTAGAATCCCACCCCTGGGTAAAATGTGCCCATTTTTGGTTACATTTCCAACATTTTGCTAGACATATTTTAAAACATTTTAGCTGTTTCTTGTTACTGTCTCTGATTTCTGTTTTCTTATAGCTGGTCAACCTTTGAGTCAATATATTCCTTTTATTTCTTTCCCGTCACCAGTTCACACCTTTGTGGATTTTGTAATTATTATTTTCTTCCTTCCTGGTGCTCGGAAGTATTTTTCTCCCTTTTTCGCTCCTTAATTCTCTTCTTTTTTTGGAGGGGGGGGCAGATTTGATTTGATCCTGGCTAACCATAACTCCACAATATATTTGCTGCATTTATTCCTGTGCAGACAGCCCTGGGACTTATGACCACGACGGAATTCAAATTTTTTGTTGCTAAGCGAGACAGCAGTTAAGTGAATTTCGCCCCACGTTACAACCTTTCGTGCTGAACAGTTGTTGAATCAGTGCAGTTGCTAAGTAACTGAGGTGGTCGTTAAGTGATTCCATCTTCTCTGTTGACTTTGCTTGTCAGAAGGTCACAAAAGGGGATCACTACCTTCGACCCCTGCAACAGTCATAAGTACATGCCAGTTGCCGAGCATTTGAACGTTGATCCCATGACCGCGGGGGATACCGCAACGGTAGTGTGAAAAATGGTCATAAGCTACTTTTAGCAGGGCCATCGTAACTTTGAACGGTCACTAAATGAACTGTATCGGGGGCCCGTCAGCGTGGATCATAAACTTGGAGTTTCCCGGATGAAACCGTGGCGAATTTTTTTCTTCTCCTTATGACCAGATTCAAAGGTGCTGGAGGTTGAATTAAGGCTGTTCACTTCCTTCTTTATCCTCTTTGTATGGACAGAGATGGGGAAATGTGGGTTTTCCCTCGTGAGCCTGGATTGACATCTTACTGGCAAGTCATCCTCAAGAGGAGGAAGTTCCCCGAGGTTGGCTTGGAGGAGATATAAAGATCTTGAGGGGCACCGAGAGATCATTAGGCGATAACCACCGGTGGCATTGGCAGCCAAGTCAGAAGAACTGTCCTGCTGGAATCCAAGCCCTCCGTAGTAAGTCATTTGATTTGATTTGAATTGAATTCAACACTTTGCATGGGCGTGCAACGCTGAAATTCAGTACTTTATTTGACCAAGGATGATTAGATGTACGAGGAACAAATTCAATATTGGATTTATCCAAGTGTGATTAGAGGCATGAGGAATAATTCAATTCTTTATTTGGCCAAGTGAGATTAGATGCACGAGAATTAATTCAGTTCTTTATTTGGCCAAGAGTGGAACAAATTCAATATTGGATTTATCCAAGAGGCAGGAGGAATAATTTGATTTTTTATTTAGCCAAGTGTGATTAGACACACAAGGAATAAATTCAGTACTTTGTTTGGCCAAGTGTGATTAGATGCATGAAGAATAAATTTAGTACTTTATTTGTCCAAGTGTGATTAGATGCACGAGGAATAAATTCAATTCTTTATTTGGTCAAGTGTGATTAGATGCACAAGGAATACATCCAATACTTTATTTGGCCAAGGGTGATTGGATGTATAAGGAATAAATGTTTTATTTGGCTAAGTGTGATTTGAGGCACGGTGAATACATTCAATACTGAATTTATCCATGTGTGATTAGATGCATGAGGAATAAATCGAATTCTTTATTTGGCCAAGTGTAAAATAGATCCACCTAGGAATAAATTCAGTACTGCATTTATTCAAGATGGATTAGATGCAAGAGGAATAAATTCAATACTGCATTTATCCAAGTGTGATTAGATGCATGAGGAATAAATTCAATATTGAATTTATCCAAGTGTGATCAGAGGCACGAGGAATAAATTTAGTACTTTATTTGTCCAAGTGTGATTAGATGCACGGGGAATAAATTCAATTGTTTATTTGGCCAAGTGTGATTAGATGCCGGAGGAATAAATTCAGTACTTTATTTGGCCAAGAGTGATTAGATGTATAAGGAATAAATGTTTTATTTGGCTAAGTGTGATAAGATGTATAAGGAATAAATGTTTTATCTGGCTAAGTGTGATTTGAGACACAGTGAATAAATTCAATACTGAATTTATCCAAGTGTGATTAGATGCATGAGGAATAAATGTTTTATTTGGCTAAGTGTGATTAGATGTATAAGGAATAAATGTTTTATTTGGCTAAGTGTGATTTGAGGCATGGTGAATAAATTCAATACTGAATTTATCCAAGTGTAATTAGATGCATGAGGAATAAATCGAATTCTTTATTTGGCCAAGTGTAAATAGATGCACCTAGGAATAAATTCAGTACTGCATTTATCCAAGTTGGATTAGATGGAAGAGGGATAAATTCAATACTGCATTTATCCGTGTGATTAGAGGAATAATTCAATTCTTTATTTTGCCAAGTGTGATTAGAGGCACAAGGAATCCATTCAATACTTTATTTGGTCGAGTGTGATAAGACGCACAAGGAATTTGTCTCCGGTGCAAAAGCTCTTGGTGTACGTGCAAAACAACAGCATAATAATCATAATGATACCAATAGCATTAATTATTAATTGTTATGTTATGTTATAATATATTATAATAAAGAAAACATAACATAACAACAGCAACAACAATCATAATAAAGGTGGAAGCAACCTGTATCAACCCTCAGTGCCCGTCAGTGATATTTGTGATATATTTTTAAATGTTCAGTTGACCAAGTTTCATGTTTAATAAATAAAATAATAGTAGTAATAGCAATAATAGCAATACTAGCAATACTACTACTAATAATAATACTAATACTACTACTACTACTACTACTACTACTACTACTACTACTAATAATAATAATAATGTGGCAGTGCCTGTAGACAGCAGAATAGAATAGAAAGAACTGGAGAAGATAGGAAAATACAAAGACCTACAGATAGACTATGGCAGAGGCAAACAAGGGTAGTACCAATAGTCATAGGCGCCTATCAGTGGCATTGACAGATTTGCCACCGGTCAATTGCAGAAGGCAGCTTGACTTGGAACCGCTTCCATCCTGCGGCGATCTCTGTAACGCCATCAAACATCCAGTTTTGCCTATCCCAGGTCTTTGGGAAGGACTTGAGAGGTAGACAAAAATGCCAAATCCAGTCTGAACATCTGACTGACTGGGCAATGAATAATAACAACTACAACCACAACCACAACCACAACCACAACCACAACCACAACCACAACAACAACAACAACAACAACAACAACAACAACAATAATAATAATAATAATAATAATAATAATAATAATGCAGCTCCTTTCACCGTTAGTGACTCTTTTGGCCACAACTCCCTAAACCTCCCACTTCCAGGTTTTTATTCTCTTCCCTTCTAGATTTCTCATGGCTAACCTTTACCTAACCACGATGATGTGGGTTCTTTCCCTGCCGATCTTCGAGAGTCATCTCTTTCTTGAAAAAGAACCGAAGCCCCCAGGAGCCCTGAAACTCCAAATCACCCAGAGAGGCCTGGCCTATGGTGAGTCTTCCCTTGGGAGGTCCTCGCGGGGCGAGACTTAAGCACGAAGCGTTCGACCAAAGTGGAGTCAAAAAGGGTCGCCGGAACTTTGACCAATTTGCAAAACAGGCAACGACGACATCCTAGGAATGAGGGCAGCGTCAGCCAATCGTGGCTTTTTGTGATTGGCATGATGGCCGTTGCCTTCTGATTCTCCCTACGATCTTTGGTAGAATCCTCATCCTCCGGTGGGAATTCAGAAGGATGGTGTTTATTTTTAACATCAGCCATTTTAAGATGTAGGCGCTTCAACTCCCAGAATTCCCCAGCCAGCATGCTTTGAGCCCCTGAAGGCCAGACAAGGAAGAATGGATGGAAACTGACCAAGGAGAGATTCAACCTAGAAATTAGCAACCAGCTAAATATGAGCCATATTTGGCAGCAGCCAAAAAAGCCAATGCAACCCTAAGTTGCATTAACAGAGGGATACAATCGAGATCAAGGGAGGTACTAATACCCCTCTGTAAAGCCTTAGTAAGGCCACACCTAGAGTACTGCGTCCAGTTTTGGTCACCACACTACAAAAAAGAGGTTGAGACTCTAGAAAGAGGGCAGAGAAGAGCAACCAGGAGGATGAGGAGACTGGAGGCTGAAACTTACGACGAACGGTTGCAGGAACTGGGCCTGGCTAGTCTAGGGAAGAGAAGGACCAGGGGAGACAGGAGAGTAGCCTTTCAGTATTTGAGGGGCTGCCCCAGAGAGGAGGAAGGCGTCAAGGTATTTTCTAAAGCACCTGAAGGTCAGACAAGGAATAATGGATGGAAACTGAACCAGGAGAGATTCAACCTGGAAATAAGGAGAAACTTTCTGACAGTGAGAACAATCAACCCATGGAACAGAAGGTGCCCTCAGAAGTTGTGGGAGCTTCATCACTGGAGGCTTTCAAGAAGAGATTGGACTGCCATTTGTCAGAAATGGTGTTGGGCGGGGTGGACTAGATGACCTACAAGATCATCTCTGGTTCCAACTCTGATTGTCTGTTCTCTGGTGCTGGGTTCAAAACAAACTGGGCAAGAATTCTTAACCCTTGTTCGCCCACGATCTTAACCCCTCGATCTTAACCCTTGTTTAACCCTTTTGCAGCCAAGACGGTGGGAATGGAGATACTCCTGGCTCAACTGAGGAAGCAGGCGATGCCAGATCAATGCAGCACTTACAACGTGCCGCATTTGGACGAAATCTCTTGGTCATTTTCAAAGTAAGCGTGCGGGGGGCCCCCCTAACGTTTGCCAAACACAGGTAGTCCTTGACTTAACGACCACCACCAGGGAACCCCAAAGTTTGTTAAGTGAGGCATTTGTGAAAAGAGCTTGGCCCCAGGTGATGACTTTTCTCGCATACCCTCCTGTTGCTAAGCGAATCGCCGCAATTGTTTGAGTTGGTCACACGGTCGTTAAGTGAATCCGGCTTCCCTTATTGACTGGGCTGCAGCGACCGTCATAAATCCAGGTAGCCCCCGGCTTATAACAGTTCACTTAGGGATCATTCAAAGTTACGACGGCCCTGAAAAAAAGCGATGTAGGACCTTTTTCCACACTTACGGCCATTGCAATATTTGCAATCCGAGGCTCGAAAAAATGGTTCATATTTACGACGGTCGCAGTGTCCCAGGACCACATGATCATATTTTGCAACCTTCTGACCGGCCAAGTCAAGAGGGGAAGCCCAGATTCATTTAACAACCAAATTAACCAATTTAACAGCTGCAGTGATTCACTTCCCAACGGCGGCAAGGAAAGTCATAAAATGGGAGCAAAAAAACCCCCCACTTAGCAGCATAAATTCTGGGCTCCATTGTGGTCGTCAGCCAAATCCACATTTTGACCAAGGTTGCCCTGGTTGTAAGTGTGAAAAACGGTCATCGGTCACTTTTTTCAATGTTGTTAGAACTTCGGTCACTAAATGAACTGTTGTAAGTCAAGGACTACTTGTGCAATTTTGCTGTATTAAATTTGAGCCTTTAGGGCAGTGGTCGCCAACCAGTGGGCCGAGGACCACTGGTGGTCTGTGAGAAAATTTTGGTGGTCCATAGAGAAATTCCTCCCCCTCCCCAAAGCGATTAATCCAGGCTGTGCAGGAACACAAGGCTTGCGTCGCTTGCATTGCACACAACACGAGGTAGTGAGGGGAGGGGGGGAAATTGCCCCACTCATCCCACGGGCCTGGCCTGGGCCCCGGGCTGCTTCTTTCCGCTTCTTTCTTCTGCTTTTGGCTGCACGCAAGGAAAGCAGCCAAAGTCTTTCTTTCTCTCCCCCAAACTCCGCCAGAAATGAGTCTTTGGGACTCTGCAAGGCCTCCTGCTCCAAGAGGCTCACAAAAAATCATTTCTGGCGGAGTTTGGGGGAGAGAAAGAAAGACTTCTGCGGCTTCTGCTGCTTTCCTTGCATGAAGCCAAAAGTCTCTCTCTCCCTCCCTCTCTCTCTCCCTGAGAACAGAGCTGGAGACGGTATCCTGCGATCCCCAATAAAGAATGATCGATCGGTAGGAAAACAGGGTGGGGATTTTCCTGCAGACTTTTTTTTTTTGGGGGTTTCCCAGGTCTCTGGTCCGCGGGATTTAAAATGAGGACTTTGGTGGTCCCTGAGGTCCCAAAAGGTTGGCGACCCCAGTTTAGGGCCTGGGAAATAAGATTCTTGCATGTTTCACGCTGAAAAAAAAAAGCAGCCTGTTTTCTTTATAAATAGAGCTTGCCTTTCACACCTGGCACTTTCTGAAATTTTCTCGGGGGTGCAGTGTGGCTTAGAGATGGAGCCCTCGCCTCACAATCAAGAGGCTGTGAGTTCGATCCCTGGTTAGAGGCAGATATTTCTCCGTCCGGGGCACACGGAGAAATATATATATATATATATCCGCTGAGCAAAACTCCGCATTGGTGACGGGAAGGGCATCCGGCCATTCAAGCACTCTGCCAGCCTAGCTCTATTCAGTTGCTCAGTACTTTCTACCCCAGCAAGGAATGATTGAGATCATTCGAGGAAGAGGAATTCTTCCGTAATGACTTTTTACTGTTTTCCCCGCAATAAATTGGAGCCCTGGGAAATATATTTAAGAAAGATAGCTTCCTTACCTGCTGAGATCTCTCTCCCGTTCTCCTTCGCAGCATCCAAATCAAACAGGTTGAGGTGAAGGGCTCAGAGGCTTCGTTTTCAAAAGACAAAGGGGTCAGACTGGCCATCCGAAATGCTCAGGTTGTGTTCACTAGCAACTGGGCGGTCAAACATTTATTTGGGTAAGTACTTTTTTTTTGCGGGAAATGTTGGGTCGTGAAAGGTTTGCAAGAGGGCCTGAGGAAGGGAGCCCATTTAGGCAAGTGATAGATTTGGGGTTGGCTTGAACCCATTACGGAAGAATAAAGTGGGTAAAGGGACCTCGGAGGTCTTCTAGTCTGACCCCTCGCTCAAGCAGGAGGCCCTACACCGCACCAAACAAAGGGTTGTCCAATTTCTTCTCGGGACCCTCCAGTTGATGGAGCACCCACAACGTCTGGTGGCAAGCAGTCCCACTGGTTAATTTGTTCTCACCGTCGTCACGCAATTTCTCCTCAGTTCTAGGTTGCTTCTGTCCGTTTTCGTTCGGTGCTTCCTGTCCGGCCTTCCGGTTCTTAGGAGAATAGGTTGCCCACCGGCTTCTTTGGGGCAGCCCCCCCCCCCCCAATATTGGAAGGCTGCTATCCTAACCCCCTCTTGAGAAGAGCGTCCATGAATGTCAAGGTCCTTCAAGAGAAGCCAAGCTGTCCACAGCTGCTTCCAATGTAGGTTGGGTAGAAATCCTAAGGGATGGATCCCTCAAAAATCGGGACTTCCAAGTTGCACCTCTTTGGTGCCGATGGAGGGAACCTAGGTCCGAAAATGATCCGGTTGCATCCCATTGTTGATTGTCCCTCAATCAAGGTTAGGAGGCATTCATTTGGGGGTCTTTCGGAGCCGCCTTCGCTCAGACATTAGACCTGTTCCTTCTTTATATCATGTCTGGAATGAGGGCGACGTCAGCGCTTCCTTGTGGAAAAGATGAAGAAACCGGTCGGTCCTTCCGATGTTTACGTTTCTATTCATGGGGACTTTACTGATACCAGTAGAAGCGAAGGTTTGGTTGAACGGGGGTGTGCTGGGTGCTCCGTGAGGTTGGTTGGTTTCCCCACAGATGTATCATGATCGCGTTAGGATCACATCCCCTTCTAGCACGGATGAGGTTACCTAGTTGGGTCGTGAAAGGTTTGCAAGAAAAACCACCCAGTTCAGAGAGGACCCAGCGCTCCTCCTCTCCTCTTCCTGCACCATCACCTCCTCCTCCTCCTCCTCCTCCTCTCCACAAACCCCACTCCCTTCTAGCACAGATGAGGTTACTTAGTTGGATCATGAAACGTCTGCAAGAAAACCACCAAGCACAGAGAGAGAAGCGAGGAACCCGGTCCTCTTCCTCCCCCTCCTCTTCCTCCTCCTCCTCTTCCTCCTCTTCCTCTTTCTCCTCTTCCTCCTCCTCCTCTTCCCCTCCTCTTCCTCCTCTTCCTCTTTCTCCTCTTCCTCTTTCTCATCTTCTTCCTCCTCCTCTTCCCCTCCTCTTCCTCTTTCTCCCTCTTTTTCTCGTCTTCCTCCTTCTCCTCTTCCCCCTCTTCCTCTTTCTCCTCTTCCTCTTTTTCTCGTCTTCCTCCTTCTCCTCTTCCCCTCTTCCTCCTCTTCCTCTTTCTCCTCTTCCTCTTTTTCTCATCTTCCTCCTTCTCCTCTTCCCCTCTCTTTCTCCTCTTCCTCTTTCTCCTCTTCCTCTTTTCTCCTCTTCCTCCTCTTCCCCCTCTTCTTCCTCCTCCTCCTCTTCCTCCTCCTCCTCCTCCTCCTCCTCTCCACAAACCCCACTCCCTTCTAGCACAGATGAGGTTACTTAGTTGGATCATGAAACGTCTGCAAGAAAACCACCAAGCACAGAGAGAAAGCGAGGAACCCGGTCCTCTTCCTCCCCTCCTCTTCCTCCTCCTCCTCTTCCTCCTCTTCCTCTTTCTCCTCTTCCTCCTCCTCCTCTTCCCCTCCTCTTCCTCCTCTTCCTCTTTCTCCTCTTCCTCTTTCTCATCTTCTTCCTCCTCCTCTTCCCCCTCCTCTTCCTCTTTCTCCCTCTTTTTCTCGTCTTCCTCCTTCTCCTCTTCCCCCTCTTCCTCTTTCTCCTCTTCCTCTTTTTCTCGTCTTCCTCCTTCTCCTCTTCCCCTCTTCCTCCTCTTCCTCTTTCTCCTCTTCCTCTTTTTCTCATCTTCCTCCTTCTCCTCTTCCCCCTCCTCTTTCTCCTCTTCCTCTTTCTCCTCTTCCTCTTTTTCTCCTCTTCCTCCTCTTCCCCCTCCTCTTCCTCCTCCTCCTCTTCCTCCTCCTCCCCTCCTCCTCCTCCTCCCCTCCCCCTCCTCCCCTCCCCCTCTCCCTTCTAGCCCTGAAGATTTCAACCAAGGTGGGTCATCCCCCAATTCTCTCCCCCTCTCCCCATAGACAGGATAACGGCACCCTCCAGACGGACATTGCTGTGCGCTCCCTCTCGGTCCTCCTTGGGCTGGACGTGGATGAGGGCGGATGGCCTGAGGTTCGGTCCCTCAGCTGCTCGGCCGACGTTCTGGACCTCGACTTGATGTTCTCTGGGCCCAACAGGTAGGCCACCAACCCCACCATCCTCATTTTCCGTCGTTACCACCTCCACCGTCCAAAGCAAGCCCTCGGGAACGACTCCATTCCCAGGAGAGCACAAGTTAGCCCTCGCGTTGTGGCCAGAACTTCCGTCGCTAAGTGGGTTGGTCCTCCTTCAGTGAGGTTGGCCCCATTTTACCACCTTCCCTGCCGCCATTGTTAAGCGAATCCCCGCAGTTGTGAAGTTAGTTTGCACGGTCGTTAAGTGAATCGGGCTCTACCATTGGCCAGAAGGTCGCAAAAAGGAGATCACGTGACCCCCAGGACCCTGCGACTGGCGTAAATATGAGTCAGTGGCCACGTCGTGCTGCAATGGTCGTAAGTGTGAAAAATAGTCCTAACTGATAGAATATAGAACAGAACAGAACAGAACAGAACTGAACAGAACAGAACAGAACAGAACAGAACAGAACAGAACAGAGTAGAGTAGAGTAGAGTAGAGTAGAGTAGAGTAGAGTAGAGTAGAGTAGAGTAGAGTAGAATAAAATAGAATAGAAAGAAAATATGGAATGGAATAGAATAGAATAGAACAGAATAAAACAGAACAGAATATAATAGAATAAAGTAGAACAGAATAGAATAATGAATAGAATGGAATAAAATAGACTAATTAAAAATAGAATAGAAATAGAAATAATAGGAATAGAAGTAGTAATAGAAACAGAAATAGAATAGAATACAGAGTTGGAAGGGACCTTAGAGGTCTTCTAGTCTAACCCCTTGCTCAGGCAGGAGACCCTCTACCATTTCAGTCAAACGGTTGTCCAATCTCTCCTTCAAAACCTCCCCACCAGGATGGCCCCTTCTTCCACCTCCTCCTCTTCTTAGGCAACGGGCAGGAGTCCCCTCTGATCAAGCCTCCCCTGTGAGGCCATCTATCCTAGCCCCCGTTCCGCTTTCCTTTTGTAAGACCGCCCCCCGCTGAAACCCCCTCATCAAAAGCCGTGGCAGTGACCGGGCTGTGTGGCTGAGCCCATTTAACAGATGAACAGAGTGGGAAAGGGACCTTGGAGGTCATCTAGTCCAACCCTCTCCCGCCCAAGCAGGAGACCCTACACCAATTTCTGAAAGAGGGCAGGCCAGCCTCTTCTGGAAAGCCTCCAGGGGTGAAGCTCCCACAACTTCTGAATACCAGAATCATAATAGAGTTGGAAGGGACCTTGGAGGTCATCTAGTCCAAACCCTCCCGCCCAAGCAGGAGACCCTACACCAATTTCTGACCGAGGGCAGTCCAGCCCCTTCTTGGAAGCCTCCAGGGATGAAGCTCCCACAACTTCTGAAGGCAAATTTCTGTTCCATGGGTTGATGGTTTCTCACTGTCTGTAAATTCCTCCTTATTTCCAGGTTGAATCTCTTTTTAATTTCATACTGAGATGCTTTCTTTCTTGCAGCGGTGTCTACAATTGGATCTCCCAAAGGATCAAGAGGACCCTGATCTCCGACTTCAACCAAGAGGTAAGATTGGGTGTCCCTTCCTCTCAAGACCAGGCCCTTCCGTTGACCGGGGTCAAAAGCCATCTTCATTGCTCCACCAAACGTCGTTTCCTTACCAGCCTTCTGGCTGGCTGGCTGTCCTATCTACTGTATTTCTTTCTATATTTGTTGTCTCTATCATCTATGTATGTATGTATGTTTCTATCTGTGTATCTATCTATCGATCTGTCTGTCTGTCTGTCGTCTGCCTGCCTGCCTGCCTGTCCGTCCATCCGTCCGTCCGTCCATCCATCCATCCATCTCTATCTATCATCTATCTATCTATCTATCTATCTATCTATCTATCTATCTATCTATATCTATCTATTCTATCTGTCTGTCTGTCTGTCTGTCTGTCAATCTATCTATCTATCTATCTATCCATCCATCTATCTAATCTATTCTATCTATCATCTCCCTCCCTCCATATTTCTCTTTCTCTCTCTCTCTAATCTATCTATCTATATCTATCTATCTATCTATCTATCTATCTATCTATCTATCTATCTATCTATCTATCTATCTATCTATCTATCTATCTATCTATCTATCTATCTATCTACCTATCTATCATCTACCTGTCTATCTATCTATCTATCTATCATCCATCTCATCAATCTATCTATCTATCTATCTATCTATCTATCTATCATCTATCTATCTATCTATCTATCATCTATCTATCTACCTATCTATCATCTATCTATCTATCTATCTATCTATCTATCTATCTATCTATCCATCTATCTATATCTGTCTATCTATCTATCTATCTATCTATCTATCTATCTATCTATCTATCTATCTATCTACCTATCTATCATCTATCTATCTATCTATCTATCTATCTATCTATCTATCTATCTATCTATCTATCTATCTATCTATCTATCTATCTATCTATCCATCTATCTCTATCTGTCTATCTATCTATCTATCTATCTATCTATCTATCTATCTATCTATCTATCTATCATCTATCTATCTATTCTATCTATCTATCTATCTATTCTGTCTGTCATCTGTCTAATCATCTCCCTCCCTCCATCATTATCCATCTATCATCTACCTACCTACCTACCTACCTACCTGCCTATCGTCACCTATTCTATATCTGGTGGCACAGTGATTAGAAATCAGTACTGAAGGCTGTGACTGCCCACAGTCTGGAGTTCGATCCTGACCGGCTCAAGGTTGACTCGTCCTTCCGTCCTTCCTGAGGTCGGTAAAAAGAGGACCCAGACCGTTAAAGGGCTGGAAAACCCCGTGAAGCGGCCCATAAGTCCACTATTGCTATTCCTCTGAGTGACTTTTGTCAGTGACGTAACTTGGAAGGGTCCCTAATGAACGGTCACGAGTCAAGGACTACCTGTCAGCGATGAGTTTGCTCCTCTGTCAGCACACTTATCGGGAAGCGAACGGAAACCACACAGAGCCCAGCTCAGGTCTTCCGGCGTGTGTGAAATCTACACCTGTGAAATGATCGGTGTCGGATTCTTGGCCGGCGCTTGGTTCTCATGGAGCCTTTGGAGACGGGATCTATGAGAAGGGCAAGAGGAGACGTTTCCCGTGGCTTCAACAAATAGACCGTCTTTCATTAGAGAGCCCAATTTTATCTTTTCGGCTTGTTAGCACCGAGATTATTTTTCCCAAGGTCCTTTCTCTGAATTTTGAAGTAGGTGCGGGCGGGTTAGGAGGGAGAGCTCGGCTGCTTTTTTCCCCAGCCAGGTGGAATGCACAGGTGTCGTTCGATATTTTCCCAGCCGCCTCCTGCGTCCTGACGCAGAAGGTGGGCGGGTGCAGGTGGAAGGGATTTCAATCAAAGGGCTCACCTGTCTGAAGGTGACAGAAGGCGGCGAACAGGTGAGGGGCTGGATAGATAGGTAGCCAGCCTAAAAATGGTCCATCCGCCATCCTCACCTTTACCTGCTCATCCTGTCCGGTTTGCACACTGTTTTTTTTTTCATTCCAAGGAGTTCAAGGTCACATTGTCCTCCCTTTAGTGTAGGCTGGGATGAAAAAAGAGGGTGACGATACCGAAAATGATGACCAGGTGAGGTGATGACCTCCAGGCCTTTCCTGACTTACAGCCCTTTGTTTAGTAATGGCTCAAAGTCACAACAGTCAAAAAAGGAGAAGGGAGGAGGAGGAGGAGGAGGAGGAAGAGGAGGAGGAGGAGAAGAGGGGGAGAAGAAGAGGAGGAGGTGGAGGAGGAAGAGAAGAGGAGAAGAAGAATAGGAGGAGGTAGAGGAAGAGGTGGAAGAGGAGGAGAAGAGGAGGACGAGGAGAAGAAGAAGAGGTGAAGAAGAAGTGGAGGGAGGAGAAGAAAAAGAAGAGGAGGAGGAGGAGAGGCGGAGGTGGAGGAGGAGGGAGGTGGAGGAGGAGAAGAAGGGGAGGAGGAGAAGAAGGGGAGGAGGAGAAGAAGAGGAAGAAGAGGAGGAGGTGGAGAAGGAGAAGAAGGAGGAGGAGGAAGAGGAGAAGAAGAAGAGGGGGAGAAGAAGAAGAGGAGGTGGAGGAGGAAGAGAAGAGGAGAAGAAAAGGAGGAGGTAGAGGAAGAGGTGGAGGAGGAGGAGAAGAAGAAGAGGTGGAGAAGAAGTAGAGGAGGAGGAGAAGTGGAGGAGAAGAAGAAAAAGAAGAGGAGGAGGAGGAGAGGCGGAGGTGGAGCAGGAGGAAGAGGAGAGGAGGAGGTGGAGGAGGAGGAGAAGAAAAAGAAGAGGTGGAGGAGGAGAAGTCCTTATCCTACAACCATTCATTTACTGACCATTTGAAGTTACAATGGACCTGAAAAAAAGGGACTCGTGACCATATTTCACACTTAACAACCGTTGCAACATCCCCGCGGTCCCATGATCAGAACTCGGTGCATTCAGCCATTGACTCGGATCTGCGACGGTTTGCAGGGTCCCCGGGGGTGGGGTGGGTGTCACATGATCCCCTTTTGCAACTTTCTGACAAGCAACGAGGAAGCCCGATTCACTTAACAGCCGTGTGTCAACAGCCATGACAGGAAAGAGAGTAAAAAGGGGGCAGAATTCCCTTAACAACTTAGAAATTGACGAGGAAACGAAATGGGGGCGGCTCCATTGTGGTTGTAAGTCGAAGACGTCCTGCATAGAGTATCGGGTGATAATTGAGGGGTTGGGAATTTAGGCGTCAACTTGGACCTGTCCGGAGGACGTCAGAGACCAGATGTCAGAGCGGCCATTTCACGCTGGCGCATTTCCTCGCTGCCATAAACTTTGGGGGAAGGGACCTGGATGAGAAAGGGGAGTGGGTCGGGTCGGGATTCAGCCGGTTTGGCCCAGTTCTATCGAACCGGTTATTCAATTTACATCTGGTTCACCGAACTGATAGTTGAACCGACCGGAGTCTCCATGTGGCCCATTTTGGATGCTGGGTAAGTGCCGGGTGCGCACGGAGGCTCTGGGTGGGCGAAAAACGGGCCAAACGGGCCAGAAGTCTGGAAATGGGTCTGTTTCTGGCTTCCGGAGGGCCTCTGGAGCCCAGGGGCGGCCATTTTCTCCCTCCCAGAAGCCCGAGGGAAGCCTCGGGATTCTGGGGAAAGCAAAAAATGGGCTGAACTGGAAGTTTTGGAAGTCCGGAAACAGGCTTGTTTCCGGCTTCCGGAGAGCCTCCTGAGTCTGAGGGAGGTTGTTTTCACCTTCCCAGAGGCCTGAGGGAAGCCTCCGGACTGGGGAAGGGGAAAAATGGGCTGAACTGGAAGTTTTGGAAGTCCGGAAACAGGCTTGTTTCCGGCTTCCGGAGAGCCTCCTGAGTCTGAGGGAGGTTGTTTTCACCTTCCCAGAGGCCTGAGGAAGCCTCCGGACTGGGGAAGGGGAAAAATGGGCTGAACTGGAAGTTTTGGAAGTCCGGAAACAGGCTTGTTTCCGGCTTCCGAGAGAGCCTCCTGAGTCTGAGGGAGGTTGTTTTCACCTTCCCAGAGGCCTGAGGGAAGCCTCCGGACTGGGGAAGGGGAAAAAATGGGCTGAACTGGAAGTTTTGGAAGTCCGGAAACAGGCTTGTTTCAGCTTCTGGAGGGCCTCCTGAGCCCAGGGAAGTTGTTTTCTCACTCCCAGAGGCCTGAGGGAAGCCTCCGGACTGGGGAAGGGGAAAAATGGCCTGAACTGGAAGTTCTGGAAGTCCGGAAACGGGCCTGTTTCAGCTTCTGGAGAGCCTCCTGAGTCTGAGGGAGGTTGTTTTCACCTTCCCAGAGTCCTGAGGGAAGCCTCCGGACTGGGGAAGGGGAAAAAATGGTCTGAACTGGAAGTTCTGGAAGTCCAGAAATGGGCCTGTTTCCAGTTTCTGGAGGGCCTCCGGAGCCTGAGGGAGGTTGTTTTCACCCTCCCAGAGGCCTGAGGAAGCCTCCGGACTGCGGAAGGGGGAAAATGGGCTGAACTGGAAGTTCTGGAAGTCCAGAAACGGGCCTGTTTCCAGTTTCTGGAGGGCCTCCGGAGCCTGAGGGAGGTTGTTTTCACCCTCCCAGAGGCCTGAGGAAGCCTCCGGATTGGGGAAGCGGGAAAATGGCCTGAATTGGAAGTTCTGGAAGTCTGGAAATGGGCCTGTTTCCAGTTTCCGGAGGGCCTTCGGAGCCCGAGGGAAGTTGTTTTCTCCTTCCCGGAAGCCTGAGGGAAGCCTCCGGACTCTGGGGAAGGGGGAAAATGGCTGAACCTGAACTTCCGGTAGGCCACACCCACCATGGTTATGCCCACCCAAGCAACCAAGGCAGAGAACCGGTTGCTGGGATTTTTGAACCTCACCCGTTAACTGCTCACCGTACCTTCTCGCAACACAACATCAGATAGCTGGGCACAGTGTGCAACGGCACACAGTTGAAGAGACCGTTCCCAAAACATTTTATTGGAATATGATTGGACAAAGGGAAGCCAGCAATGAGAAGGGACTCAGGGGAGGAAAGTTACGCGGGTAAAATTTGGCGTGTGAATCTCAGTTTCTGGCTTTGCTAGATTGTCATCCCCTTGAAAATGGAATTGAGGGTCTCTCCTGTTTCAAGGGCCAAGTTGGGGCAGGACTGACACTAGAGAATTGCAAAAGTGTTTTTTCTGTGCTGGCCGCCTCTTCTTCTCCTTCGTGAACAGGTTTTCCTTCTCTTCCAGGTGTGCGTCGAGGTCAAGAAATCCATTGACCGTTTTTCACACAATTTGAGAAATGCAGAGGGTGAGTAGGCCTACCACCATCCAGCTCAAACTCAGCTTCCGGGGCTCTATCCGATCTTGAATGTTGTTCCCTTTTGTTCTTCTCTAGTCTGGGCCCAGATAGATCCCATTGCAGGGTTCAACTATTCCTTGGTGAGCAAACCAGAGATTGCAGAGGATCGATGTAATCTGGACTTCAAGGTAATCCCCAATCTCCGTCGATCTGTGATTGGTTGATCCCGCAATTATTTTTTAATCTGCAATGAGTGCAGAGAAGAGCAACTAGGGTGAATAAAGGCCTGGAGGCTAAAACATACGATGAACAGTTGCAGGAACTGGGCCTGGCTAGTCTAGGGAAGAAGAGAAGGACCAGGGGAGACAGGAGAGCATCTTCCAATATTTGAGGGTGTGGGGGGTTGGACTAGATGACCTACAAGGTCCCTTCCAACTCTGTTAATCTGACTTTAATCTGATTTTAATGAAAAGAAGGACCAGGAGAGACAGGAGAGCATCTTCCAATATTTGAGGGAGGGGCTGCCCCAGAGAGGAGGAAGGGGGTCAAGCTATTCTCCAAAGCACCTTTGAAGGCAGGACAAAAATCAACAGATGGAAACCGATCAAAGAGAGAAGTAACCAGAAATTCAGGAGAGGTTTCCTAACAGTGAGGACAATTAACCAGTGGAACAGCCTGCCACTAGAAGTTGTTGGCGCTCCATTACTAGAAGTTTTCAGGAAGAGACTGGACTACCTTTTGTCTGAAATTATATGGGGTCTCCTACTTGAGTGGGGGTTTCAGACAAAAGGCTCTCCAATCTCCTCCTTCTCCTCCTCCTCCTCCTCCTCCTCCTCTTCTTTCCTCCTCCTCCTCCTCCTCCTCTTCCTCCTCCTTCCTCCTCCTCTTCCTCCTCCTCCTCCTCCTCCTCCTCCTCCTCCTCCTCTTCTTCTTCTCCTCTTCCTCCTCCCCCCTCCTCCTCTTCCTCCTCCTCCTCTCCTCCTCCCCCCTCCTCCTCTTCCTCCTCCTCCTCTCCTCCTCCTCCTTCTTTTTCTTACTCTCCTCTTCTTCCCCACCTCCTCTTCTCTCTTCTGCTTCTCCTTTTTCTTCTCCTCCTCCTCCTCTTCCTCCTCCTCCCCCCTCCTCCTTTTTCTTACTCTCCTCTTCTTTCTTCTCCTTCTCCTTTTTCTTCTCCTCCTCCTCCTCCTCCCCCTCCCCCTCCTCTTTTACCACTTCAGACGTCAACAATTAGGCCCTTTTGGCCCCTAGGGAGAAAGTCACACGTGGAACGTAGTTTTCCACCGGTTGGAAGGGAAAGGAATCCCTTGCACGTTTCCGCTCTTGTCTTTCAGGGGGAGTTCTTCTTGTTGGAAGGGCACCAAAGAAGCCCCCTCGTGCCCACCCCCCTCGTCCTCCCCAAGCGGTCGAGCTCCATGGTTGTCATAGGAATCTCCGATTTTTTGGTCAACTCAGCAGCCTTTGCGTATTTCTCTGGAAATATGTTACGGGTGAAATACACCGACAAGACGGTAAGAGTCCTGCAGGGGTTAGCCCAGCTTGAAGGAGACTGGGAAGGGGAAGAAGGTGGAGGACGAGGACTGGGGAGAGGAGGAGGAGGAGTGGGAGGAAGGAAGAAGAAAAGAGGAAAGAGGAAGAGGAGAAGAAGAGGAAGAGAAGGAGTGGGGAGAGGAGCAGGGCTGGGAGGAAGGAGGAGGAAGAGGAGAAGGAGGAAGAAAGGGGAAGGAGGAAGAGGAGAAAGAAGAAGAGGAGAAAAGAAGAAGAGAAGGAAGGGGAAGAAGGAGGAGGAGTGGGAGGAAGGAAGAAGAGAAGAGGAAAGAGGAAGAGGAAGAGGAGAAGGAGGAAGAGAAGGAGTGGGGAGAGGAGCAGGGCTGGGAGGAAGGAGGAGGAAGAGGAGAAGGAGGAAGAAAGGGGGAAGGAGGAAGAGGAGGAAGAGGAAGAGGAGAAAAGAAGAAGAGAAGGAAGGGGAAGAAGGAGGAGGAGTGGGAGGAAGGAAGAAGAGAAGAGGAAGGAGGAAGAGGAAGAGGAGAAGGAGGAAGAGTAGGAGTGGGGAGAGGAGCAGGAGGGGGGAGGAAGGAAGAGGAAGAGGAGAAGGAGGAAGAAAGGGGAAGGAGGAAGAGGAGGAAGAGGAAGAGGAGAAAAAGAAGAGAAGGAAGGGGAAGAAGGAGGAGGAGGGAGGAAGGAAGAAGAGAAGAGGAAGGAGGAAGAGGAAGAGGAGAAGGAGGAAGAGTAGGAGTGGGGAAGGAGGAAGAGTAGGAGTGGGGAGAGGAGCAGGGGTGGGAGGAAGGAGGAGGAAGAAGAGAGGAGGAAGAAAAGGGAGAGGAGGAAGAGGAAGAGGAGAAAGAAGAAGAAGAAGGAAGGGGAAGAAGGAGGAGGAGTGGGAGGAAGGAAGAAGAGGAAGGGGAAGGAGAAAGAGGAAGGGGAGAAAAAAAAGAAGAGAAGGAAGGGGAAGAAGGAGGAGGAGTGGGAGGAAGGAAGAAGAGAAGAGGAAGGAGAAAGAGGAGAATGAGGAAGAGAAGGAGAGGGGGAAGGAGGAAGAGTAGGAGTGGGGAGAGGAGCAAGGGTGGGAGGAAGGAGGAAGAAAGAGGAGAAGGAGGAAGAAAGTGGGAAGGAGGAAGAGGAGGAAGAGGAAGAGGAGAAAGAAGAAGAGAAGGAAGGGGAAGGAGGAGGAGGAGTGGGAGGAAGGAAGAAGAGAAGAGGAAGGAGGAAGAGAAGGAGAGGAGAAGGAGGAAGAGTAGGAGTGGGAGAGGAGCAGGGGTGGGAGGAAGGAGGAGGAAGAGGAGGGAGGAAGAAAAGGGGAAGGAGGAAGAGGAGGAAGAGGAGAAAAGAAGAAGAGAAGGAAGGGGAAGAAGGAGGAGTGGGAGGAAGGAAGAAGAGAAGGGGAAGGAGAAAGAGGAGGGGAGAAAAAAAAAGAAGAGAAGGAAGGGGAAGAAGGAGGAGAAGTGGGAGGAAGGAAGAAGAGAAGAGGAAGGAGAAAGAGGAGAATGAGGAAGAGAAGGAGAGGGGAAGGAGGAAGAGTAGGAGTGGGGAGAGGAGCAAGGGTGGGAGGAAGGAGGAAGAAGAGGAGAAGGAGGAAGAAAGTGGGAAGGAGGAAGAGGAGGAAGAGGAAGAGGAGAAAAGAAGAAGAGAAGGAAGGGAAGGAGGAGGAGGAGGGGGAGGAAGGAAGAAGAGAAGAGGAAGGAGGAAGAGAAGGAGAGGAGAAGGAGGAAGAGTAGGAGTGGGAGAGGAGCAGGGTGGGAGGAAGGAGGAGGAAGAGGAGGGAGGAAGAAAAGGGAAGGAGGAAGAGGAGGAAGAGGAGAAAAGAAGAAAGAGAAGGAAGGGGAAGAAGGAGGAGGAGTGGGAGGAAGGAAGAAGAGAAGGGGAAGGAGAAAGAGGAAGGGGAGAAAAAAAGAAGAGAAGGAAGGAAGGGAAGAAGGAGGAGGAGTGGGAGGAGGGAGGAGGGAGGGGAAGAGGAAGGGAAGGCAAAGAAGGAGGAGGAGGAGGAGGAGGAGGGATTGAGAAAGGAGGAGGAAGAAGGAGGAGACTCCTTTCTCCGTAATGGTAGAGGGTCTCATGTTTGAGCAGGGGGTTGGACTAGATGACCTCAAGGGCCCTTGCAACTCAGTGTTTCTCTGCTCTGAACAAACCCATTCCCCTTTCAGATACCCAAAAGGGTCCCCTTTCGCTTGAATACGCAGCACATCGGAGCCCTCATACCGGAGGTGAGAATCCGGCAGGGCTCGATTGCTGGCGGGGAGGCGGGGGGAGATCGTGGGATCTCGGCTGGATCTCCGGCCCTGAACCTCCGCTCTTCTTCCTCCTCCTCCTCCTCCTCCTCGTCTCCAGCTGAAGAGGCAGTTTCCAGGGATGCCCATGGAGCTGCACCTGGCAGCCCAGAAGGAGCCGAAGCTGCACTTCCACCCGGGGGGCCTGGATGCCGTCGTCCTGGGCCGGGCCGAGGCCTTCGTGGTGATGCCCAACAGCAGCCGGGTGCCCGTCTTCACCCTCCACGTCGTAAGCATCGGGGCCGGGGAAGGAGGCCGGCTGGGCAGAGGGAGGAACGGAAGGAGAAGTCGGCCCCGGGGTGAACGGCCTGTGAGATTAGAAGAAAGCGGGGGGGGGAGGGAGGAAGAGGAGAAGAAGAGAAAGAGAAGAGGGGAATAGGAAAAAGGAAGAGGAAGAGGAAAAGGAAGAGGTGGAGGAAAAGGAGAGGACGAGGGGAATAGGAGAAAGGAGGAGGAAGAGGAAAAGGTGGAGGAAGAGGAAGAGGGGAATGGAGGAAATAGGCAGGAAGAGGAGAAGAAGAGAAAGAGAAGAGGGGAATAGGAAAAAGGAAGAGGAAGAGGAAAAGGAAGAGGAAGAGGAAAAGGAAGAGGTGGAGGAGGGAGAGGGGAATGGAGGAAATAGGCAGGAAGGCTAGGAGGAGGAAGAGAAGAGGAGGAGGAAGAGGAGAGGAAGAGAAGAGGGGAATGGAAATAGGACAAAGGAGGAGGAGGAAGAGTGAAAGGAAGAGGTGGAGGAAGAGGGAGAGGGGAATGGAGGAAATAGGCAGGAAGGCTAGGAGGAGGAAGAGAAGAGGAGGAGGAAGAGGAGAGGAAGAGAAGAGGGGAATGGGGGAAATAGGACAAAGGAGGAGGAGGAAGAGTGAAAGGAAGAGGTGGAGGAAGAGGGGAATGGAGGAAATAGGCAGGAAGGCTAGGAGGAGGAAGAGAAGAGGAGGAGGAAGAGGAGAGGAAGAGAAGAGGGGAATGGGGGAAATAGGACAAAGGAGGAGGAGGAAGAGTGAAAGGAAGAGGTGGAGGAAGAGGGAAAGGGGAATGCAGGAAATAGGAGGGAGGGTTAGGAGGAGGAAGAGAAGAGGTGGAAGAGGAAATAGGAGAGAGAGAGAGGTCAAGGAGGAAGAAAAAAAGGAAGAAGGGGAAGAAGGAAGAGAGGAAGAGAAGAGGAAGAGGTGGAAGAGGAAGTAGCAGGAGGAGGAAGAGGAAGGTGGAGGAGGAAAAGAAGAGAAAGAAGAAGAGGTGGGACAGGATAGAGGAGGGAGGAGGAAGAGAAGGAAGAAGAGGAAGGAAGAGTAAAGGAAGAGAAGTGGGAGAGGAACAGAAGAGGTGGAAGAGGAAGGAGGAGAGGGGCGGAGGAGGAGAAAGGAGGAAGGAGAAAGAGGAGGAAGGAGGTTCCCAACACAGAGGGTCCAGGGAACACGCATCGAACACGCATGTCAATAAGACTCGGTCTTACTCGATCCCGTGCACTTCGGAGGGTTTCCTGGAAGGGGCTTCCTCAGTCCCCCTTCTTGGGAGTCAAAGACCCCCAGGCCAATGCTGGCTTCTCCCCCTCCTCCTTGGAGGCTACTCGGGGCTCTTCTACACCTGAACCTACGTTTCCTTCCGACTCCTAGGACTGCAACTTCACGGGACAGATCTTTCTGGAAGGCGTCCCCTCGGGCAACTCCTTCGCCAAGGTCGGGGGCTCGGTGGCCCTCAAAGGGTGAGTCCCCCCCCTCTCTCCTCGCACCCCTTCCCCTTTCCGTCTTCCCCAAGCATTTCTTCCGTTTGCAGGACGCCCTTAATCAGAGTTGGAAGGGACCTTGTAGGTCATCTAGTCCAACCCGCCGCCCAAGCGGGAGACCCTACACCATTTCTGACAGAGGGCAGTCCAATCTCTTCTTAAAAGTCTCCAGGGATGATTGATATAGATTACAGATAATCGGAGTAGGAAGGGACCTTGTAGGTCATCTAGTCCAACCCACCGCCCAAGCAGGAGACCCTACACCATTTCTGACAGAGGGCAGTCCAATCTCTTCTTAAAAGTCTCAAGGGATGATTGATGTAGATTACAGATAATCAGAGTAAGAAGGACCTTAGGTCATCTAGTCCAACCCGCCGCCCAAGCAGGAGACCCTACACCATTTCTGACAGAGGGCAGTCCAATCTCTTCTTAAAAGTCTCAAGGGATGATTGATGTAGATTACAGATAATCAGAGTAAGAAGGGACCTTGTAGGTCATCTAGTCAACCCGCCGCCCAAGCAGGAGACCCTACACCATTTCTGACAGATGGCAGTCAAATCTCTTATTGAAAGTCTCAAGGGATGATTGATATAGATTACAGATAATCAGAGTAGGAAGGGACCTTGCAGGTCATCTAGTCCAACCCACCGCCCAAGCAGGAGACCCTACACCATTTCTGACAGATGGCAGTCCAATTAGGACCATCCATTTAGCAGATACGTTACAAAGGCAGGAACTTTACAAACAGTCCTCACACATTTAAAAAACTGTTGCAGCATCCCACGAGCACGTTATAAAAGTTAAGTTGGCCAACATAAAGGTGGCATAATTAAAAAGGAAAAAAAGGGGGATAAATAATGGGCAATATAAATTAACATGAATCTATGAATGATTGGCTGAATTACATTATACATTTGTTAAACATTGCAAAATAGGACCATCAATATAATAGTTATAACCAAAGAAGCGCTGTTAAGAATATAGAGATGGACATAAAATAATAGCTGGGAATACTGGGGGTAAAAAAGTTGATAAGATGTGTTCATATCAAACTAGATAAGAAAGCTAATCGTACCAATATGAAACTATTGTCATGTTGGTTGTTCAAATGTAAAATAACCTGGAACTACACTGTTCACACAATAATGTTTGGAGAAACAAAAAAATAAAAATGTATTTTTAAAAAAAATAAAAATTAAGATGCCCAACAACTTCTCAATCCGTCAATCAGAATAGAGCTGGAAGGGACCTTGGAGATCGTCTAGACCAACCCCCCTATATCAATTCCAAACAAGCAGCTTCTGGTGGCAAGTAGTTCCGCTGGTTAATTGTCCTCCCGACCAGGAAATTTCTCCTTGGTCTTAGATGTTGATGGAGATTCTCAGTCATCCCAAAGGTGCCTTATTTTTTTTTTCTGTTTTTTTTTTTCAAGAGGCTACTGGACTTTCTGGGTTTTCTTTGAAAACGTTTCACTTCTCATCCCAGAAGCTTCTTCAGCTCTGACTGGAGGGTGGATTAGTTAGAGCTGAAGAAGCTTCTTGCACAAGAAGCGAAACGCCTTCAAAGAGAAACCAAGAAAGTCCAGTTGCCTCTTGGGAAAAAAAAGAAGCACCTTTGAGACATCCTGGGTCCTAGATTGTAGGATGTAACGGTGTAGGGTCTCCTACTTGGGAAGGGGTTGGACTAGATGACCTACAAGGTCCCTTCCAACTCTGTTCATCTCTAATCTGTAAGGTTAGTCCTCTCATAGACCCCAGAGCATAGAATAATAGAGTTGGAAGGGACCTTTGGAGGTCTTCTACTCCAACCCCCTAACCCTATACCATTCCAGACCCATGGTGGTCTAATTTCTTCTTGCAAACCTCCAGTATTGTAGCACCTACAACTTCTGGTGGCAAGCAGTTCCGCCGGTTCATTCTTTTCACTGTTCTCAATGGAACGGAAGTTGCCCTCGGAAGTTGTGTGAGACTTTCAAGAAGAGACTGGACTGCCATCTGTCAGAAAGTGGTGCAGAGTCTCCGGTTTGGGCGGGTGGGGGTTGGACTAGATGATGGACTAGATGACCTCCAAGGCCCCTTTCCAACTCTGTTATTATTCTGTTATTCAGAAGTTGTGGGAGCTTCATCCCTGGAGGCTTTCAAGAAGAGGCTGGACTGCCCTCTTTCACATATGGTGTAGGGTCTCCTGCTTGGGTGGGTGGAGGGTTGGACTAGATGATCTCCACGGTCCCTTACAACTTGCTTATTCTTCAGAAGTTGGGAGTGTCACCCTGGAGGCTTTCAAGGGGAGACTGGACTGCCCTCTTTTACATTTGGTGTAGGGTCTCCTGCTTGGGCGGGGTTGGACTAGATGACCTCCAAGGTCCCTTTCCAACTCTGTTATTATTCTGTTATTCAGAAGTTGTGGGAGCTTCATCCCTGGAGGCTTTCAAGAAGAGACTGGACTGCCCTCTTTCAGAAATGGTGTAAGGTCTCCTGCTTGGGTGGGTGGAGGGTTGGACTAGATGACCTCCACGGTCCCTTGCAACTTGGTTATTATTCAGAAGTTGTGGGATTGTCATCCCTGGAGGTTTTCAAGGGGAGACTGGACTGCCATCTGTCAGAAATGGTATAAGGTCTCCCGCTTGGGTGCAGGGTTGGACTAGATGACCTCCAAGGTCCCTTTCCAACTCTGTTATTATTCTCTTATTCAGAAGTTGTGGGAGCTTCATCC
This sequence comes from Pseudonaja textilis, assembly GCF_049901715.1. Taxonomy (NCBI): domain Eukaryota; kingdom Metazoa; phylum Chordata; class Lepidosauria; order Squamata; family Elapidae; genus Pseudonaja; species Pseudonaja textilis. Next base: position 3,192,416 of record NC_141992.1, on the reverse strand, counting down.
CTGGAGGCTTTCCAGAAGAGACTGGACTGCCCTCTTTCACATATGGTGTAGGGTCTCCTGCTTGGGTGGGTGGAGGGTTGGACTAGATGACCTCCACGGTCCCTTACAACTTGGTTATTCTTCAGAAGTTGTGGGATTGTCATCCCTGGAGGCTTTCAAGGGGAGACTGGACTGCCACCTGTCAGAAATGGTATAGGGTCTCCCGCTTGGGTGGGGGTTGGACTAGATGACCTCCAAGGTCCCTTTCCAACTCTGTTATTATTCTGTTATTCAGAAGTTGTGGGAGCTTCATCCCTGGAGGCTTTCAAGAAGAGGCTGGGCTGCCCTCTTTCAAATATGGTGTAGGGTCTCCCGCTTGGGCGGGGGTTGGACTAGATGACCTACAAGGTCCCTTTCCAACTCTGATTAGCTCCAGGTTGCTTCTCTCCAGGGTTAGTTTCCACCTGTTGCTTCTTGTCCGGCCTTCAGGGGCTTTGGAGAATAGCTTGACCCCTCCCTCTTCTTTGGGGCAGCCCCCCCAAATATTGGAAGCCTGCTATCCTGTCCCCCCCAAGTCCTTCTTTTCATTAAACCAGAAATCCCCCATTCCTGCCACGGTTCTTCCTAATGTTTTCGCCTCCGTGGGAATCCCAGCTTCCTTCCCTTCAATGTGGGGCAGGGGCCGTGGGTTGCCCGGGGTGGGTGGGTGGGTGGGTGTCTGTCTTGGGGAGACCGCAACACAACCCCCACCCAGGCAAGGCTAACTGTCCTCTTGTGTGCCCCACACAGTTTGCGCTTGTCCCAGGCGTGGTCCAGCATTGGCGAGATCAAGGTGAGTGAGCCAAGAGAGCAGAAGACTTCACGCCAGTTGTTTGTGTGTGTGTGTGTGTGTGTGTGTGTGTGTGTGTGTGTGTGCTGGCAGTCCTCGATGTTACGGCCGTCCCTGGGATCCGAATGACCACTGCCCAGCCAGGCGGTCGTTAACCGAGGCATGGTTCCTTTTTAACAACCATTTTGGCCACGCCGGTGAAGCCCGTTGCAGGGAAAGGCGGTTCATGAGGGACAACAATTTGTTTAGGGTTACAAAGGCACCAGGGGAAAAAAAAAGGGACTTATGACCGTTTTTCACCCTTACGTCCATTTTGGTCCCGTGACCAAAATTCAGACCTCAGCAACTGATTCGGAGTTATGACGGTGGCCGTGTCCCCTGGAGGTCATGGGATCCCCCTTTTGCGACCTTTTGATGAGCAAAGTCAACAGGGAAGGACAGATTCATTGAACGACCACAGGACTCACTTAACAACTACAGGGATTCACTTAACAGCAGTGGCGAGAAAGATCGTAAAAAAGGGGCAACAGTCACTTCGCAAATGTTCCGCTTAACAACAGATGTTGGGCTTAATTGAGGTTGTAAGTCAAGGACTAATTCGAATCCTCACCTTACGACCACAATTGACCCCAAAATTCGTAATTAGAGCTGGGGGTTGGACTAGAAGACCTCTAAGGTCCCTTGCAGCTCTATTCTGATTGATTGGTTGATTGATTGAGCAAGGGTTGGTCTAGAAGACCTTCGGGGTCCCTTCCAGTTCTATTCTGATTGATTGATTGATTGATCGAACAGGGGGTTGGACTAGATGACCACTAAGATACCTTCCAGCTCTATTCTGATTGGTTGATTGATTGAGCAAGGGTTGGTCTTGAAGACCTTCAGGGTCCCTTCCAGTTCTATTCTGATTGATTGATTGATCGAGCAGGGGGCTGGACTAGATGACTTCCAAAGTCCCTTCCAGCTCCATTCTGATTGATCGATCGATCAATCGAACAGGGGCTTGGACTAGAAGACCTCCAGGGTCCCTTCGGGCTCTATTCTGATTGATTGATTGATCGAGCAGGGGTTTGGACTAGATGACTTCCAAGCTCCCTTCCAGCTCCATTCTGATTGATCGATCGATCAATCGAACAGGGGTTGGACTAGAAGACCTCCAGGGTCCCTTCGGGCTCTATTCTGATTGATTGATTGATCGAGCAGGGGCTGGACTAGATGACTTCCAAAGTCCCTTCCAGCTCCATTCTGATTGATCGATCGATCAATCGAACAGGGGGTTGGACTAGAAGACCTCCAGGGTCCCTTCGGGCTCTCTATTCTGATTGATTGATAGATTGAGCAGGGGGTTGGACTAGATGACCTCCAAGGTCCCTTCCAGCTCCATTCTGATTGATTGATTGATCGATCGAACAGGGGGCTGGACTAGATGACCTCCAAGGTCCCTTCCAGCTCCATTCTGATTGATTGATCGATTGATCAAACAGGGGTTGGACTAGATGACCTCCAAGGTCCCTTCCGGCTCTATTGTGGTTGATTGATTGATCGAGCAGGGGGTTGGACTAGATGACCTCCAGGGTCCCTTCCAGCTCCATTCTGATGGATGGATGGATCGATCGGACAGGGGGCTGGACTAGATGACCTCCAGGGTCCCTTCGGGCTCTTTTCCGGATTGAAATCGCCCAGAATTTCATAACCCGGAGCTCTTTCTGCCTTCCTTTCCCCTACAGCTCTCCCCTCTGGAGACCCTTCTGAAGATCGCCGGGAATGTGGCATTATCCGCGCTGAACGGTGAGTCCAGATATCCCATCTCCCCCCCCTTTCCCGGGGCGGGGGCATAACTGCCCCCGCCGCCATGGCTGGGTATGGGGGCACCGGGGCTTCCTGGAGGCCATTTTCTTAGCCCCCTTCCTCCTCTTCCCATCAGTGAAACTCCGAGCGGGGAAGATGCTTCCCGGCTTCTACGGTACCAGCCTTATGGGTCCCGAGGTCTCCATGCACCAGGTGGGTACCTGGGCAAGGGGCAGATGGGCACCTTGGGCCTCTTCTCCGCCGGCTACCCGCTTTTACCCCCATTTCTGATATCGGGAAGTCCGAATATCCGACGCAGGAGGTCCTCGAGTTACAACAGTTCGTTTAAGGACCGTTCGACGTTACAACGGCACTGGGGGTGGGCTGGGGCAAGGGAATCGAAGGGCATTTTTTTCACACTTACGGCCATTGCACCAAAATTCAGAGGCTTGGTAACTGACTCGTATTTATGACGGTCCCACTACCCGGTTCACAGTACTTCGGATGAGCAAAGACCACGGGGAAACCAGCTTCGTTTAACGACTGTGTTTCCAGCCCAACACCTGAAGCGATTCGCTTAACAATGGTGACAAGGAAGGTCATAACACCGGGCCAAAAAAAAAACTCACGACAGGTGGAAATTTTGGGGGCTCCGTTCTGGTTGCAATTCAAGGATTATCTGTTTTAATCCCATGATATTGCAATAATATTCCTATTACATGCGGTTCCTCGACTTATGACCGTAATGGATCCTAGAATTCCCGTCATAAGTTGTGCCAGTTGTTTAAGGGGTGACCCTGTGACCGTGTCCCAATTATTTTATTTTTTTTATTTTTTGTGGTGGTCATTAAGCAACTCCTGCAGTTGTTAACTGAATACGGCGGCCACTAAGTAAGTGCGTTGTACAGGTTTTCCTTTCCTCCACTGTACTTTAGTCCTCGACTTAACGACCACATTTTCTCCTCTCCTAGCCTCCTCCTTACTGTCCCAGATGTTGAGAAATAGAGGCAGTCCTCGTCTTACGACCTTTGCCCCATTTACGACCTCCCTGACCACTGTCATTAAGCGAATCACTGCAGTCGTTCAGCGAGTCACACCATCGTTAAGCGAACCCCCCATTTCCCTGTGGACTTCGCTCATCCCGAAGGTCACAAAAACGGGGGATTGCGGGACCCACCGGTGGCGACCGTTGTAAACACGAATCGGTGGCCGAAAGCCCGAATTTTGGGTCGCGTGAGTCGCCAGGGTGAAAAAAAAACAGTCCCTTTTTTAAACGTTTCGTTGAACAGTCCCCAAAGAAATGGTCGTAAGTCGAGGACTACCGGGAGCCGATGGACCTGGGTTTTGCCCGAGACCAGAAATAAATTTTGCTAAGAAGGAACTTTTATGGGGTAAATTCATTCATTTTCCAGAAACGGAAACCAGGCTGCCAAGGGGGTCAAAAAAGTCAAAATGGCTGCCCGCAACGGAGCCATGGAAGCCCCGCCTACCAAGCCACCTTTAAAAAAAGTGGGCGTGGCTTCCTGGCCCAATCGGAGAAGCCATTTTGCAGAGGTCAAATTCCCCAGTTTTTCAGGAAAAAAAAGAGAGGGGGGATTTTCCCCCCAAAATTTGACCTCTTTTCTTGTTTTTTGTTTCTTTTCTTCTTCAGGGATACATGCTGATCAAAACAGACCTGCGCGTTTCCCTCCCAAAATCTGTCCCGTAGCCGCCACCCCCTCCGTATCCGCCCCCCCCCCAGGATGAGCGCACAGGGGGTCAAAGGAGAAGGAAGGATGAAGAAACAGGACGGGCGGGGGTCCAAACAAGAGACCCTGAAATCTGGGAGGCCGCTTGGGACATGAGACCCCGCCCCTCCCTCAATTATTTTTTGCCCCCTCCTCTTCTTCTGTTCAAAGTCCTTTATACGGGGGGTTTGGCAAGGTTTTCTTGGCTTGCCGTTACCTCCTTCCTAGGGCTCAGAGAAAGTGTCCGGCCCAAAGTCACCCAGCCAGCTTTCGTGGTTAAGGCAGGACTAGAACTCCCAGTCTCCTGGTGATTGGTTCAAAGTCACCCAGATGGCTTTCATGTCTTAAGGAGGGACTAGAACTCCCAGTCTCCTGGTGATTGACCCAGAATCAGTCAGCTGGCTTTCATGGCTATGGTAGGACTAGAACTCACTGTCTCCTAGTGATTGGCCCAAAGTCACCCAGCTGGTTTTCATGGCTATGATAGGACTAGAACTCACTGTCTCCTAGTGATTGACCCAGAGTCAGTCAGCTGGCTTTCATGTTTAAGGTGGGACTAGAATTTATTATCTCCTAAGGATTGGCCCAAAGTCACCCAGCTGGCTTTCCTGGCTGTAGCTAGGACTAGAACTCACTGTCTCCTAGTGATTGGTCCAGAGTCACCCACTCAACTTTCATGGCTAAGGTGGGACTAGAACTCCCAGTCTCCTAGTGATTGGCCCAAAGTCACCCAGATGGTTTTCATGGCTATGGTAGGACTAGAACTCACTGTCTCCTAGTGATTGACCCAGAGTCAGTCAGCTGGCTTTCATGTTTAAGGTGGGACTAGAACTCGCCATCTCCTGGTGATTGGCCCAAAGTCACCTAGCCAGCTTTCATGCCTAAGGTGGGACTAGAATTTACCATCTCCTGGTGATTGGCCCAAAGTCACCCAGCTGGCTTTCCTGGCTGTGCTAGGACTAGAACTCTCTGACTCCTAGGGATTGGCCCAGAGTCACCCACTCAGCTTTAATGCCTAAGGCGGGACTAGAACTCGCCGACGCCTAGGGATTGGCCCAAAGTCACTCATCCAGCTAGGGTGCCTAAGGTAGGACTAGAACTCCCAGTCTGCCGCTTTCTTGCCCGCAGAGAACACTCATGGCAATCCAGGCCAGCCCGGAGTCGCCTGACGGTCGAGAGGGGCAGCACATCGATGTAATAAATGATGGAAATAAAAGATAAAACCCAATCAGGTGTTGCGAAGGGATTTGGAGGGGACGTTGCTGGGCAGACGGTGGCCCCTTGGAGACACCCTGCCCCCTGCCAGCCCCGGCATTGGCAGGAGATCTGGTCTGCATTTTTCTCAGATTTCGGTTACACACACACACACACACACACACACACACACACACACACGGCACTGTAAATAGGGCCGTCCCAGGATCCTCAGGGATCCCGTGATCGACATTCAAAGGCTGGGCAACTGGCCGGGACTTGTGACGGTTTGCAAATATTCCAGGGTGGGGAAGTCGGGGGGTGTCACGTGATTTTGACCTTCCCAGCAAGCAAAGTCAAGAAGGAAAGTCAGAGGGTGCTCAACGCCCGCCTGGTTCACTTAACGACGGCCAGGATTCCTTTCAGAGCCCAGCGAGGTCACCAAATCAGGCGCCCCTCGCTTAACGACCGTTTCCCTTAGCGTTGGAAATTCTGGTCACGGCTTTGGTTGTAAGGGGAAAACGGCCTGTTTCAACCCGCATCCCAGGAGGATAAAAAAAACGTTTCAGCAAAAAGTGCGTGTCTGGGTGTGTGTTTGTGTTTCTGGGTGTGTAAAAGTGTCTGTGCCTGGGTTTGTGTATGTTTGTGTGTATGCGTGTCTGTGTGTGTGTCTGGGTTTGTGTCTAGGTGTGTATATGTGTCTGGGTTTGTGTGTGTGTGTGCCTCTGTGTGTTTGTGTGTTTGTGTGTGCATGTCTCTCTGTGTGTATATGTGTGTGTTTTGTGTGTGTATCTGTGTGTTTATGTGTGTATCTGGGTTTGTGTGGGGAGGGTTGTGTCTGTATGTGTCTGTGTGTATCTATGTGTTTCTGTGTATATGTGTGTGTCTGTGATTGTGTATATGTGTGTCTCTCTGAGTATATGTTTTACCTATGTGTTTGTGTGTGTGTGTTCTGTGTGTGTATTGTGTCTGTGATGTGTGTATATGTGTGTCTCTCTGTGAGTATATGTGTTTTTACCTATGTGTTGTGTGTGTGTGTATATATGTTCATCTGTCTTTTACCTATGTGTGTGTGTGTGTTTTGTGTCTGTGTGTGTCTTTGTGTTTGTATGTGTGTATATGTGTGTATATGTGTGTGTGTATGTGTCTGTGATTGTGTCTGTGTTTCTCTGTGTGTGTCTGAGTACATATGTTTTGCGTGTGTGTGTCTGCCTGTCTATCTGTGATTGTGTATATGTGTGTCTATCTGAGTATATATGTTTTTACCTATGTGTTTGTGTGTGTGTGTTTGTCTTTGTGTGTGTGTGTTTTGTGTCTGTGTGTGTCTTTGTGTTTGTATGTGTGTATATGTTTGTGTGTGTGTGTGTGTCTGTGATTGTATATGTGTTTCTCTGTGTGTGTCTATCCGAGTGCATATCTTTTTTGCGTGTGTGTGTGTCTGTCTGTCTGATTGTGTATATGTGTGTCTATCTGACTATATATGTTTTTACATATGTGTTTGTGTGTCTGTCTTTGTGTGTGTGTGTTTTGTGTGTGTATACGTTTGTGTGTATGTGTATGTGTCTGTGATTGTGTATGTGTTTCTGTGTGTGTGTCTATCCGAGTGCATATCTTTTTGCGTGCGTGTGTGTGTGTGTGTGAAGCTTTTTAGGCAGAACCCGCGTCCCCAGTGAGCCTCTATTCCCCGTTTGGCCACCAGAGGGCGCAGGCGGCCGGGAAGAGCCCCTCGAGGACCGGTGCAGATTTCAGCATCCTCCTTCCCAAATTAATATTAAAATTGGGGAGCCGGGAAGAGAAAAACCGCATCAGGAGCAGAATTGGGGGGGGACAGCGGAGGAGAAAAGGCTCCCCCATGCTGGGGGAGGGGGCGGCGGGGGGGGGAGAGCAAATGACTGTAATAAGGAAGACAGGAGCTCTCTATTATTGACACAATATAATTAGCCAAACAAGCCCCCCCTCCCACCCAGCCCATAAAACCTTCCCGGAGGCAGAGCAGAAATGCAAAAATGCGCCATCCCGATAATCACAGGCTGTGAGGTTCCCCGGGCGAAGGCAGGGACAGCCCGCTAATCTTCTTCTTCTTCTTCTCCTCGCCATTAAGTCATAACCAAGAACGATGATTCGACGTGGACCGGAGACCACCCCCCCCACCGGGGTGGGCGGTGGGGGGCTGCCTTTTGCATTTCAGCCCCTTTCCTGCTTTATAACAGCCCCAAATTAAAAAAAAAAAGAGGATCTTCTTGACGGCCTCTAATTCTCTGCTGGAGGCAGGGATCCTTATTTCGACCCTTCCACCCACCCGGTAGTTGCTGTGGGGGGAGAAAATCCGGAATGGTTTCTACATTCATCGGGTTGGAATCTCCTGGCTGATCTTGGGAAGTCCTGAAAATAGGAAAAGAGTTACTGGAAAGGAATAATGGGTGCGGAAAATATATATATATTTATTTATTATATTGTAAGCCGCCTAGAATTGCAGCCAAACAGTGAGATGGACAATATAAGAGAGAGAGGGAGGGAGAGAGAGAGAGAGAGATAGATGATAGATAGATTGATAGATAGATAGACAGAAACAGATAGATAGATAGATAACACAGATGCAGAGATGATGATAGATGATTGATACTGTGTAGATAGATGATAGGTGATACTAGATAGATAGATAGATAGATAGATAGATGATAGATGGATAGATGATAGATAGATAGATAGATAGATAGATAGATAGATAGATAGATAGATGATAGATAGATAGATAGATAGATAGATAGATAGATGAATGGATGGATAGATAGACAGATAGATGATAGAGAGATAGTTAGGTAGATAGATAGATAGATAGATAGATAGATAGATAGATAGATAGATAGATAGATAGATAGATAGATAGATAGATAGATAGATAGATAGATAGATAGATAGATAGAAGATACAGACTGATAGCTACATAGAAAATAGATATAGACAGAACACAGATATAAATAGAAGACAGATAGAAAGATAGATAGATAATAGACAGACACAGACAAGATAGGTAGAAAATAGATATAGACAGAAGACAGATATAGATAGAAGACAAATAGAAAGAAAGAAAGATATAATAGAGATAGATAATAGATAGACACAGAATAGATAAGACCTTGTGCTGAATAGTCAAGACCTTGCTGATGATCCAAACCTTAGAGTACTCATCTCTAATGATCTAAGTGCTAGAGCCCACTGTAACTACACAACCAAAAAGGCATTAAGAGTTGTTAACCTAATCCTATGTAGCTTCTTCTTTGGTAATATCTCACTACTAACTAGAGCATACAAAACATTTGCTAGACCAATACTTGAATGCAGCTCATCAGTCTGGAACCCACATTACGTATCTGATATTAGCACAGTTGAGAAAGTCCAGAAATATTTCACAAGAAGAGTTCTCCGCTCCTCTGTGCGTTGCAGAAGACCTTATGGCACCAGACTTGAAATTCTAGACCTAGAAAAGCTAGAATTACACCGCCTCCGGTCCGATCTAAGTGTAGTATATAAAATCATACATTGCAATGTTCTACCTGTCAATCAATACTTCAGCTTCAACCATAACAACACTGGAACAAACAATAGATACAAACTCAAGGTTATTCGCACCAAACTTGACTGCAGGAAATATGACTTCAGCAACAGAGGGGTCAATGTCTGGAATACTCTACCTGACTCTGTGGTTTCTTCCCCAAACCCCAAAAACTTCAACCTTAAACTTTCTACTATTGACCTTGTCGTATATCTCATACGAACAAATGACGCGAGTCAGTGACTTGGTTCAGCTCGTTTATTGGGGTCAAAACACAAGTGGGGAAAATGGGGAAGAAGTGCGGCTTAAAGACCTTCTGCTGAGTGCTGCGCCAATCGGGTCGTTTTGAATCGCCCGCATGATCGGCTCAGCCAATCGCGGGCGATCCCGGCGACCAATCAGTGCCGCGCACTCAGCCAATCCGGTGGCAGTGCGTTTTAGCCAATCCGGGTTGCCGGATTTCAAGTATGTAGATTTCTATACAGAACACCCCTCCCCTCTTGGTTTGGTCCTACGTGACGTAGTCCCGTAAGTAGGCGGGGCTCCGTATTTTCCTACTTGACTTGCGTTGGTCAGTTGTCATCTGGTTGTCGGCCGGTTCGGGTGGGACTCCTGTCGCTCTCCGCCTCGTTGATGGAACCGCCTGGAAGGGTGAGTCAGGCTTCTCGCCGCGGCTCCCTCCTGGTCTCCCCGGGTCGGTCGAGCTGCTGGCGTCGCTGTTCCCGCTCGGCTTTTCCGGGCTGGTTGAGCTGGCTTGGCTGCTCCCGCTCGGGCTTCCAGGGTCTGTTGAGCTGGCTCGGCTGCTCCTTCCAGGCGAGGCTTCGAGTGGGTCGCTCTCCGGTTCATCAGATGGTGAGTACTGCTGGTTCCTTTTCGGGTGGGTCTGTTCTTTGGGGTTTTCCCTCCCCTCTTGGTTGGTGTCTTGCCGGTTCCCTTCTGTACCTGGTGTCTGCGTGTCGGTTGTGTTTCCCGCGGTGGTTCTTGATCTCAGTTGGTCGATGTGGCGCTTCCACGCTCGTCCGTCAGCTGTTTGGAGGCGGTACGAGAGTGGCCCTGTTGCTTGGTGATCGTTGCCGGTACCCAGAGGGGGTCTCCGGTGAGGTTTTTCGTAGACCTTGTCTCCCGGTGAGAATGTTCTGTGTTTGCTGGTAGAATCAGGGGTCTTTCCGGGTTGTATGTGGGGTGCAGGCGGTCGAGCGGGATCGCAGTTTTCTTCCCATTAGTAGCTCCGCTGGGCTCTTGTTCGTTGTGGTACTCGGGGTTATGTGTTGAATTAGGAGCATTCGATTTATCTTGTCCTGTATGTCGCCGGTTTCGATCTTTTGGATGGTCTTTTTGTGAATTGGACCATTTTCTCCGCCTCACTGCTTCGCCGCCCGGTGCGCCGGCGCTGTTAATGCGTGTCGGATTCCTCGTTCTGCTAGGAATTTCTCGAACGTAGTGCGGTGAACTGGGGCCGTTGTCCGATACGATGACATCTGGGAGGCCGTGGGTTGCGAAGAGTTTGCTGAGTTCTCTGATGACGGAGTCTGTGGTGGTCGTCTTCATGTTGCTTACCTCCAGCCAGTTTGAGTAAGCGTCTACGGTTATCAGGAAGGTGTGTCCTTTGGTTGGTCCCTGAAATCTACGTGGATTCGGGACCATGGACCCCTGGGGTTTCCCACTCTCGGCTCGGGGCGGCGGGGGTTTGGTCTTGATTCCTGGCACTGCTTGCAGGAGGCTACCCAGGCTTCGATCTCTTTGTCCATCCCTGGCCACCAGACGTGGCTTCTGGCCAGGGCTTTTGTCCTAACGATGCCGGGTGCCCTTCGTGCAGCATGCTTAGGACTTTTTTGTAATTTTTCCGGGATTACGACCCTGTCCCCCCACAATAAACAACCTTTTGTGTTGACAGTTCTGTTTGTCGGCTCCGGTAAGCTTTGAACTCGCTGTCTTCCTCTTTTTCCGGCCAGCCTTTCCCCACCCATCTCAGGACCTGCGCCAGACGTCTGTCTTTATTGGTTGCTAGGGCAATGTCTGACGCGGTCAGGGTAGGTTGGGTAAGGTCTCGATGCTCAGGGTAGACGTGGTTGGTGCTGGGTCGTCATCCAGGGTTGGCAACGGTGTGCGGCTGAGGGCGTCTGCGTGCGGAATTGTTTTGCCGGGCGGTGGATTAGCCGGTAATTGTAGGCGGCAAGAAATTCGGACCACCTTGTCATCCTTGGGGAGAGGATGATTGGTGTGGCCCGGTCTCCTGCCAGTATTCCCAGCAGTGGTTTGTGGTCCGTGATTATGGTGAAGGTCCTGCCGTAAAGGTATTCGTGGAATTTCTTTACGGCCGCGACGATGGCCAGAGCCTCCTTATCCAATTGGCTGTAGTTTCGTTCGGGTTTTGAGAGGGTCCTCGAGAAAAAGCGATGGGCGCTTCTTTTCCTTCGGCGAGGGTGTGGCTGAGGATGGCTCCTACTCCGAAGGGGATGCGTCGCACGTTACCGTGATGGGGAGTGTCTCGCTGTACTGGATGAGGACAGCGTCTGATGTGAGAAGGTCCTTGGTTTTGTTGAAGGCGTCCTCTTCTCGTCTCCCCACGTCCAGGTGGCTGCCTTGTCGAGCAGCCTATGCAATGGCTCCGCCATGTCGCCTTTTGGGGCAGGAAAACATTGTAGAAATTTATTAACCCCAGGAACGCTTGTAATTCCGTTTTGTTTCGGGGCTTCGGGGCTTCTTTAATGGCTTTTATTTTGCCCTCGGTGGGGTGGATTCCATGCTGATCTAGTAAATACCCCAGGAACTCGACCCTTGTTGTGTGCAGTTGGCACTTCTCTCTCTTAACCTTGAGCCCCGCGTTTTGGAATCTCCTCAGTACTTCCCGTAGGCGGTCCTCTAATTGTTTCCGATCAGCCCCGGCTACCAATACATCGTCAAAGTACGGCACCACCCCTTTTATGCCCCGGAGGAGTCTTTCCATCAGGCTTTGAAATACCCCCGGGGCTACGCTGACTCCGAATTGCAGCCTCTTGCAGCGGAAGGCCCCCCGGTGTGTGACTATTGTCTGCGCTTCGGCGGTTTCCTCGTCTACCGGCAGTTGCTGATAGGCTTGTGCCAGGTCGAGTTTGGCAAAGACCCTGCCTCCTCCCAGTGAGTGCAAGAGGTGTTGTACTACTGGGACGGGGTAGGCGCTTTGTTGTAGCGCGGTTTAGGGTGGCCTTATAGTCCCCACAGATTCTCACCGACCCGTCTGGCTTTATCGGGGTGACTATGGGGGTCTCCCCATCGGGCATGGTCTGTGGCCTCGAGGACTCCCTGTTCGATGAGCTTGTTTAATTGCTCATCGATTTTGGGTCGGGGGCGAACGGTACTCGCCTGGGTTTGAGGCGGATGGGTGCAATGGTGGGGTCTAGGCTGAACGATATTGGGGGCCCCGTACTTGCCTAGGTTCCCGTCGAAGACCTCCTGGAAGTCGCGCACGAGTTGTTCCTCCCAGTCTGCTTCGGCGATGTGGTTGGTGCCGGTCACTTCTAGTCCCAGCGGCGCAAACCATTGTAGTCCCAATAGGCTGGGGCGGTCTCGTTCTCGCGACTGTTAGCGGAAGTATCTCGGTGCGCCCTTTAAAGGTGACCTTGAAGTGCCCGGTCCCCACCACGGGGATGCGATTCCCCTGGTAATCTTTGAGGACGAGTGTTTGGCTCTCCAGCTCGTGCCGCTTCATGGAAGGTACTAGTCGCTTAATTTCCCGCCATGCGACCATGGACAGGTACGACCCAGAGTCGACTTCCATTTTGCAGGGCGGTCCTCGATCTCGACCTCCACGTGGACCTTCCGGCTGTCCCAGTTGGAGGAATGGCCGACGATGACCGTTTGGTGGGTTTCCTCACGCTGACGGCCTTCGTGTAAACGGCGGTTCCTCGCTTCCCGGCTCCAGCGACTCTCGCTGTCCCGATCGCGTTTCTTGGTGGCGTGTTGTTGCGCCTGGTGGTGTCGCGTCTTCGGGGGTTGTGTCTCGGTGGCGAGGCTGTGGTTCCTCTTTAGGCGGCAGACCTTTGCGATGTGTCCCGTTTGTCGCAATGGCGGCAGATCGCGTCTAAAAACGGCATTCTGACCTTGGATGCTCACCCCGCAGCCGGTACACTGGAACTTTGATCTTCGGTTCCGTGGGTCGCGCCGGTCGCGCCCGTCTGCATGCGATGGACATCTTCCTCGTCGTCTTCTGAGCCTGAGGAGGACTCGAGGTCGCCGTGGTGCGTGGAGGTGGCTGTTCGGTAGTTGTCGTCGGTCGCGGCTGCGGTGGTCCGTTCTGCGGTGCCGGTTTGCTTCAGTTGGGCTGCGGATCTCCGGGTCGCTTCTGCCGCTGTGGCGTCTGCGAGGGCATCAGCGAGGGAGATGTCGCCCTTTGCCATGATCCGGCTTTGCAGGACGGGATCCCGGAGGCCGAGGACGACGCGGTCCCTCAGGGCCTCGTCTAGATCGGTAAACCCGCATAGCCCTCCGAGGTCCCTGAGCTCTGCCACAAACTTACTGACGCTCTCACCCTGCTTCTGGTCGCGGCGATAGAATTCGTGCCGACGAATGAGGGTGGGCACGGCGGGTGCGTAGTGGCTCCTCAGCAGGGGTTCGAGATCGTCCCAGTCCATGACCTTCACATCGAGCGGCTTGGCAAGGGCTTTTGCCATTTTGAAAACCAGCGGGCCGCAGTGCGTGAGAAAAGCGGCCCGCTTCCTCTGTCCGTTCGCGTCCTTGAGATTGTTGCTCTCTAAAAACATGAGGAATCGGTCGATGTAAGATTCCCATTCTTCAGTAGCGGCGTTGAAAGGGGCGGGTGGCACGTTGCCGCTGGCCATGTTGCCGGTTGCGGTTCCGTGGGCCACGTGCGGTGTGGGATTTGCTAGTATCCCACCTTCGTCGCCAGTGTCGTATATCTCATACGAACAAATGACGCGAGTCAGTGACTTGGTTCAGCTCGTTTATTGGGGTCAAAACACAAGTGGGGAAAATGGGGAAGAAGTGCGGCTTAAAAAGACCTTCTGCTGAGTGCTGCGGCCAATCGGGTCGTTTTGAATCGCCCGCGATCGGCTCAGCCAATCGCGGGCGATCCCGAGCGACCAATCAGTGCCGCGCACTCAGCCAATCCGGTGGCAGTGCGTTTTAGCCAATCCGGGTTGCCGGATTTCAAGTATGTAGATTTCTATACAGAACAGACCTCACCCCTTTCCTAAGAGTTCTGTAGGGGGCGTGCATAAGCGCACCAACGTGCTTACTGTCCCTGTCCTATTGTTTCTTTTATTTTTCTTATTGTATCCTTGTATTCATAACTATGTTTTTACTTATACCTATTATCTTGTAAGCATTTGACAAACCAAATAAAATAAATAGAACATAAATAAATAGATAGACAGAAAATAGTTATAGAAGACAGAAAAAAGAAAGAAAGATGATAGATAATAGAGAAACACAGACAAGATAGATAGGTAGAAAATAGACATAGATAGAAGACATAAAAAGATAGATAGATATAATAGATAGAGATAGATAGATAATAGACAGACACAGAATAGATAGATAGAAAATAGATATAGAAGAGAGATAAAGATAGATAGATAGATAGATAGATAGATAGAGTAGATAGATAGATAGATAGATAGATAGATAGATAGATAGATGATAGATAGATGATAGATAGATAGATAGATAGAGAGATAGAGAGATAGATGATAGATAGATGATAGATAGATAGGTAAGTAGGTAGATAGATAGATAGATAGATAGATAGATAGATAGATAGGTAGATAGATAGATAGATAGATAGAGTAGGTAGATAGATAGATAGGTAGATAGATAGATAGATAGATAGATAGGTAGGTAGATAGATAGATAGGTAGATAGATAGATAGATAGATAGATATGTAGGTAGATAGGTAAGGTAGATAGATAGATAGATAGATAGGTAGGTAGGTAGGTAGGTAGATAGATAGACACACATAGATAGAGACCCTGGAGATCCTGCAATGGTTGTTAAGCGTGAAAAAGTGTGATAACTTCCATTGTAATTTTGAACAGTTACTAAACAAATGGCTGCAAATTGAGGACCACCTGCCTTTGAATGTTTGGATGCCAGAGAACAGACTCTTGCCCCACTCACCCCCAAATCGCTGCTCCTTCCTGTTTAGCCCCTTCACATGCTTAGCTCCGAGCTGAAAATTAAAAGGGGAGAAGAGGACCCAAAAAAAGAAAAAAGAAAAAAAAACACGGGGGAGAAAATGACATTTTCTTGATTTCCTGCCCGATTCCCCAAACCGGGCTTAAACCACGCAAGGTTAGAAACCTCCCCGATTCCGCAGCCTCTAACTTTCCTTTTTAATAAACAGGGATTGAAATATGGTGGAGCGGAGACCGAAACAAACAGGGGAACATTAATCATAATTTGTTTTCACGTCACCGTCAGGGAGGGAAAGCGGGTCGGCTGCGTTTGACGAGGCCACATGCAACATTTCTTTTGCTTTTTTTTCTTTTTTAAATTATATTTTAGTTTATACAAACATTCCATCTTTCGTTTAAACAGTGTGTCTTCTGGGTACAAATGTCTTGTGCTGTAACCCTTACAACAAATACATAGTCACTACTGTTGTATCACGACTCTGTTCTTACTTCATGCAACTACACACAATGTATCTGACTGTGCTAACCATTTTTAGCGTATTTAATTCTTATTCACCTGCGTTTGCTGTTTTTTGCTGACCTTCTTAAATTTCCTAATGAATGATTAAATATATAGAAGGAAAGGACAGGGGGACATTTTGGTTGGGATTTTAAAAGCCAGTGTTAACCTAAGTGTGTGTATACACACACACACACACACACACACACAGAGAGATTTCTAGCCACATTGGAACCACAGGTGGTGCTCCGCTTACAACCATAGTTCAGCCCCAAAATGTATCTTGCTAAGCGAAACATTTCTTAAGTGAGTTTCTTCCCATTTGATGACTTTTCGTGCCATCGTTGTTCAATGAATCACTGCAGTTGTTAAGCGAGTAACACCACTGTTAAGCGAATGGGGTTTCCTCATTGTCTTTGGCTTGTCAGAAGGTCACAAAATGAGGACCACGTGACAGCACACCCCCCGCAGGCCTGTCATAAATAGGAGTTGGTCGCCAAGCGTCCAAATTTTGATCACGTGATTGTGGGGATGTTGCCACGGCGTAAGGGTGAAAAACGGTCGTAAGTTGCTTTTTTCAGGGCCGTTGTTACTTTGAATGGTCACTAAATGAACTGTTGTAAGTCGAGGACCCTGTGTACCTTATATTTGGCTTTAATGATTTGGTTTTCCTTCTGGTATTCATGATCTTTAACTACATTTTGAAGGTGTGGCACGTAGAATCATTGCAGCGTGAACAGATAATCTGAGTTGGAAGGGACCTTGTAGGTCATCTAGTCCAACCCCCTGCCCATGCAGGAGACCATTTCTGACAAGAGAGCAGTCCAGTCTCTTCTTGAATGCCTCCAGTGACTTCCTAACAGGGAGGACAATTAACCAGTGGAACAACTTGCCACCAGATGCTGGGGTGATTCCATCACTGGAGGGTTTTTTTTAAAAGAAGGGACTGGACAGGCCCTTGTCTGAAATGGTCTAGGGTCTCTAGCTTGAGCAGGGGGTTGGACTAGAAGATCTCCAGGGCCCCCTTCCAGCTCTGTTGTTACTCTGTTAAAGCGACTGCTGCCTCCTACAGAGTGATGCCATCTCTCTCCAACCGCGGCCACTTGAGAGGCCTGCCCAGAGGCCGCCGGTGAGGGCCTGGACAAGAAACACGAGACCTCCCTCCGCTGATAATGGTCCTTTTCCAGTTTTGTAGCTTCAGGTGCCCATTAAAAGTCTCCTCTTCTGAAATCATCTGGGGGTGGGGTCTCCAACCCGGGCCACTTTACGACTTGTGGACTCCCTGGTCCAGGGGGACGGCGAACTGGCACGAAGCGATTAGTTGAAGCAGGCCTTTGCATCCGCTGGGATCCCGGTTTGCAATGTTTTTAACGCAAACAGGCGTCGTTTACACACACACACACACACACCATCAAGGATCTCCAACCAAGGCTGCAGCATTCAAAATAATCACTTTAGATCCGCAGGGACCCCTGGTTGGATTCGTTGGTGCAAATCCGTGTCATATTCCCGTCAATGGATCTGTAAGGTCTTTACTTCTTCAAAACTATCGTTGGCAGTGCTTCTCTTTATCTCTGCCTCAGAGGCCTCGGCCTTAGTTTTCTTAGCGGTGATCTATCTTTGATTAAACCAAATGTACAAAAGATTCCAATTGCTAGAATAGATTGAAGATTCTTTATTTTTTAATGCTTGGGTTATTTTGTCCATTTCTGCGCATTGTAAAATTTTCTGAATAACCATAAGATCAGTGGGGATAGAAGGTAGTTTCCAGCACTGGGCAAATGCCAGTCTGGCCGCGGTTAAGATATGGATTGTAATATACTTCGATTTTTTGGATATTCGTTTATCAAAAATTCCTAGAAGGAAGGACTCTGGTTTGTACTCAATTTGTTCCATGGTTATTTCCTTTAGCCAGTGCCTAATTTTTTGCCAATACTTCTGGGTTTCCTTGCATGACCACCACATGTGGAAGAAGGTACCTTCTATGTTTTGACATTTCCAACACTTGGGGCTCGTGTTGGGGTGCATCTTCGCCAATCTCGAAGGGGGCAGGTGCCATCTATAAAACATTTTATATAAGTTTTCTTTATAAGCTGCTGATTTCGTGATCTTAATGTTCCTATTCCAGACCTTTTCCCATTCGGCTGCAGCTTTTCAAATGAGATCTTGCCTGGATCTTCCCAGGTCCAATTCTTGATGTTCTGTATTCTGGTTTATAACCAATATCCCAAAATCTCAGGGGTTGCCCCAAAGAAGAGGGGAGTCAAGCTATTCTCCAAAGCCCCAGAAGGTAGGACGAGAAACAATGGGTGGAAACTCATCAAGGAGGAGAAGCAACCCGGGATTTAGAAGAAACTTCCTAACGGTGAGAACAATGAACCAGTGGAACTGCTTGCCACCAGAAGTTGTGGCTGCTCCAACACTGGAGGTCTTTAAGAAGAGCCTGGACAACTGGAGGTCTTTAAGAAGAGCCTGGACAACCCCTTTGTCCAGAATGGTATATAGGGCTTCCTGCTTGAGCAGCGGGCTGGACTAGAAGACCTCTGGGGGCCCCTTCCAACTCTTGTTATTTTGTGATTCTGTGTCTGAATTTTGATGGTGTGACCATGGGGTGTGTGTGTGCGCGCTGCGAAGATCGTAACTGTGAAAAAGGGGTCCTAAGCCACATTTCTTCAGGGCCGTCGTAACTTTGAACGGTCACTCAATGGGCTATCGGAAGCCGAGGGCCGCCTGTACTTGCAAAATTCCCACAATCGGCACACGATCTTCTTCCCAACCTTCCAGATCTTTCCTTTGGGCTCCTCTTGCTCAGCCTGGATCCAATCCTTGTTGTGGCTTGGCCTTCATCCACCAAAGATCTACGTACGAGGTTGAGCCTCTTCTGCCCGGAATGAAGACAGAATTCAGATCTGAATCTAGATATAAAGGAGTACGTAACAAGAGTTGGAAGGGACCTTAGAGGTCTTCCAGTCCAACCCCTGCTCAAGCAGGAGACCCTGTTCAGTATAAGTGACTGTCTAGACTCTTCTTAAAAACCTCCAGCGATGGAGCATTCATAACTTCTGGTGGCGAGCAGTTCCACTGGTTAATGGTTCTCACTGTCATTAAATTTCTCCTTAATTCCAGGTTGCTTCTCTCCTTGATTAGTTTCCACACATTGTTTCCATCCATTGTTCCTGCCTTCAGGTTCTTTGGAGAGTAAGTTGACCCCCCTCTTCTTTGGGGCAGCCCCTTAGATACTGGAATATTATTATTATTATTATTATTCTTGTCCTTCCTATTCCCTATCTCTTCCCACTTATGACTATAACCGCGTTGCCTGTATCTTTGCAAGTTATATTGTTTTTACTTGTTTCCTAGTATGATTTGATTGCTTATTAGTATCCTATGACTATCACTAAGTGTGGCATCTTATGATTCTTGATGAATGTATGTTTATTTTTTTATTATGTACACTGAGAGCATATGTACCAAATTCCTTGTGTGTCCAATCACACTTGGCCAATAAAGAATTTCTATTCTATTCTATCCTGTATTCTATCCTATCCTATCCCAATTCTATTCCATTCCACTCCACTCTAATCCTTATTCTGTTCTGTTCTTATTCTATTTCTATGTTCTGTTTTACTCTATTCCATTTTATTCAATTGTTTTATTCTATTCCATTCCATTCCACTCCACTCTAATCCTTATTCTGTTCTGTTCTTATTCTATTTCTATGTTCTGTTCTATTCTATTCCATTTTATTCTATTGTTTTATTCTATTCCATTCCACTCCTCCTCTAATCCTTATTCTGTTCTGTTCTTATTCTATTTCTATGTTCTGTTCTATTCTATTCTATTCCATTTTATTCTATTGTTTTATTCTATTCCATTCCACTCCACTCCACTCTAATCCTTATTCTGTTCTGTTCTTATTCTATTTCTATGTTCTGTTCTATTCTATTCCATTTTATTCTATTGTTTTATTCTATTCCATTCCACTCCACTCCACTCCTCTAATCCTTATTCTGTTCTGTTCTTATTCTATTTCTATGTTCTGTTCTATTCTATTCCATTTTATTCTATTGTTTTATTCTATTCCATTCCACTCCTCCTCTAATCCTTATTCTGTTCTGTTCTTATTCTATTTCTATGTTCTGTTCTATTCTATTCTATTCCATTTTATTCTATTGTTTTATTCTATTCCATTCCACTCCACTCCACTCCTCTAATCCTTATTCTGTTCTGTTCTTATTCTATTTCTATGTTCTGTTCTATTCTATTCCATTTTATTCTATTGTTTTATTCTATTCCATTCCACTCCACTCCACTCCTCTAATCCTTATTCTGTTCTGTTCTTATTCTATTTCTATGTTCTGTTCTATTCTATTCCATTTTATTCCACTACACTCTATTCCTTATTCTGTTCTGTTCTTATTCTATTTCTATGTTCTGTTCTATTCTATTCCATTTTATTCTATTCTATTCCATTCCACTCTATTCCTTATTCTGTTGTCCTTTCTTATTCTATTTCTATATTTTCTGTTCTGTTCTATTCTACTCTGTTCCTTATTCTGTTATGTTCTTTCTTATTCTATTCTATTCTATCACTAGTCTTCCTTTTCATCAAACTAGACGTATCTAATTCCTGCAATCATTCTGGAACGGCTGCAGAGAAGATTGTGAGCAACCAAGTGTGTCTGCCCAGATTTTCAATAGCAGAAAATCCAGAGGAGACAAGAGACCTTCTGTGTTTGCTGCAGTTTGGCCCACCCGCCCGCCTGGGCTCTTACCTGTCCTTTATTTCCTGCTTTTTCAACCTCCGCCGCTTTGCGCGACACAGCTGAGGTCGAAAAAGCAGGAAAAAAAAGAGGCTTTTCAAACGCTGCGCTTTTCAGCTGTCCGGGCGGCAGAGTTTAATGTTTTTTTTATACCTGCGTGCAGCAAAACGCAGTCACCGAACCAGTAGTAGCACCGGTTGAATCCCATCCCTGATGTAGGGTCTCCTGTTTGGATGGGAGGGTTGGACTAGATGACTTCCAAGGTCCCTTCCAACTCTATTACTATTCTGTTATTCAGAAATTGCGGGGGCTTCATCCCTGGAGGCTTTCAAGAAGAGACTCGACGCCCATCTGTCAGAAACGGGGTAGGGTCTCCTGCTTGGGCAAGGGGGTTGGACTAGATGACCTCCAAGGTCCCTTCCAACTCTATTACTATTCTGTTATTCAGAAATTGTGGGGGCTTCATCCCTGGAGGCTTTCCAGAAGAGACTGGACTGCCCATCTTTCAGAAACGGTGTAGGGTCTCCTGCTTGGGCAAGGGGTTGGACTAGATGACCTCCAAGGTCCCTTCCAACTCTATTACTATTCTGTTAGTCAGAAGTTGTGGGGGATTCATCCCTGGAGGCTTTCCAGAAGAGACTCGACGGCCCACCTGTCAGAAACGGTGTAGGGTCTCCCGCTTGGGCAAGGGGGGTTGGACTAGACGACCTCCAAAGGTCCCTTCCCGCTCTGTTCATTCTCTAAACCCGTGAAGCCCACCGGAGAAAGGAAGGAAATGGAAACCCAAAGAACCAGACCAGGAAGCTCAGCTCCAACACCACAGTTTTTTTTTTTTTTTTTATTATTATCGGTCATCAAATCCACCTTCATATTTTTAATTTTTATTTTGCTTCTCTTCTCTAATACGGGGAATCGTCGTCGGAGGCCTTGGACACCAGGGACCGGCAGGCTGGGGGGGGGTGGGAAGGGGTGGGGGTGAGGGGGCAGAAGCTGAGCTCTTTCCAGGCTGGGACCCCCCACCCCACCGGAAGGGGTAAAGGGTGGGTGGGTGGGTTTAAACGGGGCCGCGGGGAGGGGCCAAGCACAGCCAAAACACATAAATACAGACATACAGTTAACAAAAATAGTATTATTGTATTCACAACTGAATTAAAAACTAGTATTCAATATATACAGCTGATCTCGTTGTATATCTTGGGGGGAGAGAGAGGGAGGAAGGGAAAGGAGGCCACCTGCAAGGGCACCCTGGGGGCTTTTTATTGGGGAGGGAGAGGAGGAGGGGGGCTGTCATTTGAATCTCGCCCGGGAAGGGGGCGAGTGGGATGGAGCCCCTTGTGGAGGAAGGCTGGGCTCTCCGAAAGGGGGCTACCTGGTGGGAACGGAGCCGCGCCCCCCTCCCCAAAAGACCCAAATAGGGGCGCCAAGAAAGACCCCCCCTCCCCAAAAGGCCCATGGCTGCTGCAGAGCCCAAGGGAGAGGCAGACCCCACGTCACGCCTCTCAAGCTAGCTCGGCCCCCCACCCCGTAGCTCCACCTGCCCCTCCCACGACACCTGCTAGCCCCTCCCCCAATCCTCAGGCCCCTCCCCCACTGTCCCCCCCCACCCTAACCCTTGCAGGCAAAACCTCCCCCAAAAGCGCAGCCCCCTTACCCAACCCCAGCAAACTACCCTGACCCCCTCCTGTTTTCCCCCTGTTGCTTTCGCCTCCTCCATGCCCCAGGCACAGGGGCGCCCCTCCCCTTCTCCTCCGCACCCCCAAGCCCAAAAAGCCCCCCGCCGGATGCCCCTCCTCCTGGAATATCTTTGGGCAAACGGCCAGGAAGCTCCCGTAGCCCCCGAGGCTACTGCATCTCACCCCCTCTCCGACCCACTCATACCCTCCTCTTCCCCCAGCCAGATGGGGAGGGGAAGACCCCCCCCCCAGCACTGGAGAATCTAGGATTCCTTCCCAGGGCAAAGAGGCTATTTTTTGGGGGGGTGGGATTGTCTCCTTTTAAGAGAGGGGGGGTCCCGTTCTGAGAAGAGAGGGTGCCCGGCGGCCATCTTGGGCCCAGGAGGGCAGAACTCCGAATCGGCTGAGCAGCCTTGCCGAAGTTTGCCGGGCAAGGAGAAGCCGGCACCCTTTCCTCAACAGCCACACACACACACACACACACACACATGCCCCGAAATGGGGAGGGGGCACCCCCCTGGGTAACCCCCAGGCCACGCCAAGGCTGAGAGGGGGGGGGTGGCAGCCTAGCCTTCCTTCGCCCTCCATTGACCGGCTATTGGCGCACAGCCTTCTGGCACCCGTGTGTGCCTCGCACCCCTTCTCTTTTCCTCTACCGCCCCACCACCACCAGCAAAAGCTCTGCACGCACCCACAGGTGGGAAGGAGACCCTCCCCCCCCCACACACACCCCTCTGCTGCGGTCTCAGGAGCATAGGCTATGTAGTCGTCGGGGCGTTCTAGGTGAGAAAGGAGAGACGGGGCGGGAAAATCCAAGGTCCACTTTTTGAACGGTGGAAGTTTCCTCAAACTCGCCAGGGTGTGTGTGTGTGTGTGTGTGTGTGTGTGTGGAAGGGTGTGTGGAGCAGCCCTCCCTCCCGAAGCAACCCCCCATTTTTCTCCCCAGGGGAACCCAGGCAAGGAGATTATTAACGACATTAATTTTGCACCGTTTGCAGAAGTGACTCTTGTTTGCAATGGAAACGGAGGATCCGTATGTTTGTGTGTGTGCGTGTGTGTGTAGGATCGGAGCCCCCCCCCCGTTCCCCCCCCAGCCAAGGGTCTGCTCATGGGACAGCCAGGGACTGTGGGTCCTTTTTTGGGGGGGGCTGGGGGCAAGGCTGGGGGTGGGTGGGTGGGGGAGGCATGGCGGTGGCAGGAGGCACCAGGAAGAGGTCTGTGAGTTGCTTGGAGGGAGGGAGGAGGGAGGGAGGGGGGTGAGTTGCCTGGGGGTCAGAGTGGGGGCGGGGGCTTGCAACCCAGAGGTTCCCCCCACTCCTCCTCCCCCCACCCTGGAATGATCGCGAGGCCGAAGAGTGCTGGGGCCGGGCGGCCGAGATGGGTGCTGTCGGTCGTTCGGTCGGTCGTTCGGTCAGCTGGTCAGTCTCTAGCTATTTGCGGCTCAGCAGGGAGCCCAGGAGGACCACGCCGGCCACGGTGGCCCCCGTCCACAGCCACTTGTTGAAGCGCTCCTGGCCCTTCCGGCTCTTGGCGGCCGCGTCGTTCCCGTAGAGATCCACAAAACGCTCCTGCGAGGAGGAAGAGGAAGAAGAGGAAGAGGAAGGTGAGGCCGGACGCTTAAAACACGGGAGAGAGAATAAGCAGGGTTGGTTATGGGAAGGGACCTTGGAGGTCTTCTAGATCAACCCCAGGGGCACGCGCGCGCACACACACACGCACACGAGCCAACGGTGTAGGAACGGACACCGAAGCATCTCACTGGGGAACCTTCAAACGCATCATTCAGACCACGCGGGAGGTCCGCCCTCCATTCCGGCTTCCTCCGAGCTTCCCAATCGCAGGAGCTTTCAGAAGCGCGGACTTCAACTCCCAGAATTCCCCAGCCAGCCTGGGTTGTCGAGGCTGAGAAAGGCGGGACTAGAACTCCCGTCTCCTGGGGATTGGCCCAAAGTCACCCAGCTGGCTTTCATGCCTAAGGCGGGACTAGAACTCCCCGTCTCCTGGGGATTGGCCCAAAGTCACCCGGCCGGCTTTCATGCCTAAGGCGGGACTAGAACTCCCAGTCTCCTGATGATTGGCCCAAAGTCATCCAGCTGGCTTGCATGGCTAAGGCGGGACTAGAACTCACCGCCTCCTGATTATTGGCCCAGAGTCATGCTTAAGGCGGGACTAGAAGTCACCGTCTCCTGGTGATTGGTTCAAATTCACCCAGCCAGCTTTTATGGCTAAGGTAGAACTCAAAACTCAACATCTTCTGATGATTGTCCCAGAGTCACCCAATTGGCTTTCAGGCCAAAGGCGGGATTAGACCTCCCCGTCTCCTGGTGATTGGCCCAAAGTCCCCCAATTGGCTTTCCTGCCTGAGGTGGGACTAGAACTCACCATCTCCTGGTGATTGTCCCAGAGTCACCCAATTGGCTTTCAGGCCAAAGGCGGGATTAGACCTCCCCGTCTCCTGGTGATTGGCCCAAAGTCCCCCAATTGGCTTTCCTGCCTGAGGTGGGACTAGAACTCACCGTCTCCTGGTGATTGGCTGAAAGTCAGCCAGCCGACTTTCATGCCTAAGGCGGTACTAGAACTCACTGATCGCCTGGTGATTGGCCCAGAGTCACCCAACCAGCTTTCATATCTAAGGGAGCATTAGGACTCCCCGTCTCCTGGGGATTGGCCCAAAGTCAGCCAACCGGCTTTCAGGGCCAAGGCGGGACTAGAACTCCCAGGCGCCTGGTTTCTCCGCCTGGTGCCAGAACCGCCAAGCGACGCCGCGAGCTGACAGGAGGTCCCGGAGGAAAGAGGCGTTTCTGGAGCAACGCTCCATATCCTGACAGGGCCTCCCCGGAGAGCCTCGCCTAGCGACATCCCTGCCGTCGGTTCAAAGCAGCCCGAGAATCCGGCTGGGCTTCCCGCCAGCCCCCCCTCACCAAAAGGCTCAATTTTCTTGGGGATTTCGCTCGCTTTTCAGGGCTGCTGCTGTTGCTTTTCTCTTTTTTCTTTTTCCCCCCTTATCGTTTTTGCGGCTTGTATTTTATGTTTTTTAATTTATCTCGACTGTCACCCAGAGAGAGAGAGAGAGAGAGAGAGAGAGAGAGAGCTCCGGTGATTGGATGACAGGAGCGCCTAATAAAGGGGATATATTTGTGCAGGGACGCCATGTTTCCTGTCTGGCAGGGACGGAAAAGGACTTTCTTTTTAATTTAAAAAAAACCAAAAAAAAACCAGAACCCCCCCCTCAAAAAAAATCATGCTGGACATTGGGGGGGAAGGAGCGGTCAGCCGTTCTGCTGAAGGGCCCCAGGCAGCCAAAAGTATTAAAATAAATAAATAAAGGGTTTTCACCTAAACAGCAAACCTGCCGCTAGATTCACACCTGTCCAGGTCGCCACCTTAAAAATGGGCCGGTTGGGATTCCTTTCAGCTCTCGTTCAAGGCAAGAGTGGGGCCCTTGGGGGCCCGGTTCTGTCCTTCTGAGGGTGGGGCGGCAGACCAAGCCCCCCACCCCCACTCAGGATTTTCTGCCTTTCCTCCCGAAGCCTTCCAAGATCCCACCCCGGGGTCTGATTTCATAGCCCCTGGTGTCTGTCTCTCTCTCTCTCTCTCTCTTTCCTTCCCTCCCTCAAAATCAGTATTCTTCCTCCTTTCTGCATTAAAACTTTCCTTCCTTCGTTCTCTCCCTCCCTCAAAATCAATATTTCCCCCTTCCTTCTACATTAAGCATTCCTTCCTTCCTTCCCACCCTCCCTCCCTCAAAATCAGTATTTTTCCTCCTTTCTGCATTAAAACTTTCCTTCCTTCCTTCTCTCCTTCCCTCAAAATCAATATTTTTTCCTTCCTTCTGCATTAAAACTTTCCTTCCTTCCCTCAAAATCGGGTTTTCCTTCCTTCTACATTAAAGCATTCCTTCCTTCCCTCCCTCAACATCGGTATTTTTTCCTTCCTTCTGCATTAAAACTTTCCTTCCTTCCTTCTCTCCCTCCCTCAAAATCAATATTTTTTCCTTCCTTCTTACATTAAGCATTCCTTCCTTCCTTCCTCCTCCCTCCCCTCCCTCCCTCAAAATCAGTATTTTCCCTCCTTTCTGCATTAAAACTTTCCTTCCTTCCTTCCTTCCTTCCTTCCTTCCTTCCTTCCTTCCTTCCCTTCCCTCCCTCCCTCCCTCAAAATCAGTATTTTCCCTCCTTTCTGCATTAAAACTTTCCTTCCTTCCTTCCTTCCTTCCTTCCTTCCTTCCTTCCTTCCTTCCTTCCTTCTTCTCCCTCCCTCAGTATTTTTTCCTTCCTACATTAAAACTTCCCTTCCTTCCTCCCTACAAATTAGTATTTTCCTTCCTTCTGAATTAAAGCTTTCCTTCCTTCCTTCCCCTCTACCCTCCCTTCTCCTCCTCTTTGTTCTCCATTCCTCTTCCTACCTTTCTTTTTTCTCTTCCCTTCTCTCTTCTCTGCATCCCTTCCTTCCTTCCTTCCTTCCTTCCTTCCTTCCTTCCTTCCTTCCTCCCTCCCTCCCTCCCCCACCTTTCTTCCTTCCTTCCTCCCTCCCTCCCTCCCTCCCTCCCACCCTCCTTCCTTCCTTCCTTCCTTCCTTCGCCCTGCATTCCTTCTTCCTTCATTGGCTTCTTCCTTCTTCTTATCCTTCCTCCCTCCCACCTTTCTTCCTTCCTTCCTCCCTCCCTCCCTCCCACCCTCCTTCCTTCCTTCCTTCCTTCCTTCGCCCCTGCATTCCTTCTTCCTTCATTGGCTTCTTCCTTCTTCTTATCCTTCCTCCCTCCCACCTTCCTTCCTTCCTTCCTTCCTTCCTTCCTTCCTTCCTTCCTTCCTTCCTTCCTTCCTTCTTCTTCCTTCCTTCCTTCCTTCCTTCCCTCCCTATGCCCCCATCTCAGTGTTTAAGACCGGGCAGCTTACAATATAGTAAAACCAGAAATACAACACCAATTATAAACATATAAAATCGTACGAGATTAAATCCAGACTAATAAAAACCCTCAGGCTTTAAAACTCCTCCGGCCCAGAGCCCCTCACTCCCCCCTTCTTCCCAAATCGTTTCTCACTCAGCACCCCGAAAGCTTCTGCCGCAACGTTATTCGCGGGCGTGACGTTCCTTTCCCAGGCATGGCTAGGAACATCCCAGCGACGGACGGACGTTGGAACTCTCTGGATGCTGGGGGTCTTGTGAAGGCTCACAGCCGCCCGGGAACTTCCCCGGATGCTTCACCGCAAGGGTCGGGGTCACGGCGCCAAAGGGGCGTGGGGAGCAATGGAGCCAGCACCGAAAGCCGTATTTTCCAACCCGACCTCCCGCTCTCCAAAACCGGCACCCCCTCCCTTCCAGAACTCCTGGGGTGCCCAGAGAAAGCAGCAGGGAGGCGAAAGGGGGTCCTGCCCAGCCCGGAGATGCCCAAGACTGACCATGGAGGGGGGAGAGGAGGAGGAGGAGGAGGAGGAGGAGGAGGAGGAAGAGGAGGAGGAGGGAAGAGGAGGAGGAGGAAGAGGAGGAGGAGGAGGAGAAGAGGAGAAGGGGAGGAGGAGGAGGAGGAGGAGGGAGGAGAGAGAGAGGAGGAGGAGGAGGAGAAGAGGAGAAGGGGGAGGAGGGAGGAGGGGGAAGAGGAGGAGGAGAAGAGGAGGAGGGAGGGAGGAGGAGGAGGAGGAGGAGGAGGAGAGAGGAGGAGGAGGAGAAGAGGAGGAGGAGGAGGAGGAGAAGAGGAGAAGGGGGAGGAGGAGGAGGAGGGGGAAGAGGAGGAGGAGGAGGAGGAGGAGAAGAGGAGGAGGAGGAAGAGAGGAGAGGAGGAGGGAGGAGGAGGAGGAGGAGGAGAGGAGGGAGGAGGAGGAGGAAGAGGAGGAGGAGGAGGAAGAGGAGGAGGAGGAAGAGGAGGAGGGAGGAAGAGGAGGAAGAGAAGAGGAGGAGGAGGAGGAAGAGGAGGA